>NC_134592.1:52837500-53159500 GCF_037038515.1 Microtus pennsylvanicus | reverse complement strand
TAATGAGGGTGTGTGGGGGTTGGTTTAAAATTTTTAAATGTTGATTTTTGTCTGGGAGTTTAAATTTAAAAAAAAAAGGCAAAACACTCCAGAAACCCTAGGGAACATCTCTGCTGTTACAGAAAATTAGCCTCTAACAATAAACATGTTAATCAATATCAAATGAAATTATTTCTCATTCTGGCTCCACGCCATTTCTTTGGAGCCAGGCAGCTATTATCCCTAGAGCTGAGCCCTCTTCCCTTCAGAAAGGCTTGTGCTGCCAAATCTCTCTTGAAGGAGTCACATCTCCTGGGTTCCAAGCTTCTTCGGGCTTGTACACAGAATCATTTGCAGGGTTTTCTGAAGCATGAATTCACCAGCTCTCTTTTCACCAGCAAAACATCTTCAGTGAGCTAGCAGTGCTTGCTGCTTGCTCCTAAAGAAGGTAAAACTACCACTTAGGTGTGTTCATTTAAAAACAATTTTTTTTTCACAAACAAACCCTTTCGGAACTCTCTTCCCTGTTGCCCCCTCCCCACCATTTATGTAGCTTCAGAGAAGGTAAACTGAGCACTTCCAAAATAAAAATATTTAATTCTGTTTCTTTTCTGACTGAATTGCATATGACAAATAAAGGAGGAGAGGTACAAAATAAGCACATAAAATAGAAGATGAAATTATCTTTTGAATTCATCTGTAATCTGTCTTGCATCTTCCTCAAACTGAACAGCATTTCACAGAAGCAAAGGAGTGTGTTTAGACTCCAGCAATAAGACTTTTTTGTCATGGACAACTTTTAAAAATAGACAGATCTAGCCAGGAAGTAGTGGCACACACCTTTAATCCCAGCACTTAAGAGGCGGAGGCGGAGGCGGAGGCGGAGGCGGAGGCAGGCGGATCTCTGTGAGTTCGAGGCCAGCCTGGTCTTTAAGAGCTAGTTCCAGGACAGGCTCCATAGAAGCCCTGTCTCAAAAAACCAAAATTTAAAAAAAAAAATTCCACAAATCTATAAAGGCAAGTAACTTGAATGTTTGCATTTTTGCTTAATTCTGTGTGTGGTTAAGCAACTGTCAAAATGAGGAAATATTTTTTGTTTTCCTAATAAACCAGTTTCTCCTCAATTCACAGGATACTCTGCCAGGATTCAGAAAGGCAAAAAAAAAGGGAGTGATGGCTTCAAGAAGCCAATGAACCAAGGACGACATGCAAAAGGCCAGACACTATAGTGATGTGACCAGAGTTGGTCACCAGTAAATCCAAAGGGTTGGAAAGGGCGGACTCTGGGGAACACTCTCAGAGGTGTCCCCAAGGTGAGGCCTAAGAGACAGTGGAGCTAGCAAAGACAAAGTGAGAGAGAAAAGACTTCAGATATAAGGGCCTGCACAGAAGGAATGAACCATTCTGTGTGTGTGTGGATAGTCTCTTCCTGTTATCTAGCCTGGTTGGTACCCTGGGCCTGTTGGTGTAGCATGTCTTCTTTCTATGACACTAGCCATAAGGGATGAAGGCCCATCTTAATGACCTTATTTTAGCTTTCTTACCTTTTAAAGACCTACCTTCAACAGTTACATTCAACGGTAGTGAGAGCTAGGACTTCATCACAGGCACCCGAAAAACAAACTCAGGTCATAAGATTCACTTTGACTTTGAACACACACTCTGCATCCTCTTGTTTCCAGAAGGGAGGAGTTCATAGGACTCCAAGTGCTAAGTACTAAGTAGACACTGAAAGTGTCCTTTGGAATTAGGGGCAAAGAAGGCATCATGACTTTGGAAAGCAGGGTTTCCAGTGACTGTGGGAGCCAAAGCCACCCTTCCTAGTTCATGGAGGGTCCAGGGGTTCAAATGTCCAGCCAGCCCATAGGAGTTCATCTAGGAAAAGAGTGAAGAGCCAAGGGCAGCTTCCAACGAATAGTAACCATGATGGCTAACACAATATAGAACAATATCTGTAGTTTTTAAAGCATAAGTTAAACTGTCTACTTTTACAATGTTCTTTCTGGAACATAGATATGCTCTCTCTCCCTCTCTCTCTCTCTCTCTCTTGCTCTCTCTCTCTCTCTGTGTGTGTGTGTCTGTCTGTCTGTCTCTCTCTCTCTCTCTCTCACTCGCTCGCTGTGTGTGTGTGTATTAGACAGTCTTGTAAAATCACACTGTACTGTTGTCATGCCTCCCCGGACCCCACTCTATGACTGACTCTTTCCTTAAGCTGCCCCTACCCAGTGTTTTGCCACAGCAGAGAAAAGTAGCTAACAAATATCAGAAGAAAGGGCATTTCTATGCTCTCTCAGCACTTGTCACCAACACCACAGAGCTGAGAAGCTGGTTGCGTTCTGTTTTGAAATAAACAACCTCATAGATGCACACACATCTCACCTCCCAATCTGATTGACGCAAATTCTGCAGTGTTCGTTATTTCCTGAAGACCTAGCTCAGTGGGATCACTATTTGAGTCTAATTAATACATAGTAACTGTTCACTAGTCTGTTGAATTACTGAACATTACACAGAGCATTAAGACAGAGCCTAAAATAGGATTACACAGTACAGGGACTATTGCATGAGCTCCCTTCCTGAGACATAATTTTTCTCTCCTTGCTTAACTGTGGCTTTGCCGTAATACTCTTTGCCGTTCCTTAAAACTGATCCACTGGATTTTGGAGGGAAGAATGACTCTCCTCCTCACCTTTCTTTGGCAATGACACAGGAGGACTTCCAACACTGCTAGAAACTGAGCAGAGACTCTTTACTCGGAGCTTTTTTTTTGTTAGATAGATTCAATCACCAAATATCAATTAACTGTACATCTTTGTTTTTCCAGTATATTTAATGTAGTTGACACATAACTTTAGGGAGTCAAGGGTCATGTGTAAATGTAACAATTACTAATAATGGCATAAATTCCAGAGTTGGTGTGTGTGTGTGTGTATGATGCATGTTTGAGTTTGAATTTGTGCACATGTGTAAATGAAGGGATGTAAAGGCCGTAGATTGACATCAGGTGTCTTCCTCAACCATGCCCCCCCCCTTGTTATTGAGGCAATGTCTCTAAGTGAACCAAGAGATTAGCAGTTTGGCTAATTTAGCTAGCCAGTTTACTCTGGAATTCTCACCTTCATCTCCCAAGCACTGGGATTCTAAGTGGACCACAGCTCCTGCCCAGCATTTCTGTGGGTTCTGGAGATCAAATTCTGATCCTCAGACTGCAATATAAGTCTTTCGCCCAATGAGCCTTCTCCCCAACCCCTCCCCCCCAAGTTAGTGCTTTAAGCAGACATCGGGAGTGGGTTGCTGTAATCCCTTCATACCCCCAAGCTAGGTTTGCTTTCTTCATAAATCTCTAATTCAGTTTACATTCTTTCCTCCTTTGGTAGAGTCCAATTTTCTTGTGGAGTACAGCATATACTATCTAATGAATGATACAACAGAAGTAGCATTTTTTTAAGTAAAATCCACATGTACAAGATAAATTTTCTATCCACAGACAATCGGAAGATGAATCAAAGATCTGATTTTCTTTCCGCACACCTGACTTCACCCACCAGAGCCACCGTCTCAGGATGAAGTCAGATAATAATTGTGTGTGCTTTCTGTAGAGATTTGAGGCCAATGCTAGCTTACTACTGTGCTCCTGGGAAAGTTAACCTGACTCAATGTGCTCAACTCCAAACCAAGGATGATAAAAGGAACTAAAATTACTGAGACATGAAAAACTGATAAGTAAAGGTAATGTGTGTAACTTCCTAATGAGACAGCAATTTAATCTTTATTAAGGTAAATGTATGTAACATGAAATCCAGCATGCTACTCCTTCCGTGTTACACAGTGCAGGATACTTCTAGCATACTCACAATGCTGATTCCATCACCATGATCTAATTTTCAAACATGTCCTTTACCCCCCAGGACAAATCGTGTCCCCATTAAACAGAAAGCAGACACTGTCTTTCCTCTACCCAGGCCCTGGGAACTGTCAATCTGCCCTCTGTCTCCATGGGATTCCTTTTTTAGATACTTATAAATGTAGTAATATAATAGAAATCCAACTGCACTTAGTAAACGGAAATGTTGGCATGTGTCTGTCATTGCAATAGTTAGTATTAATTGTCAATTTGACAGAATCGAGAATCACCATGCCTACAGGGGATTACCTTTAGTATGTTAACTGAAGTAAGAGGACTTACCCACCATGGGCGGCACTTTTCCCTGGCTGAGATTCTGAACCATATAAAGTGGAGAAGCAAGCTAAGTTCTAGTGTGTTGACCTGTATTGCTCTCTTCTGACTAGACACAATGGGAGCAGCTGCTTCAAACTTTGGCTGCCTTAGCTTCACATCGTGATGGAATGTATCTTGAAATGCAAACTAAAATATACCCTTTTTTATTTAAATTGCTTTTGTGAGGGTTTTTATCACAACATGGGCAGGGGAGAATCTAGTACAAGGGCTTCAAAAATAGACATCAAAACATTAGAAACAATTACAAGTTGCTTCTGTGTTCAATATGGAATCAAAGGAACAAGCAGTGGTTTTTTTTTCATTTCTAGTTTTTTTTTACTGCTTAATATGTGTTCTAATGTATTTCACACATATTCTTAAATTATTTCTTTTATTTTTGAGATTATGATGTGATTAGATCATTTTCCCCTTCCCTTTCCTCCCTCCAGACTCTTCCATATACACTTCCTTGCTCTCTTTCAAACTAACGGCCTCTTTTTTCATTAATTGTCCTATATACCCTACTCAATCTGTATAATGTTATATTCATGTATGTTTTTAGGGCTGACCATTTGGTATTGGATAACCAATTGGTGTGACCATCCCTGAAGAAGACTATTCTGCTCTCAGAATTCCTTAGTTGCCTGCAGTTCTCTGAGTAGGGTTGAGGCCTGGTGGTCTTTTCTCTGTTCACTTTGGCATGTCTGTTATTGTTGTCCTTGTTCAGTTCATGTCTAGGCAGTCGTACTGGTGAGATGTTATGGCCATGGCTTCTGACATTACTAGGAGACAAAGCCTCACAGCAAAATCCCAGATCCTCTGACTCTTACACTCCTTCTGCGCCCTCTTTTTAAAAGGTCCCTATGTTTTAGACGCTGGAGTCGTTTTACAGGTGTATCCACTAGGAGTGGGCTCTATAACTCTGCATTTTTGTGGTTTTCTGTATTGATTTCCCTGTGTTGCAAACAGACATTTCCTTGATGAGGGATGAGTACAACACTTAGCTGTGGGTATAAAGACAAATACTTAGAATGTAGTTAGAAATTATCTGCAGACTTGTAATCCTAATGCTTGGGAAGACAAGGCAAGTGGTTCATAAGTTTGAGACCAGCCTGAGCTATAAAGGGTTCTGACAAACAACAAATAAATACAAAATATTTAATGTTTTTAATTATTAAAATGAAGATACTAGAGTAGGGTAACTCTATGAAAGAACATTTGCTTTGCATGTGTGAAATTCTGAATTTGGCCTCTAGCATCAAGAAAAATAAAAATGATAATGGTATTAGTACTCAAATCATCAGATTATTTGAAACTAAGAACCATACATAATGTCTGTAAAATATATGGTTCAGTCCTATAATACAGATGATACGCAATAATTATTTCTAATAATTATTAACAAAATAGCAATGGAATTAGAGTTATTCGGGAGACAGATATCAAGTTACTTTGACTAATCGTATGACCAGGGCAGTAGTGTATAATTTATAGACAAGCCAATAATAAGCTGCCAAAATAATTATTTAAATATAGTAAATGTTAAGTTCTGTTTTTATCTTCTGTCTGAATAAGAAAATTTTGATTGAAAAGAAGAGAGGAAAAATAAAGCTGAAAGATGCAGCTAGATAGTGCTCCTGTGTGACATTTAGAGAGATATTCTTAGACAAAGGAAGAGAAAGGTACTTTGCAGAACCAAGTGTGGCAGAACTGTGTGCAATTAAGCTTCTGACCAAACCAAGGTCATAAGCAGTGATGTTTCTTATATTGTTTTGACTTTCTGCACAAGCTAATACTATAACAAACTGGGTTTGGGGGATATACCCTGTCAGTGCCAGTTATTAATGCTAAACATGAAAATGACAGTTGTGTCCACCACCCTGAAATAAGTTTTAAGTACCAGTGTTAAGTACCAGTTAAGTTACAGATGAGTTGAAGACAAAACTAGAGTGTACCTTGATAACTTCCCAATTCTCAGATCCCATTTATAGCAAGTGCCATGCCTAAAAAGTCAAGAAGCCACAAAGGAATACCTCACAGGCCATAAAAGCATCAGAAGCAAATAAAAACTTATGAGATCCCTGAATGGTACTCTTCTAGAAGACAGAGCTATCGCTGCTGAGCAAACAGATCCAAATCTTCTGTGACCTGAGACACTGAATCAGCAACATTAGAAAGCATCAACTGTGCTCTATCCTGTAGCTATTAAAAAAGTCTTTCAAGAATCCAACATCATATTGCTTTTGTAAACATAATAATGATAATAATAGTAATAATACCAGGCATTCTCCTTATGCCCATAATGAGTAAGTGCTCATTAAATCTCTATTATTAATATTGATAGTAAAAGTTATCCCTAATAAAATCCACATACTCACTGACAAATTAATGGCATGAAGTCACAATTATAAAATAATTTTATCTGTCAGCTTTGACCTTTGTGCAACTGAACCATTAAGATAACGATATCTGAAAATACCACCACTGCTTCCCGCTAAGCTCAGGGGAATCTTCAATACTTTCAGATGAGTTGAGATGCTAATCTTTTCCCTCTGTCAATCTCAGAATCCACTCAGAATCTTTCCAGAAGGGATAATTACAGAAAAGAACAAACTAACCTAGCATGGGCATCCACCTTGTTATTAAGGCAGCCTACAGGATTTGGGAAAGATAAAACCATCTGTGTTATATCTTTGTGGAAATGATCTCATCAGATACTGATACTCCTTGGTGAAGCAGTTTCCTCTCTCTCCTCTGATTCCAAGGTTGTTCCTGAGCTGGATTCCACACCGTCTCATGAAACCAGAAAGCTGGAGAGGTTTCCAGAGAGTTCTTAACAGTCTCGTTATGTCATAGACGAAGAAACTGAAGCATAAAGCAATTAAATAGGTTATCCATTGCCAGCATTGAAATTTTGGTGACTAGAATTCTAATCCAGGCTTTTTGTCTGTCAGAGATTTTTCATTTGTTAAAGATGGATGAAACCAAAGCAGCACATGAAGATAATTTTAGCCAGGTGAGAGCAGGGTTCATGATGTTCTAGTTGTGAGCACACAGAATCACTAACTCTCAGTGCTTTCAACCCTTGTTCTACAGCTACCACGAGCAAGGACATAATGACAAGCCATGCTGAAATGGTTATCATTACTTTGTTTACTCTCAGCCACCATAGGATGCCAGGTAATGCTAGCACACTAATTAATCCTGCCCATCTGGCTAATGCAGTCTTGATAATTTATAATCCAAAGCCTTTGGGCACGAAGACCTATTAACATGCTAATATACCTTCTCACTTTCTAGTAGCTTTTCAATTAGTGATTATCTATAGATGAAGCCAATGAGAGGCAATTTTTCCAAGTAATTAGCACCTTGGAAATCATGACCAGGCTGGCTTCTGATTAACATTCTTTGGTTTTGGCAGTTGGCATTATTCATTCCAGAAAATTACTCTGGGGGGTTCAGCTGGCTGGGGGCCATGAAAACTCAAACCTATTTGGTGGCCAAGTACTATTCTGGGAAAATAGAATTATAACATATTGATGTAAGTTCTTGATTTGCTTAACAAAATATTATATCAGAACACATTTCTAAAAGGCATTCCAGAAAAATGGTACAAATCTAATATGGATGAATATTATGAAATATTCTTGAATTTCTAATGCTTGTTTTAGAAGTGACAATGGCATTATGGTTTATAAGACTGATACTGGCATATTTAGGGGTTAAATGTCCTGATATCTTCAACTTACCATCCTTACCAGCATTGATTGTCATTTGCTGTTTTGATGCGTCTGTGCTAACTGTAGTGAGAAGAAGGTCAAAGCAGTCTTAGCTGGCCTGGTTTTAATGGCTTACCAGGTAAAGTTCTGGCGTCCATCTCTGGCAGGGGCTACATGGCTTCTCTCTGACTCTGCCTTCTTCCTCCCAGCATTCAGTTTAGTTCTCACACCTAGCTCTGTTCTACTCTATTACAGGCTCAAAACAGTTTCTTTATTAACCAATGATATTAACAGCATACAGAGAGGAATCCTGCATTAAAACCAGGAAGATGTGAGAGTTAGCCAAAAAGAAGTTAAAGCTAATGGGTCAATCCATGATTTAATTAATATAGTTTCTGTGTGGCTATTTTGGTTCCAGGCAGCTGGGACAAACAAGCAGCCTCCTTACAACACGTCCCTGCTGACTTAGGATACTGCATACCTTCTCCAGCATTTATTGGCTATGTGTGTTTCTTCTTTTGGGAAGTGTCTAGTCAGTTCATTAATCATTTTATTGATTGAATGGTTTTGGTTTGGAAAGTTTGGTTTTTACAGGGTTTTTTTAGAGCTGGATAATATTCCCTTGCCTGAGAGGTATTTAGTGAAGACACGTTTCCTACCCAGAACTGTTTCTTTACTCCACTTACCATTTCTTTCGCTATGAAAGACCTTTCTACTTTCATTCAATCCTCTTTCTCAGTTCCTGGGGTTATTTCCTGCGCCACCAGCATCGTGTTCAGAATATTGTTGGTTATGCCTCTATTGCCACTGTCTTTCCTCTGTTTCCCTGGAACACTTCCAAAGTTTCAGAACTTAGATTCATGCCTTTGATCCATTTTGAATTGATTTCTGTGCAGGATGAAAGAGGTAAAGCCTAGTTCATTCTTTTACGTGTGGAAATTCGGTTTTCCCACTATCATTTGTTGAAGAGGCTGCCATTTCCTCTGCATATATTTTTGACACATTTGTCAAAGCTTATGTGACTACAGCTGTGTGGGCTTATTTCTGGGTCCTCAATAACAAAAGCAACATATTTATAATTATTACTTGGGTCAAATGTTAATCTTTTTGTATAGTAGTATTTTCCTTTCCACCTCTCTGAATAGTTAAGAGTTGGTGTTAAAATGGAAGAGTTCAAAAAATTTGACACATTTTTAATGACTCTGTGATACAAATATCTATTGGCCTACAAAGGGATATGAAAAGTTACTGCATGGCCCAGAAAGGCCAAGGTTCTCACTGCCAAAATACACAGCTCTGCTGTGTGTTTTCACCACACCCCAGTTTATAAAAAGCGTCAAACCCAAAATACAGCAAATCTGCTGCGAAACAGCCTCTTCTAGGAATGGCTGCACAGCAATATCAAAAGACATGTTAAAATGGAAGAGGGGAAATTCTTCAGGGTCCTATCCTTAGACAAAGAGCTACAGCCAACTATTGACTGCTGAGAAAATGATTAATCTCCCCCAGGGATGAGCTCCCTTACTGATTGTACAGTATGGAGTCTTGAAACCAGATACACAAAACCAGATTCAGCATGGTGTGTATGTGTGTGTAAAACAAATAACAACTTCTCCAAAAAGAGGCTATAAACTTGAGAGTTGGGATTGGGGGAACATGGTGGGGCTTCCAGAGACAGTAGCTTGGAAGGGCAAGGGGGAGGAAAGCAAAGTGGAGAATGATGTAATCTTATTTCAATTAAAACACATTTTAAAAATACTCTTGTGTAGAGTGTTTCAGAGGCCGCTATTCCATAGATAGCCTGCTCAGACATTCAAAGGGCCTAATGTGCTTTTATTTCTGAATCACGTTCGCTTTCTCCTGTGTCATCACTTAACCAAGCATCAACAAACCTCAACATATATCTCTCCATACCTATAAACCTAGGTATCTTCACGTTCCCTTTTAATAGAATCTGCCGATTTGAACAGAGTGGTCAAATTGATGGTAAAAGTGAATCTATCTGCCATAGAAATTTAGTCCTTTGAAGGTGTCTAAGCTAGTTTAATTTGCTATTAAATGAAAAAATGGACAAAGACATAGTCCAAGTAAACAAGTACATATGAAGTCAGCCAATCCCCACAACCCTGGAAGGATTATAATGAGTTATTATATTCTTCATGTTTCTATCTAAATTTTTCTGGTGATGTTAAAGATGTGATTCCAAGTAAAAACAACAGCTGAATAACGATTGAGGAACAAGCATTCATTGAAACATCAGAACACCACAGCTGACATTTCCATATGCATTATAAATCCTCCTAATATCTCGCTCTTGATAAGACAAGCATGAATCTATGTCGGTGCAATATAATACTGTAGCTGTTTTAAAAAGCAGTCCATTTTTCATTTAATAGCAAATTAAACTAGCTTAGACACTTTCAAAGGACTAAATGTTGACAAATAAAATGCAAAATGTCACATTATATATTCATCCACACACTTGATGAAGCTTTTCCCCTCATTTCTTTTTCTGAAAGAAAATGAATTGCAAGTGTGTATGGAAAGATTGAAACGTATGTTGCTCTGCGTTAAAGGATTAGATTTGACAATAATGCAAAGCATTCTGTAATTTCCAGAAGTCAGAAATTTTGTTTCAACAAGGATGCATGCAGTCCAAAACCTTTATCACAGCAAAAGGTTGTACAACAAAACCAACACACACAATAACCCACACAGATCTACATACGCCTTCTAGACAATGAAATCTGATCCACCCCCAAAAGACATAGACTCAAGTTGATAAAACTACAATATGAAATTATAATAATATCTCTCCTAATCCAGGATCCAGCAAAGGGCAGTAACGGCTATACCACAGCCAGTGATGGGCGAGAACAGCTCAGCACATCCTTTGGATTTCAACAAGTGTTTTTCCTGTGGCCCCTGCAGTAACACTGGCCTTGGACATCAACACAGACTCCAGTCGCACCAGAACCATAGACCCAGATACGGCCCTCTGCAGCGGCTTAGGCCAAGTCATCACCATGACCCCAGTGGCTGCTCAGGTTTCCGAGATCAGTATAACTCCAACATGGTTTCAGATGGCCCACCAGACCTCAAGCATCTACACAGCCCTTGGTGTAACAAGAGCTACAGCCATCAATTCAGACCCTGGCTGCTGCATGGCCCTAGGCAGCAGTTTAGCCCTGGATGTCATCATGTCTCCCGTTGGCAGCACAGGCCACTCAGATCAGCAGTAGCACAGCCCTCAGACACTAACATGGCCACAGGTAGTGGCCTAGACCCCGGGCATCCATGTGGCCTTTGGTGATAGCACGGGTCATGAACATCTGTACAGGCCCTGGCCACTATAGAGCCACACAGAGGTTTGTTTGACTTTTTGTTGTTTTTTAAAGGGTAACCAGAAGAAAGAAAGTCTACACAGAAATAAAACTGCAAACAGGGCTTTAAAATTGGAGAGTTGTGGGATTGGAGAGATAGCTCAGTGGTTAAGAGTGCTTACTGCTCTTCCAGAAGACAGTTTTAATCCCAGAGCCCAAATCTGAATCTGGTAGCAAACAATCCTGTATAACTCCAACTCCAAGGGATGTGACCCCTTCCATTGGCATCCCCATATACGACACAACATGAATACACACATACCACACACGCACACACCTATTTCTTTAATTGGGAAATACAATAGAATTTTATCTCAGTGATTTGGGAGGCTTCCAATTTTTAGTATAGAGTAGTGTTGTAACAAATCAAATAGTTGTAAAGATCTAAAATCTATTTGCACGGATAAGATTCCCACCTCCTGAATTTCCTTAATGCTCCCCTTCCTTCTTGTAGAAATTGTTAAAACAAACCTCTGAGATTAAGAGGAAATCTCTCCATACCAAATGATAATTAATGACATGGTAATAAAACTGCAGGACCATCAACCCCATGCTCTCTGGTTTCATGAAAAATTTGACACAGAGTCTGGAAACTAGAAAAGAAACAATCAAATGTCATTGGTAATGATATTCTATTATTCCACCTGTGACCTGAGCTATTATAACCATCGCCTCATAATTGCAACTCGCCCATTGGGAAAGCCAACTTCAAACGTTATCATAGCTGAAAGGTCACCCAGAAAATATGCAATTATAACAAAATTTTATGACACTTGTGGAAATGAATTCATTTTCTTATACTTAACTCCACATAGTATTTGTTCTTTAAAGAATAAGCCACAGAATTGTAAAATATAAATGAAATATGTCCAATTTGCATGTAGCCCTCAATCTGTTTCAAAAACTTCAGGAACGAGACTTCCAGACATACTTTTCCTAACCACGATTGTATGTTCATCACAACAGCTGCATCCATGGCTCTTGGGTTGATGGGGTCTATTGTACATTTACAGGGATAAAGTCACGTTCTCCACTTCTCCTCCCGCCTCTCCCAAGGTGGGGAGATTCTGTCTGGCCTCCTGATCACCACCAGGTGTGAAAGAAGAACTAACAGTGAACCAGAAAATACTTTCCTGTTCTTTGTCAGTCTAAACACAAAATAAAATAAAATAAAAAGAAATAAGACATGAAAATAAATTCTACCATTTAATTACATAAATTTTCATTAGAATTAATTGACACTTCCCCAGACTTTTCCATGTCCAGGCTCTCTACTTTTAATCCATCATCTCGAGTTACTGGCTTCTTTCTTTCATTTGGTTTCCACATGCAAAAATGTTCACCAGAAATTATGGCCCACTGAGGAACCTATAAGAAAGAGCTATTAATGGATACATGCCAAACAGCCACAGCAGTAATTACTGCACAACTAAATTATAGGTTCCTAAATTAGAGGAAAGAATTCAAGGAGAGAAGCAGGGACAGGGAAGCCCTAGGGTCCATGAGCATCTTCGGAGTCCTGAATCATAGGACAGGAGAAAGAACTGGTGCCATGGTGGTGAGGTTGTTAAAACAAACTGCCTGGCAAAGAAGGGAATGGAACAAACTAGAGACTGATCAAAGATCCAGGGAATGTGTGATCCCCGGGAGATGGGAAGCCGCATTTTTACCGAGTATGGAATGCCAAAGCTAGTTACAACCTTCCACTATGTCTTCTAGCGACCAGATGGTTCCCACCCAAAAACGGAGCAGTTGCTTTATACAAAGGAAGAAATGGTATGAGATTGGGAGAGGAAACTGAAACTATATTTCCCAAAACACAGCATGAATTCCCATTTTTTATTCTTTAAGAAAAGTGTGGAAAACGCCAGGCATGATAGCACATGTTAATCCCAGCACTCAGGAGGCAGAGATAGGTAGATCTCTGGGAGTTTGAGGCCAGCATGATCTACAAAGAGAGTTTCAGGACCACACAGTGAAACTCTGTCTCAAAAAGAAAGAAAGAAAGAAAGAAAGAAAGAAAGAAAGAAAGAAAGAAAGAAAGAAAGAAAGAAGTGTATATTTATGTATACATATATGATATCAAGAAACATAAACTAACCTAAGATGCACGGGGGAGAGTGTATGCACATACTGTTCTTATGTGCACTAAGCACAAACAAAATGCCACATACTGTTATAAATGTGCCTGTGGGTATATTAAAGTAATAAGAGGACTGGAGTGACTTCTCTGTTCTCCAACATTAACTTTCTAACTGAGAGTGTTTTTGTAGTAAAAACAGTTGTTCAAATTTACCAAACTAAGTTGCTGAGACCGAAACCAAAAGAAAGATGTAACTCATCAGTCAAATTGGTTGACAACCATTATTTCCTTAAGCATCATTAGGTATTTTCCTCTTAAATATTTTCTTTGTGTTAATGTTGCTCTCCTTAAATAAGTTTTTGAGGACCTCCCACACGAGCATAGCACCTACATCCCTCCCACCCTTTCCCTTCCCCTCCAGCTTCTCCTAAACTCAAGATGTCTTCTTTAATTATTATTGTTACATGTGCACATGCATGTGTATGTATGTATTTATGTTTATGGACATATGAACATATAATCTACTGAGTCCATGTAGCTAGCTTTACTTGTACATACATGTATGAAGAGGAGACCCCACCTATGATTTTTCCCTGAGCCTTAACTATAGGTCTCTCATTGGAGATGTATCAATTAGGCTTCAGCATGCCACAGTCATTAAGTCTCTGTCATTGAACCAGTTGCGGATCTCTGTCATGGTCTCCTGCTGTAAAAAGAAGCTTCTTTGATGAGTAGTGAGAGCAACACTTACCTGAGTTCTGGTAGAAATTTACTGTTTTGGGGAGGTGCTAGGAGTAAGTTATCCTCTTGGTCTATGAACCCTCCAGCCATGGGCAGTTGGCTGTGTTTACGAGACCGGAGATGAAGTTCTATTGTTGTACAAGTTTCAAGTCCCATAATGCAGCTGTTAATTACCCCCAAGATAAAAGGGCCATTCTTTCACCACTGTGGATATCTTAACAGTCCAATAATTAGTGAGGTTCACGGGCTGTGCTACTGTGTAGTACCACCAATTACTTCTCTCCCCTGGCAACCTGCGCATCCTTCTGATATTATGAAAGCCATCCATGTGATCGAGTGTTTTTTAATTATTCAGCTTCAGACTATTGTTACTGAGAGTCATCAAAGAATCGGAGAAAAATTAGCTCAGATTTCAAGAAAAAACATTGAGTTTTGTTTTGTTTTGATAGAAGATGACCTTGAACTAAAAATCTTCTGTCCTTTTCTCCCAAATACTGGAATCACAGTGTTATAGGTGAGCATCACAATGTTTCTCACTTTTTTCTTTTCTCATAGTTTGGCAAAATCATATAGACATCCTCTTAGTTCACACCATCTTAATACTATAATCATTATTGCAAGTAGCATTAGTATATAACCAACTTCTGTTTGTCTTTTACCACTATCCCTTAATGAAATTCTTTGTAAAGATTGGTGGGGGGTGGGGGGATGGGGGGGTGTAGGTGCTCTCAGAGACCAGAGGTACCAGATCTCAATAGAGTTGAGTTACAGACAGTTGTGAGTTTAGACATGGGTGCTAGGAACTGAACTTGGGTCCTCTGCAAGATCAGTACATGTTCTTAACCTCTGAATCATCTCACCAGCCCCTATAAATAAAAGTTTTAGTTTATATTTAGCTAAAGAAGATGTGGGGTTCTGGGAAGCAAACACGGGGTCTTGCATAATCCAGGTAAGTACTGTCACCACGGAGGTCCATCCCAATCCTGCACGGCATTACTAAGCAGTGAATCAAGTCTCATATGAACTATTGTCTATAAAACATTCTTTCACATAGATGTCTGTAGGGAACTGAGAACACTGTGTGATATCCCTGGCTAAGCAAGTCTCTCTCTAAACACACATACATACACAGTCTTTTTAGAGCTAACCCTACTTTAAATGTAAAAATTATTTTACTAGCATGTACAAGTGCTTGAATGTGTGTAAATACATCATGTGCCATTCCTGGTACCCACAGGGACCAGAAGAGAGTGTCAGATCCCCTGGAACTGGAGTTATAACTGGTTGAGAGCCACCGTGTAGATCCTGGGAACCAAACCCAAGACCTCTGCAAAAGCAGCCAGTGTTCTTAACCACTGGGCTGTAGTCCCTAGAGTTAACTTTTTTTAACAACAAGAAGTTTGTTTGTTTTCAATATGTTAGGATGAGTATTAGAGTGAATTTCCAGTTTTATTGGTCACGTCAATCAAAGCATGCAAAATGGCTAGGCATAGTGGTACACATCACTAACTCCAGCACTCAGGAAGAAGAAGCAAGAGGATTTCAAGTTCAAAGTCAGCTTGGACTAAATAATTGAAACCTTGTCTCAAAAACAGAAAACTGTAGATTGGTCTGAACATGTAGACGTAGGCTGAATCCTGTACTAGTTCTGTGATGGAGAAATATCAGAACATATTAAACTCTGCCACCACGTCCTCATCCTTCTCAGGGCGTCTCTCGGTGTCATCATGATCCATCAAAGAAAGTACAGTGGCTACATAAATGAGGGAGGCCATTAAGGTGAGCTATTCCAGAGACCAGCGCCCTGAGGAAAGAGGCGCCCGCATTATACACGACTCTACACTTAGTTCTCTCCCCAGCCACAAAGGGAAGATGGATATTCTCTGGTCAGATGAACACTTTATGAGATTTCGTACTATATAAAGAGACATCTTCAGGGCCTTGGGTATGCACATTGTAAAACATTGAGATATTTTATGTTACAGCATACATATTTAATGTGATAATAAAAACGCTTATTTATTTCAAAGCCCCTTTTTATCCTTGCTTATATAACCAAACAGCTTGATGCTATTGGCTAAAATCTTAAAACTTTCATTATTCACATTGGCAGTGAGACTGTGCCCAACTTCCAGAGATGTATAAATCAGACTCAGGCAGAAATGACACACTCAGGGTGAGTGATTTGACATTCATATGGAAGCATGGTGTTGGAGACTGAAAAATAGATGTTGTTTTAAGGCCCAGAGGGTTTTTTTTCTTTTCCTTTTTTTTCTCTTTTTTTTTTTTCGTTCCACTATCCCTACAACAGAATATTATTCTTTCATTTTTATTTCCAACAATGGTTAAATTACAAGCCCAAAACTATTTAGTAAATATAACACCACACCATAAAAGAACAAGGAATGGCTTTAATAAAAGGCAGAAATCGTACTGAACTAGTAAGCTGAATTTTTAAAATGCTTAAAAATCAGATCAACAAATGGAAATTCATTTAAATGACACCAAATGGTATCTTACTACTCAACAAATGCAGGCCATTTACGGACTTGCAAGCTCATCAAGGCTGCGTCTGCTACTGACATCAGAGCTAGAAGCAGGCAGAAACTGCTGCTATCAATGATTTTCTACATTAATGGGGGGGAAGATCTAGAGAAGCAGTGGCCATTGCAGAATTTTACTATGCTTATTTAAAGACTGAAATGTAAGTAGTGGATTATTATCAAGCAACCCACTGCAGCCAACATATGATCAAAGACATGAACTTACACATTAGCCTTGCCTAGATTTATTCTGCAGTCAGTCATAGCTGTGGTGAGAAGACTTCCTGACTTACAGTGATTGGTGGAGAGCATTATTAGACAAACTATAAGTCACGATTGTTGTTTTATATTTGGGAAAGGCTGCCCCCTCTCCAAATCCTTAGAATGACTTGTTAACTGTGGAATGAATCTGCTAGCTCTTTAGCTATGTCCATAAACCATGAAGGCATTTGAATAAAATTGAGTGAGCAGTAGTCAAATATACACAATAATCAAAATTTCATTGCTCAAAACCTCAGACATGCACAAAACTGTGAGTCTGATTACCCCAAGCACTACAAAATAAAAATGATGATAAGATAAAAATTTTAAAAACCATCTTAGAAAAGTTTTTAGCATTTTAATCATACACAGATAAATATGGCTCTGGTTGATTTTACGTTGATAAACATAATTTTGTTTTTGTATGTGTTTTTTACCTAATCATTTCTTAATTTTTATCACTTTTAATTTTCTTCATTTGGGGTGTGTGTGTGTGTGTGTACGTGTGTACGTGTGTGTGTGCATGTGTGTGCGTGCGTGCGTGTGTATGTGTGTGTGTGTGAATGTACATTCATGCTATGGCACCAACGTGAAGGGCAGAAGACAATTTGTAAGAGTTTGTTTTCTCTTTCCACCATGTGGGTCCCAAGGATTCACACTCAGGTCATCAAAACCTGGCAGAAAAGTGCCTTAAGCTACTGAGTCATCACACCACCAACCCTACCTACTTCTTATATGTGGAGAACCAAATAAATCAGATTTTACTGTTGTTCTGTGAATAGTTTCTATTTGCATGTTATAATTCATCCACCAGGGTTCATCCAGGGGAGATGTTTGGAATGAAGCTCATTTTTATCACTGACAGATGAGCATTAGTGTCATGAGAACTACACCAACATATACGTTAAATCAAATTTTACCACAAATTGGGGCAAAATTATGTTGTTTGCAAGGAACGAATGCAACCAGAGAGTATCGGGTTGAGTGAATTAAGTCAGACTCAGAAAAGCAAATATCACATCTTCTCTCATTTGTGAACCCTGATTTTATACAAATAGATAAGAGTGTTGATGCATATATGGCATGAAACTAGAAGAGATACATTCTAGGATAACCACGAGGGGAGAAGAAAGACAGTTGGGTCAGAGGACACTCCATACTTGTAAGAAAATCTATTAGTTAGAGCCAAGTATAATGAAAGGCTGGGCATGTAGCATAGTTAGTAGAATGTTTGTCTAGCTTGTATGAGGCCCTGAAGTCGATCCCTAGTACCCTACATTACATAAACAAAGGTTGGTGTCACATCCAGTAATCACAGCACTTGGAAAATAGAGACAGGAGGGTCTGAAGAACACAGTCGTACATAAAAAATTCAACGGAAGCCTAGGATGGCATGAGACTGCCCTAAAAACAAAAGTAGAATGTTGAAAGCATGTGTAACAAATGTATGTCGATAAAAAATAAATATAAACAATAACACAGTGAAAAAAAACAAAGAGGAATTGTCTCCTAATTACCCATTTATGATCAACGCCAGGAGGTTGGTGTCTTTTGTGATGTGGCATGACTTCACTTTATAAGATGATAGGAATGACTATTCTGGTTTTAAAAATGCCCTTCCCCTAAGGGCAGAAGTTCTATGTCTGTGGTAGAGAGCTGGCCTACCTTCTATGAGATCCCAAGTTCTGTCCCCAGCACTGGAAAGGAAAATACCCTCTACATTAAGCTAAATGTTTTGTCTCATTGAGACTCCATGCAGCCATTGCTTTTATTTCTTTTAAAGATCCTGTCGGAAATGATTTCAGGTGATTAGTTCCTCTACTTCCCGTCTGGTTGTAATTGCACAGGAATTTCAGAAAACAAAGAAGAGATGTTTGATTACGTTGTTCACAGAAGAATAGAGAGGAAATACATGATCTCCCTACAGAGCCGTAAAACTGCACGGATGACCCAAAGGGCTCATCTGCTTACTAGAGATATTTTCTTACAGCCAGGGAACAAGCACCAGGGTTGAGAACCACCGATATTTACCCTGAAAATGCTGGCAGAAGGTGCCTTTATTTCCGGTGCTTTAAGAATACATATTGATGAGATCACAATCACACTGAAAGATAAGGATGTATGTTTCTTCATTCTCACGGGCTCTGTTTTAGCACACACAGATATGTATCAATAAAAAGTATTCGATGAGTCCGTGATGTGAGGATAGAAACTCAGTAAACTGAAGTATTTTGTCTTTACAGTTATTTTTTTAATGTCTATCGCAACACTGAACACCTTAGGAAAGGCCTGCAGATACAGTTCAGGGGTACAACACTTGCCTAACACTCAGAGAGTCCTGGCTTCAACCCTTAGCGCCACATTTACACACACACACACACACACACAAACACGTGAGCACACCGAGGCAACAAACAACTCAGAAAACATTCCATTTTGCTACATGTTCATTTAGGTACTCTCTTATCTATCCCATAAACAACAAAAAGTATTAGCAGGGGAAGAGAGAGAGACAGAAAGAGAAAGACAGAGAGAGAAATCAGAATTTATTATGAAAAAGAATATGCAGATGAATAGTAGGCAATGTGATAATAAAATGCATGAAATAACTTTGTGGAAACCCAGAAAAGGTCTGTAAGTTTCAGTAAAATGTTTACATTTTTTAGTCTCTTTAAAATTAACTAAAATTTATTTAAACAGAAAAGGAAAAAAAGAGCAGAGAAAGGAAGAAGGAAAGAGGAAGAACATTCTGGGCAGCCCAGGCTGGCCTCGAACTCCTGATCCTCCAGCCTCTGTCTCCTTCAGTACATGTTGAGGACTGTACTGGGGTTGGGGTGGGGGGGCAATGAAAGAGATATCTTGGTAGGGAGCACCAGTTCAGGAATAGGGAGAAACCTGGCACTAGGGAAATTCCCAGAAATCCACAAGAATGACCCCAGCTAAGATTTCTAGCAATAATGGAGAGGGTACCTGAACTGTAATCAGATTGGTGTCTACCCTAATGGTCATCAAAGAGCCTTCACCCAATAACTGATGGAAGCAGATGCAGAGATCCACAGCACTGGGCTGAGCTCCAGGAGTCCTCCTGGGAAAAAAAAAAAAAGAGGGGAGATTATAGGACCTGAAGGGAGGGGGAGGAACCACAGAAACAGCTGACCTGAGTTCCTGGGAGCACATGGACTCTGGGCCGACAGTTAAGGAATCTGCATGGAACCGACCTAGGCACTCTGAATATGTGAAACGGTTGTGTAGCTTGGTCTGTTTGTCAAGACTCCTAGCAGTGTGATCAGGACTTGTTTCTGGCACTTAGCTTGCTTTTGGGAACCTGTTCCTCATGATGAATCAATTACCTTGCCCAGCCTTAAGCAGGGGGAGGAGCTAGGTCCTCCCTCAACTTGAGGAGCCTTGCTTTGTTCAAACCCATGGGAGGCCTGCTCTTTCTGAAAGGAAGTGGAGGAGAAGTGGATGGGGTGGGGAGTAAATGGGGGTGGGGGAGCAGGAAATGGGAGGGAGGGAAGGAAGGAGGGGAAACTGTGCTGGGGATGTAAAATAAATTTTAAAAAAATGTTAATTAAATAATTTTATAAAAAAGAACATTCTGGGCAGAAGGAAACAATCTTCGGAAGCACAGAGAGAAGGAAATATGGTATAAGATGTTTGGAGTGTGAGCAAAGGGGCTCTCTCTGTAAACACACATCTGAAAGGAAAGTATGGCCCACATCTCCAGCAGCTCTTTGTCAGAGAAAGATCTTGCTGAAAAGAAGCAAAACATACTAGGAGAATTAGAAACAAAGCTAACATTTTTCTGGATGTTTAGCACTGAACATTCTTTTAGGAGATAAAAAGCATGTCCCACGTATCCTAAGAATGTTGAAATTTTTTCCTGGCTCCTCTCACACATGACAAAAAAAAAGGGGGGGGGAGAAAATAAAATCCCTGCTGGAGAGAAGTAAAATAATTCCTTTTATATAGTGAGGCCGCTGCATCCCCAACTAAATGTGAATCAAAGTATTTTTAAAAACTACATGCATGCTTAAGAAATGCAGTTTGGGGGCTGGAGAGATGGCTCAGAGGTTAAGAGCATTGCCTGCTCTTCCAAAGGTCCTGAGTTCAATTCCCAGCAACCACATGGTGGCTCACAGCCATCTGTAATGGGGTCTGGTGCCCTCTTCTGGCCTGTAGGCATACACACAGACAGAATATTGTATACATAATAAATAAATAAATAAATAAATAAATAAATAAATAAATAAATAAATAAATAAATAAATAAATATTTTAAAAAAAGAAATGCCGTTTTCTTGCCATTACAACCTAAAAAAACAAAGTACAAACCTGTTTTCATAGTTTTCATCTGTATTGAACCCTTACCACTAACCAAGAGATGTTTGAAATATACAGAAGGATTTCACAGTGATGCTGGAGCTGTAGGTGTCGGGGTTGTATGGTAGGTGCAACTATCAAAACTGGGATTCCTGTAAAGTCTCACCAACATGACTGCCTAAACATGAGCTGAACAAGAGTAAAACAATAGACCTGCTCACACGGATTGGGGAAAGCAGCCGAGGGCTCAGTCCTACACAGACTCCAGGCCACTAAGGAGTACTGAGAGTAAGAGAAGGAGTCCTGCCCAGGGAAGAGCACAAATAGGTTCTCCAGTACCAGTGGTCAGACATAATTATAAGTAACGTTAGACAGCAGTTGTGCTTGTGTACTTAGGAGTCCAGCACGCGCGTGTGTGTATGCGTGTGTGCAGGTGTGTATGCACGCATGCATGCATGTACATAGGTGGTGTGTAAAAACAATTGAATAAAAGAGGCCAGGAACTTTTAAAACAGAGCAAGGAGGGGTATATGGCAGGGCTTGCAGAGAGAATGGGGGAAATGGATGTATATAATGTTTATAAACTCATAAGACAAATGTTCTCTAAAAGTACTTTTCGATAAATACAAACTACTAGTTTTAAAAAAGAGTCGAGAGACCAGTTAATAGGATAAAATGTAATTAAATTTGAAACAAGGAACAAAACAGACTTGGCTGAAATTCATATGTGTGAGTTCAAGTGCCTACAAAGGAGCTGCCCAGATGGTGAGAGGAAGCATGTGTGCGTGATGAGTTTGGGAAAGCCATGAGGACTGGGGACTGGGATAGAGTGCTCAGGAATCTTTAGCACACAGCTGTCAGGAAAGTCGTGTGGGAATATTAGAACAGTCTGGACATGAAGCAAAGGAATGCCCCAGAGGGGGAAGGAGGGTAGAAAAGAGCAAGAAACACGGGAGGAGGTGCAAAAGAGAATGCTGCCCCCAGAGATGAAGACAAGGACCTGTCTGGGAGGGTCAGACTGGTGCACACTCCCCTCCTAGCAATGTCTCTCATGGTGGGAAGACCTCAACAAGCACCTGAAGATCCGTCTAGAAACAGAGTTGTGGCTCCCTAATGCTATGTCATTGCAAATGTAATGCAGAAATAAAATCTGACTGTACCTATGACTTCACTGCGGTATTTGTGGTATAGTTTGTATGGTTCTTGCACAGTCTTATTTAAGAACATCCTGAAATGCCTTTAGACTATTACTGCTTGCGTATATTACAGTGCCTGTTTCATAATGGAAAATCTCTCCCTTGCTGTCCTATTAACATTCTCTGGTCTTCTCTAATAATACCCTTTGTTAAACAGCATCATCCGCAGCAATATGCTTCTGGTTAAGAAAGCCTACAGATCAGCACCTGTCCAACAATGGAAAGCAAAAGCCTACAGAAGTTTGCTTTGATATTTACCAACTCCACTGCAATACAAAGGCAAGTTCATACACTGACGATTTTATTCTTTTTTTTATAAAGCCAAGTTTAACAGGTATAAATGTTTTCTACTGAAATTTCCTTTTATTTTTACATTCATGGATATATAAAAACACCTTTTCCCAGGCAATCTGTGATCGACACAGCATGACAAGAAGAAATAAATGGTCTAGCAAAGAAAGTTCTATCTTTCTTCCACCATAAAATATACTTACAATGATAAAAAGATGACTAGATGACTAACTAGAACAATTCGAGTTCTTTCTAGTCTGAGTGCCATCCCTGAATACATGCACAGCGTTTCTGCTATCAACCCGTGGGAAGAAATGGACAAGAAAGGCTCCTCATTTTCCTAACTTGAAGGTGACTAAGACCCTGGCGTCTGCTACAAAGGATGCTCATGGACATTTAGGATTTACGCTCTTCTGGAAAGAGAGAATTCATTCATTTTAACACCCAAATCAACCTTGAGTGCCCTTCTAAACCTCTACAAGTAATAAAGATGTGATGATCAATTCTGCACATTTTCACAATGGCATCTTCCATGGGCTGTGAAAGTTTAATAGGATTCTATTTCTGAAAATTATGCTGTGTTGCTTTAGCGATTCTGACACCAAGGATTGGAAAGGTGAATCAGTTATTCTGTTGCTTGCAGAGACATCTGCAGAGAAAAGGAATCCAAGTTCCTTTTCAAATCTAAAAATTTCTTTCAAAAATCCATTTTGTTGAACACACGACTATTTTCCAGGTGTCTATCAAATGATGTCTTCTATTCTGAGAGGAGAATTTCAAGCTAATGCACTTGCAAGCTAGGATCCTTTGTATAAGACGTGTTATTTCTGTTACCGGCTCTATTTAATCAAATGATATTGTGTTCATTTGACCACATATTGTAGCCAAAAACAACAACAAGCATTGATTTTGCCAGCTGTAGGAAATCCTCCTACTATCTGAGCAAAGAACAGACTTTTGAGTCTAGCTTCTTCTTTTAACATGAAAAACACGAAATACACCATGGATTACATCACAGTACCTGACAAGAACATTACACAAGAGGTAGTCTGGGTGCTGCTTCTGACATGTGATATGCAGACACCAGGGTCACATGTAAAACTAAATGAACTTAGTTCTTATCCCTACTCTAAGACCTGGGGAATCACAGCATCTGAGGGTGGGGCCTGAAAAGTGGTTCTGATGAAGTCAAATTTGAGAAGCACCATGGTTCCTTTCACAAGAAGTGCTGGGCACATGTTTACAGCTCTAGGGTAAACCCAATGACAGCAAAATCAGAAAGTCGATGGTCTAAACGTCCTGTTAAATGGTAAGCATTACTCCCAGCCTTTATAAAAGCAATTCTTGGTCTTGGATAATCAAATTCTTTTTTGCTTGGGTGTTATTTGCTTTGTCCGATTGACTTGAGGTTAGAGTTCACGTGCACATCACGTGGTTCTTCTCTGAAGGCCTAGCACGACTCCATGCACAATGCCTGGATGACAAAGATTTCCACACTCCAACCAGAGCCAATCTTGTTTAGTCCTCACGGCAAACCTCTGTGAAATCCTTTCCACAGTTTGTTTTTAAAACTGGAAGATTTATGGGGTCTGAAGAGAAGAGAGTTTTCCTTTTGTTTTAAACCGGCTCACAGAGAGTAAGTGACTCTCTCATCATGACACAGAGCCCAATCCTGAGATATCTCTCACTAGGGATTGCCTATTGCTTCAGCTTCTGCATGAGGTGCCGTATCCCTTTAGGCAAATTTTCCACTTTTGCTTAAATGTCTCCTATCCCATCTCCCCACCACCACTTCTGAGTCAGAAATCATACATACAAAAGGCATACCAAGGCTCTAGCATCCACATCAGCTTAGGTCCTCCACCTCTCCATCCTGAGGTAGCCAGGCATCTTGCATTCACAAATGCTGAAGCTGAAGACACAGGAAACAACATGCAGTAAACCACACTGGAAAGGGGGAGAAGGCTGTAAAATGGGCAAACCTCTCGGCTCATTGATCTTTACCACCAGTAATTCTCAAAATAAAAAGAATGCCCAAGTAGATATGATGGTACACTACTTTTCTAAGTGAATTTTCTATTAGATTAATCACAGCCTTTAGGTAGCTCAATACTGACTGTCATATAAAATGTGGATCCATTGAGATTGTTGCCAAATAGCATTCAAATATATGCATATGCCGATCATGAACCATCTGCAAGAAAGTCCTGTGAGTAATCCTACTCTTCTGTCCAAATCCAAACAATTATCCCATGTTCAAGCCATATTTATAGCTGGATCGCTGTACAGTCCCATTAGAAGCTTTGAGCATTGCTTCCTTCATCCTACCCTCTAAATGTTGAAGGGTATGGCTGCCCTCCTCTGGGTCTGGATGACTGTGTGCAATATTTTAGATTTGACCAAGAACCATGCTCAGGACAGCTGATCACTGGCAAGAACCAGCTCAGGCTGTATGGCCTGGCACGTAAAGGAAGCTGTTCTTATAGCATGATTTACTTTTGCTCCCAGAGCTGTGCAATTCTAAAGACTTTGCAAGTTTAACTGACTGCTCTGCAATAACAGAATCTAAACCTTGTTAGGCAAAATAAGACATCAAGATAATGACACATGGCTTGCAGGTTCATTGGTGCCCCACAGCTCAGATGAGATCACATTGCTGCCCACGAGAGAAGAGCTCATGAACTCATCAGGATGATGCTGTCCCACTGCACTGTGATGTGAAGTTAACATGGTCTCCCTGATGGCTGGGAAATAAGCAAACGCAAGAGACTTGGTGAACAAGTGGAAAAGAATAGAGTGGTAAGAATGAAAGTCAAGATTTGAAACCCAAAACCATTGCTCTGTTAGCAGCATCACCCAAGGCTCTGACTGGATAGGGTAACGTGGAAATTAAAGTGTAGAGAACGCTGCACTTTACAGACTCAGTAACCCAAATTCCCCAGAGCTATAGATTTTTCTGTGCCTTCCTATCTTCATCTATGAAGTGGGGGTAATGATGGCTTTTACCTCACAGGTTCTACTGGTACAAGGTTTGGAAAGATGCTTGGTGCTTACTACAAAGTATCATCATTTTCATCATTATCATCTTGTTTAAAAAAAAAGAAGTGTTTCATTATAAAACACACAGGAAACAGACTAAGAGGGGTTCTTTTTGCCTCTCTCTGACTTTAAACTTGAGATCCTGGCCATAATATATTCTCCAATAAGCCACTGATCTAGTAAGCCTCTCTATTGATATGATCATTGATATTGATTGAAAGGAAATTGTGGAGGAAAGGATTAATTCAGCTTATGGGTTGCAGCCTGTCACTGAGGAAAGGAAGCCAAGACAGGAGCTGAAATCGGCACCATGGAGGAGCCGATGCACCCTGGCTCCTTTCCCCTGGCTTGCTCATCTATACTTCTTCTTAGATAGCCCAGGTCCACCTGCTAAGGTATAGCACTACCCACCCTGAGCTTGCCCTAGGACATTAATTAGAAACCATGACAATGTCCCATAGACATGCCCACAGGTCAGTCTGATGGAGGCAGTTCCTCAACTGAGGTCCCTTCTTCCCAGGTGTGTCAAGTTGACAACCAAGGTTGGCTGTCACACCAACATGGCCGCTCTCTTTGCTATCCGGCACCATCCTTAAATACCTTCAGCGTTTTGCTTAACTTATTATGTAAGGTGTTTGGCTTCCAGGTCTAAATCCTTCTCATTGTATGAGAACTCCGTGTGGTATGCTAGAAAAATGAGTGAGTTTTATTTATGCGGGACGTAAAAAATAATATTCATCTTTCAGATCCATGGAAAACAACTAAGCCACTATGTCTGGAGAGATGAGCATCAAGAGTAGGCTGCTTAGGTCCACATTTCATTTTGGAAAGAAGATCACCAATTCAAAGTAATATTTGAGGTGGGCACAGGGGCAGTCTAGGCTAAGGACAGCAGTTAGCATTAAGAACTGGAGCACACCAAAACAAGCCCTTGCCAAACGCTCCCATGTTATTCGCGTGAGTGTTTCCTTCCTCTGCAATGTTAATCCACTCGATAAATATTGAAAAGTTAGGATTAGTACAAGCCTGATGGATGAGCCTGACAAGAAGTCACGGTCTAATCATCTCTCTTTAATATAGCCAGAATCAATTATTTTTAAAGCCAAGATTCTGGTCACATGTTTCAGAACCTGGCGTCTCGCAGTTTTATGCACTAGTTAAAGCTTTTTCTAAAATGCTCATATATCTTCTCAAAAAGCAAACAAGGCTGGAATATTTATTTAGGCAATTGCCTAAAGCCTTTTTAGCTTCCAATTGATAAAATGTATCTGAGACACAAGGCTAGGGGGAAAACTTAACATGTTAACAAGATGTTTACTAAATTCAATTTTTAAAGATCATTTTCAGGGTCTCAATTGCAAGCAGGTTATTGGTGGGATACAATCTATGTAAATTAATACCTCTATCCTCCTCACAGTTCAGAACTGTGCTGCTTTATTAATAATGAAAGGAATAGTTAGAGGGGCCGACAGGAATTCCTGTTTGTTTTCATTTTAGGAATGACAAAACCAGCACACGGTTGCTTAGCTGTCCTGCTAGATAAACACCTCAAGTGCTACTTCCCCCAACCAGATAAGTTCTACCTGTGCTGTGAGAGAGGACGAAAATGGACGGTTTCCCACATTTGCCCCTGAAGAGTTGAAGCGCTAGCCTGTCTCTGCTGGGGACCTGTTAGAATAAAGTGACCAGTAATACAGAAAAAAGAAAAAGAAATCTCTCCAGAAAGAGACAGATGAGGTCATTTCCACCATGCACATGCTCAGCCCAGCCTCATTACCTCTGGTGTTCAAAATGCCATTTGGACTCAAGCCTGGTGGCACGGACCCAACCCTAGTCTAAGCATCACAGCCAGCTCAATGGAAAATGAGACCTCGCTGACCGAGTCGCTGGTGAAGAATGTGTTGCATTATCCATGTAAAAAGCTCTACATGTAATAGTACTGATAAGAAGGATTCTTTTCATACTCTGTGCTATTTTCCCCCTGAAACTCTGCTTTTCCTTTCTGCTTAACTTAGGTAAGCGTGAACAGCTTTCTACCACATTTGAATCATTAAAGTGAGAGTTAGTTTGAGGAATAACTCAATAAATATTCTTAAGTTGAGTCTAAAATTGGGAGAAGGAAGTTCCGGTAGCCTTACCCTGTGTGCCCAGCAGAAAGAACATGTGGTCATAAAACCGTGGATGCACTTGAGGAGAAGAGGTGGGAGGATATTTTAGCTGTATTGTGTTCACCAAGCAACACACAAGATTAACGGGAATCCTTCAGATAACTAGTCCAGTCAACAGAAAAAGACCCCTCTAAATACCTAAGTATTTCAGAAACAATGTCCATTATCTTCCATTACACTCAGTCCTCCATATCTGCCAGTTCTATAAGGATTCAGCTACCACAAATTGAAAATACTTTGCAATCTTCAAATTCTGTATGTCCTGAACATATATAAACTTGTTCCGAGTCATCTTCCTTAAACAACACATCATAGCAGCTGTTTGTATATTGTTTACATTGTACTTGTTATTAAAAGTAGTCTAGAGATTGTTTAATGTATATTGAGAGATAAACATGTTCTCAATGCAAATATCATTCCCAAATGGCAGGCATATATATGTATGGTTATTGGTATAGGATGGGTCCTGGAGCAATCCCATGGTTACCAGATCATAATTCTATTCCATAATTGCTTGAACACCCCAGATCCCAGATCCTGCCCTGCATAAGTAGATAAAGTCTATTTCCTTAAGATTCTACAAAGAACAAAATGGCTACTTAGTTGTGCCATAGTCATGAAAAAGCAGTTTAAAAAGCAATCAGGCCATTTGGGTAAAAGCAGACGAGGAGAGTGCAAACCTAACATTACTGCACACTTTACGAGTCATTCGGTGCTCAAAGAGTGTTACAACTTTAGGACCGACCTGAGGAACACATTCTGACTTAATGGCCTCGAAGTAGTTCAGGAAAATTATTCTGTTCCTTTCTTCCAGACCAGTTCTTTATCAGGTTGGAAGAACGAGAGGAACTCCTATGGCTTTTCCCTTCAATGTCTGTTTTATTCAAAGGCGGTGTAGCTGCCTTCCAAAGCTTTTACTTTGACTGAACACCAACCATATTCAAAATAAGCTGAGAATTAGAGCTACTGTCTATCAAGTTAAGACCAAAACCTCCTGATTTCCCCAAATGCCTAAGTGCTTTCACCCTGATGCATACTAACAAAGTCTCGGCAATGCACCACATGCCACATGCCACTCAGGTAGGCACGAGCTTATGTTAACTCAGGATTTCTTTGGTGTTAAAATGCATTGTTTCCCATGTTTCACAATGTCGAGCAAGGTATTAACGATGCCCCTAAAGTCTCCCACATGGTTAAATAAACTAACTCATAGAAATCAACCCATGTTTGTAAAATGGTTGAAGTTGTATCTAAGTCTATTTTTTCTTTGTTTGATTGGTTAATTGATTTGGGATAGAGTCTCATGTACCTCAGACTTGACTAAAACCCACTGTGGAGACAAGGCTGGCACTGAGCTACTCATTCTCCTGCCTGCATCTCACAAGTACTGAGATTAAGTACTGAGATTACTAACATGTGCCGCCATTTTGGATGTTTAAGGTAAAAAAAAAAACTACATACAGGTCAAAAATGTCAAAGAAACTTCTTGAAATACTATATGTTTTGTCTATTTTTATTAACTTTTAAGTTAGTATACAAAGCAATGGATATATAAGCATATATATATATATATATATATATATATATATATATATATATAATGTGTGTGTATATATAATCTGTTCTTATTTGCCCCCTTCCTCTCTAATCACCTTTTCCATCTTCTGCCCACCTCTTGAAGGTTCTGTTCATCTCATCAAACAGCCCCATTCTGCTTTCACATCACAGGTGTCTTATTTCCCTTCCCGTTTTAACACATCTTCCTTTCTTCGCACAGCCTCCATTCTAACTTACACACACACATGCACACATGCACACACACACACACACACACACACACACACACACACACACCTGAGGTACTGCATATGAGAGGAAAGCATGGGGAATTTTGTTGCTTTTTTTTTCTTTTTGAATCTGGCTCATTTTGTTTAATATGGTGATTTCTAGTTCCCTCCACATTCTTGTACCCATCATTATTTTGTTTTTCCTTGTGAGTAAGTAAAAGTCATTGTACAAATATATCATATTCTGAAATAGGTTATGTTTTCCCTCTGTGCTATATGTATATATATACATGTACTTACAATGTACTTGATCATGTATGCATGTGTGGCAGCCAGAGGTTAACGTTCGGAATCTTTATCACTCTATTTTTTTTTATTTTGTTTTGTTTTTCGAGACAGGGTGTCTATTTGTAGCGTTGGATTCTGTCCTGGCACTCACTCTGTAGACCAGGCTGGTCTCAAACTCACAGAGATCCGCCTGCCTCTGCCTCTGCCTCCCGAGTGCTGGGATTAAAGGCGTGCGCCACCACCGCCCGGCTTCCATTTTACTTTTTGAGGCAGGGTCTCCCACTGAATCTGAAGTTCACTCTTTTGTTTAGATGGGCTTGCTGGACCCACTGTCTCTAGCCCCCAGCACTGTGGTTATGCCTGTGCTTCATTCCTCATGGCCTCTGATATGATGCTGAGGATTTTAACTCGGATCCCCACGCTTGAGCAGCGGTACATTACCAACTGTGCCATCTTCTTAGCCTCTGAAATGTTACATGTTTTCTATATTATCCTTTGATGTATGTTTTTACCTCTATTGTCACTACCTTAATTCAGACCTTAATTCTTTTTATAACCATGACTATTTGTGAAAGTCTTTTAAGTGGACCTAATGTCTTTCAAGCTTCAGTTCTCCCAATCTAATTTCCGTGTTGAAATTATATCCAGTCTTCAAACACAAACTTGAGCACTATTTTCTCCTTAAATTATATGTATTACAAACTAGGATACTTTTAAGAGTACAAGTGACCTATAACAATAGTTAGCCCAAGGCTTGCTAAGAGATGCAAACCAGAACAATCCAGGCAAAACACAACATGCTTACTGGATGAAAAAGTGGGCTTCTTTATTTATCAAAAAATATGACTCCATCCACTTTATACTTCTCTATGTCATCACATTCCTAGAAAACAGCTAAGATAATGGTTTACATGGCAATATGAAGGAAAAAAAACTAAGTATCTTTTAAATGATAAAATGTGTGCTTAAAATGTTTTGCTTTCATTTGCTTTGAGAAACAACATTCTATTTAATTAATTTATGTACTAGAATAAACTCAAGAACTAGCTAACAGGGCGTATTACTTCTCTAAAATTTATACCATATGATTCTGAATCTGAACAGTTAACTGCCTTCAGAGGAAACCATGAAGGAAAACCTATAGTTTCCCGGGTAGATGATGTTTCCAATGTGGACAATTATAAACTAGAAACAGTCAACCTCCTGTTACTGAGCAACCATGACTCAAGGAAATATTATCTCTGTAAGCATAGATTTGAGCCTTATGAATAGCCATGTCTGCCCAGAAGAAAATCAATTCTCTTCTGGGCCTTGACTTTTCAACCTCAGCCAAACTGTCAAGTTCTCCGAAAATGGAGTTTAATCTGTTGTACCTTGTTACAAACTTTAAAAACCAGGTACTTCTGGGTATGACCACAACAGTGTGAAACCAGGTGCTGCTGGATATGACCACAGTAGGATGAAACCACGTGCTGCTGGGCATGACCATGACAGTGTGGTGGGTATCCTAGAGAAGTAAACCACCTTTCCGAAAAAGTATGTAATCTAGCAGAAGCAACATTATTGCCAGAATATGAGGCTTATTCTGGCAAAGGTGCCATTTCTCTTCGGATGAGCTGCAGAAGACACGTGGGAACTTCAGGCAATAACAGCCCATGACCAAGCCCCAGCTCTCTCAAGCAATGTAGCCTTCTGTCCGATAGTAATCCAATGTTCTGTTACCACTATCCTCTGTCTGTCTGAAGTGAATTTTTTAAGGTTTATAGAAGTAATGCTAATAAAAATAAATGAGATTTTTATGCTATATTTGAGAAATCAAGACTAAGAAATACTAAGATAGAATGATATGCTGAAACAAGGATTCAAGCTAGATATAAAACTATGTCATGTAATTACTGAAGATGGCTTATAAATCTGAAGGGTAGCCTTGCCAGAAGTCAGAGCAAAGAAAATCTTAATGTGATAGAAAAGCAGCAATTTCAAAAGAGGCTCAGATTCCTCGGGTCTGAGGGTAAAGAAATTTCCACTGGGCCCTCATTAAGTTCGGCAGAATCTGGAAGCTGTGGTGAACTTTGTTCTTTACTCTCCGGTTCTAGTTAGTGAGTGAAGGAGAGTTGGTTTTAATAATATAATAAGCATCTGTGAATCTACCACTAATTGCTAGAGATGGGAACTTGGCATTAATCTCTACCATGTCTATGAACCCAACTCAACCAGGTTCAGTTTCCTCCCACTGAAAACTGTAATCACCCTGAAATCACATGCCCTTGGTGTCTTTCATATGTGTGTGTATAGCATTTAGATCCATTCCTAAATCATTATTCTTTAATTTCCATTGGTTTTGACCTTTAAACCTGTCGATATTATTTAGTAAATAACTTTAGAAGTTGTATTTTCATGTTACATTGCCAAGAACCATCTGTGCTATTGTTGATATGAGTTATTACTATGTTTGTCTTATTACTTCCATGTGTGTGATGACAACACAGACTACTGTAGACTTTCTGTCTTGTCTGCCTGCTCCCAAATAACCACACAGATACTTATTAATTATAAATGCTCAGATGTTAGCATATGCTTGTTACTAACTAGCTTTTACAACTTAGATTAACCCATATTTCTGATCTACCTCTGCCACATGGCAGTACCTTCTTTTAGCACTGCCTTGTTCATATCCTGTATCTCCTGCATCTCTCTGATTATTCCTTAGACTCCCATGATTCTATCTTTCTTCCTCCCAGCATTCTCTCTGCCATGAAACTCCTCAGTCAGCTCTTTATTAACCAATGAGAGTAATACATATTTGCTGTGTATAAAAAAATTGTTCCACGGCAGCCTATATTTTTGCTCTCTCACTGGTATATGTCTGGGCTATTTAGTGTTAGTTGGTGTGGATAACGACAGTGTGAATAGGGGGTATTTGTCTCCTGTAGCACAAGTAACAAAAACCAGAGACAGATAATGGGGTTCAGCCTGAAAACCAGAGAAGTAAAGCAGCCAAGCCATTAGAGAAGTCTTACTTCTACCAATGCTGGGTGACCGCAGACAGGAACAGACTTAGCAGCCTAAGCAGACTAAGCCTCTCTCTCCTCCCATTTTATATCCCGTCTAGTGCTAGGATTAAAGGTGTGCGCCACCTCCACCTGGATTTGTTTCAGCATTGATCTTGTGCAACCCAGGGTGGCCTTGAACTCACAGAAATCCACCTGCTTCTGTCTCCCAAATCCTGGGATTAAAGGTGTGCATCTCTACTGCCTGACCTCTAGTGTTTTAACTTGGCCTTTCTGATCTTTGGGCAAGCTTTGTTTATTAAAACATAAATAAAATATCACTATAGTCCCTGTTCAAATGTTTTAAATGTTTTAATATCACAAAGTGAAAGTGCTAGACAATCAGATACAGATCATATTTAACATTAGAAATAAGCTTCACCTCTCCTGCCCCTGTGTCTTCATGGTGCATCTGTAACCAGACTGGGTCTAAGGATCAGCATTTTAGAAACTACAAATACAGGTTCGAATTACACATGTCAGCAAGTATCAGACTGGTTTGGGGGGTTGGGGAGTGTCTTGGAGGTAACATAACAGATGTATAAAGAAGAGATTAAATTTGGCTATTTTATCAAAGATGTTATAGTTTACAAAAACAAACAAACAAAATTAGCCAGGTTGCTGAAGCGCAGCAAGTGTGCTTCTTGCTATCATAATGTAACCACACGACAAGTTAGTCAAAGGTTTTAAGTCTAAATATTATTTTTTAAAAAGGTAAATGAGTAAATTTTATATGGTGTATTTTATACATGGCCTATTCCCCAACTGGCCATTTTTAATGACTGGGTACATTTTTAGTAGGTCAGACACAAGTGGCCCAGGCAGTGGCTCCAAGTCTTGACTTAGCTACCCTAGGTCACGGTGTAGCCACCTCTAACTTATGAAGTGTATAAATGAACATTTCCCAGCCACCCCGCCCCTTCTGTAATATAACCGGAAGTCAGCCTGGTGCTGTTGTGAAGCCAAGGGGCTCATCCTGCTGCATGTGTGAGCTGTATAGAAGTTGGGTCAAGAAATAAATGAAACTTGGCCAAAAAAAAGTTTCATAAATGGTGGGTTTTATATGGTGTGTAAGGGACGGAGCATTGAGTATAACTCACATAGATATTAAGCACTTTCTGATAATGTGACTCAAGCCGGAGTAGTATTTACCAAAAGAGAAATAGATCTTCTATGCTGCCACAAATACAAGTCTTCCAAGGAAGCTTTGGAAAGGACTTGAGCAGGAAAAAAAAAATCAAAACCTGAAAGTAAAACCGACTATGCAGCTGATTGAGAAAAGGAAAAACTACATTCCTACAAAATAATGTCTCAGATAGTAATCCTTTGACTCTTAATGGGTCTCTCCTCTTCACAGTCTTTGGATTCCCTAACTGTACAAACTAGATTATTCTATGTGGAACACTAAAGTCTCCTGAGCATTTATTTCTCTTCAGCCAGGCTGGACTCATCCTGGAAACACAGGACTACATCTCTGCTAAAGCAGACAGGAGCCAGCCAAAGAGGAGAGGGTGCTGGGTAGAGATGGTGTGGGTGAAGGCTTAGTGGAGAAAGACAGTAGCCTCTATGAGGAACTGAAGGGAGTCGCTGGCATACAACACAATCGGACTTAGGAGCCAATTAGGACTCTTTCCTCTCTGTCCACCGTACCCTTCTAATTAGAACAGTGCTTGCTGCTCCCTGGTATCTGACCTCACCTTTCCTCCATAAAAAAAAAATACAACGGTATTTTCAAAGATATGTGAATACTTCTGACTAGATCGTGCTTGTCACCATTTACTGTTATGGCATTTCATTTGTGTTTTAATAAACAAAGCTTGCCTGAAGATCAGAAAAGTCAAAGAGCCACACTGGCCAGCCTTACAGACCGGGCCACGGTGACACACACCTTTAATCCCAGTAGCCACACTAGCTTGCCATAGAAACCAGGCCACAGAGGTCCACGCCCTTACTCCCAGAACTAGAGAGGATAATAAAACTCTCAATCTCATTCTGAGGTTGTCTGGAGGCAAGATCAACATTTTCGGACTGACGTTGAGGTAAGGGCCAGTGGCTGACTGCTTTGCTTTTCTGGTCTTCGGGTTGAACCCCAATTTTTGTCTCTGAGTTTTTATAAATCGTGCTACAATTTACTTTGTCTCTGCAAGAGGCAATTAGCAAAATTAGTACCAAGTACCAGGAAACATCCGAACTGCTCTTGAAACACACAATGATGTTTTACTGGGAAAGCAGTGTTCTGAGCATACTGTATGTTTTGGTTTAGTTATTTTCTCAAGTTTTTAAATGAAGTTTTCAGTAGGATTGACCCACGTTTTAATTAGACTCAAATATCTATGATTTGCTGGAAAAGAACTCAGTTTTCAGGGAAGACCAGAAGCATTCCCTGAAGTTTCCTTCATTGAACGTGTCATGCTACTAAGAGTTGAAAGGGTAAACAACTTGCAAAAAAAAATCTTCCTTCTCTATGCACATCCAATTTCAGCCATTAAGTAAAACCTTTAAAATAAAGAAAAGAATTAACTTCTATCTCCTCCTTTTTAAGTCACACATGCTCTGCTCAGTGAGTTATGGGAAAGGGCAAGTTCGGTGGGCAAAGCTCATGCTCTCCACGAAGGGGAATCAGAAGACGCAACGATCCCCAGAGGTCTTCCGAGTTCCATCCTGTGACTTTGCTAGCTGATTAGGAACGCTATGCATCCTCCAGCAGCTGATAGCACACACACACACTGTGGATCGCGTCAAGCATAGTTCCTTTAGGTTCTAGCCACTACACCTTCTCTGAACTTCCTGGACAGAGGAAACCGCTCTAGACTTTGAGATGTTGTGTCTACCTGGCGTAAGATGCTACAAAACGAAAGAGCTGAAGGGGGGGAAAGTGTCAAAGAACGCAAATATTATCCCTTTGTAAATGATTGGTAATCTTCCTAAATATCAAAGGGATTTCCCAGAACATAGCAAACATTAGGCACAGTGCCAATGACAATAAGCAAATTGCTCCATATTCATAGTGTATACAAAATCTTCTTAGTCCCAGAGGAAACTAGGTGCAACCTGAATAACGGCACAGAAATCCAATGGCGACTCCGGTTTCTGAAATGTATAACTGTTCTCTCTGCGTTTTACCAATGTTACATTTGTAAAAAAGTTGGGGAAATATTAAATGATGAATTGAAGAAATTACTGCATACTTCATAATCTAATGTACATATTTGCCTGTGATGGCTCAAATGAGTGGGGAAGATCTTTCTTTTGGATCTAGATTATCTTCATAGGAGTCTCAACACCCTCCTTCAGCTTAGCTTTCTTATGTACAATACAGTAAAATGATGTATTTCTTGATTAATAATATAAGGAAAAGATTTGTAACTTAGTGTGTGCTCTTTCTGGACCATCTTGATGCCACTTCTAAGTTCTTGGTCACTCTAGCTCTGCCCACAATACTTCTGAGGATCTAACTCCCTTCTCCACTTGGCCTATCTGAATTTGTATGTTTAAAATGAGGCTAGAAGCTCTACTCTGAGCACTAAGATATCTCTAGTCTAGTAAGTTATGCCTCGTGTATCCCCTGGGTTAGTCTGTAGCATCAAAGTTCATTGACTTGCATTGATGATGGAGGGAGGTCATTGGTTAAAATAAAAGAAGCTGCTTGGCTCTCATTGGTTAGGAGATAGGTGGGAGGAGTAAACAGAACAGAATGCCGGGAGGAAGAGGAAGTGAGGTCAGACCCGACAGCTCTCCTCTCAGGAGCAGACGCCTCAGGGGAGACGCCATGCTCCAGGCTCCTGGGCAGACACACGGGATGAAGCTCTGAACTAGAATCTTCCCGGTAAGACCGGTGCTCACAGATTGTTAGAGATGGGTTGATTGGGATATCAGAATTAGCCAGTAAGGGCTAGAGCTAAGGGCCAAGCAGTGATTAAAAGAATACAGTGTCTGTGTAATTATTTCGGGGCATAAGCTAGCCGAGCAGGAGGCCGGGGTGCTGGGAACACAGCCCCGTCGCTGTCCATATTACTACACATTGATATAAGTGTTAACAAGACAAGCTAAAGAACATAAACCATTAAGAAACATATTGGAGGAAACAGTAGCTCATAAATTGGGCAGCACCAGTCCACGAGATATAAACAAAGACTCACAGAAGAGAATGCATTCCAAGGGACTGTCCCTCCATAGAGATCACCCGGCTGCTCTGATGGTCCTGGAAAACAATCATTTATACTGAATTAGGTTTTGGTTTGCTTATGGTTTCAAACCCGGGGTACTTGAACTACCTCAGATAAAATCCAGCCAAATAATTATTTTAATATATGTCTCATCAGTGAATTGAAAATAAAGCAAATTCCTAAAATAACGTTATTTTATTGTAAGTTAACTACATGCTTCTGGTAAATAGAATCACTAATGGTGCAGGCTAGCCCCATTTGCCTGGGTAGTCCATGGGACTCCAGTAGTAATGAATATTTAAATGTCTGAAGTCCAGGTACATCAGCTCAGATACAAACACTGAAAGACATGACAACAAGGAGCCAAATACTTTCTGCTACCATTGATGCTTTGCAGTTTCTAAAATCAATGTGATTGTTTAGTGCCCACTAATTATTCACAATTCTTTGAAACTTTTAGTCTAGTTAAAAGGGAAGCTTAAAAGAGGGATATAACCTAAAGATTATTTTATACCATTAGTAACTACCTGCTCATAATATTAACATCAGTTTAATTTTGAAACTTGACATAAAATGCTTTTAACATGTATTATCATTAAAAAGTTCATAAAATTAGCATCTATTAACTCTGGACCATTGCAAGTATCAGTAACTAATAGCAAAAACAAAAAATCTAATGATTCTGAAGTTCGTATTATTGATACTGATGCAGTAACACTAGAATGGGAGAGGGGTGACAAAATGGCTGCTTCTGTGTAGCTGGGGGAGCCAGGTTTTCCTTTCTTCTCTAAATGGAAGTAGCTTTTTGGTTGAAATATAAGCTGTGATCTTCAGGCTTCCCGAGTCACAGCAAAGACTAGCATATGGCTTCGCAGCCTAAACAGCTACGTGTATGTAAACAGCTGGTGAGACACCAAGTTCACGCTACTTCATTTCCACTCTCGCAGACCTGAGCACGAATGTCTCCTGTATTTACGGTGGATTTCAGGGGCCCTCCTGGGAAGGAGCTACCCCCTGAGAGTGCAGAGCACTGAAGCACACAGCACTAGCTGGGGAAGCAGAGATGTGGCTAAGGATACGAAGCCCAGACAGCTCACGGATTATCCTCCTTGGGCCATCCTTATGTGCCACCTCTTAATTCCATCTAAGCAAATGCTTTGCTGAAGAATTTAAAATGTCAAGACGGAGCAGGTGGAATCCAAACTTTATGCTGGAATGATAAATCTTTTACCCTCCTGTGACTGAAAAGCTGTAAAATGAATTCAAATGTGATTCATAGTCTAATACTTGAGGACTTTACTTCAAACTCTGAGAATCCATATGCTGTGCCCTCGTATGCTAAATATATATAGATCCTTAGGCACCGGGGGCCCTGATTGTTTATCGTTCATCTATCGGTATTAACTGGGTAATAATAGTCCAATGTATACTAGAATAAACCGCATACAGTTATGTAATCCTCATATGATGATTTGCACATTAGAGTAAATTCTTTCACCATCCCAACATACCAAGTTCACATTAAAAGCTACTCCCCAGAACTCAAATGTCCGGAGCACAAGTGCGGATCAAATACTAAGTTTTATGACATAAGTTTTGTAAACTCTCTTGCATTTATCGGTTCATAACGAAGAATCATATTCCAGTCATGTTAGGGGTCACCTTGTCATTTATATTAAAATTCTAATTTGCTCTGGGCCTAAGAGCCTTCAGACGCAAGCAGTAGATGAAATAATTCTTGGTGCAGTAAAATAATTTCATTGAAAAAACATTCTTTTTCCTGACCTGTACTCATGAGGACTTCAAGAAGGAGCTCTGACCCTGTAGCGATCATTAGAACTGTCTGCAGATCTTGCTTTCCATCATTTGGGGTGTATGATGGCATAGTCCATCCCTGCTACTTCACAGATGGGCATAGCCAGGTGGACATCCTTTAGCCAAGAAGACATAGCTGAAAGTTACATGTACCCCCGACTAGAAGGTGTAGGAGATAATAAGGAACCCACAAAGCATTCCCCCTATCTAATTAAGTGTGGAAGTTCATGATTAATTAAGGTTCTCGGGACAGCAATGAGACACCGAGATGACTCAAACAGGCATTTAGCATAAATAAATATTTACCAGAAGTAACTCTTACAGTGGGAAAGTATTGAGAGTTGGTAGTTGCTTTGTTACTTCAACAAATTTACGTTATCCTGACTTAATAGTCCCATAAATTTCCAGAGCCACACTCATAAAGTAGCTATAATACATCGATTTAAAATCTTTCACAATAATAAATAATAGTTCAACCAAAAAAAGTGATCTTAAAATCTGGTAAATACAGAGCATTGGAGAAAAACGTTGGCAGTTATTAGAAGGGGGTCTCAAGGAATAATTCAAACAATTAGCCTTTATTGTTGCACTTGGAAACAGGTCCCTAAATAGACCTGAACATGAAATAAATCAAATGGCAAAATAGAATATCTTAGAATCTCTATTAAATAGACTTTCATGTATTTTTTAATTTCTCTGTGCTCAAACAGTTTCCTTCTATAAAATATATCTAAGTTCACTGTCACATAAATCTTTTTGCCATGATGTCATCTCCACAGTTCAGAAACTGTAATGGATTATTAATGTTTTTAATAAATATCCCGCCCTTTGACCTGGCCCTATACATGTTTCCCAGTACAGTCCAGTGCATGCCTCTGCCATTCTCAATCCACCCTGACTGCCTTCCTCATACCCCACACCTACGTTCTTTCAAATGTGTTCCCCTAAATGAAGTCCCTAGATGCTTGCACGGTTTATACTGCATTTGTGTAGTGTGTGATTGGGATCTTGGTTATAGACGGTGTCTATTTATTATTGTGTATGCTTATCCATTGTCCTGTTCCGTCAAGATTAGAACACCAGCTTCCCCAGCTGCCCGAGTTAAGCAATCTGCCTCCCACTGTCTAGCCAACTACTCTCCATGCCTTGTACAACATTACAAATGTTCATATGCTTTGACTCATAAATATCAGCAAGGAATTAAAAGACATAGCAAGGCCCAAAGTAACAAACCGAAAAGTCTCCTAAATTACTTAAAAGCAAAATCCTATTTATGGCTCTTTAAGAACGGAGTGCCTCCTCTTTTGAAGTAAGTTTCCTCTTTCAAATAAAACCGGGGCCTGAATCCCAGGAGGGGATCCGTATGTATACAGAACAAAATTAAAGTACACGTACGGATTTGCTCAGATGTGAAATCCTAGGATTTCTGAGAGAAACTGGAACTCACTGAGCAAGAACAGGGTATACTTCTTAAGAACCAGGTAAAGCATCAGCTCAATGTGCCATTATTAACTCCCTAGCAGACCTGAAGTGTGGGTGGGTAGTCCTGCAGAGTCAACAGGTTCACTCACAGCCCTTCTGCAGGGACAAATCAGAGCCCAGTTCTGTTCACAGTAGACTCAGGGCAGCTGTGTTTTGTAGCTGAGTTCTTGGCCCCAGGGTAATGAATGGTACTCCATGAGGTCATGAGTTAAAAGCCCCAAACTACCTATTCTACACAGGAAGCTCTCTATAACTTTGCATTTAGGGAAATATTGATTTGAATACTATTTATGCATGGCCCAAAAGATATTCTGGAGATTTATTTTCTTATATGCCTGTAGCTGCTTAAACTTTAAGAAACAAGTTTAAAATGTAATGTTACAATTAAATGTGTGCAGATAATAGACCCTTTTCTTTATCTAATTGAAACAAATTTGCATAGAGATGTAAAAGAAAAATTATGCCCTAAAGGAATTGTATAATGGAAAGTAATTGTACTCTAAATTCTACAAGTAGCAATGTGTTTATTTCATGGTGATAAATTTCTAGTGGATCTAGACTCTTTAACATGTGTTCCACATTGAAGGTCTAAATATTTAACCACAATTTCACTCATTCTCCTCCCCCACCAAAAAAAAAAAAACTTACTACCCCTGTTTTCAAAATCTTTTATGATCACCAATAGCAAAAGTGAAATTTACTGTTTACCATCCAGTGTCTAGTATAACTACTTTGAATCTCTGTATTAACCAACATACACTACATCAAGATGCTTCTCTGATAAGGACTGATAGGTGAACTTATCTATAGGTATAGAGATATATATTTAGTGCAGTTGGATATTATTTCCTTTTACCATTATAACAATGGAAGGTTCATTCCAAAACCAATAGCTCCCCAGCTGTGGGTTCTTGTCGAGATTTATACTGCCACCTGTGAATTTCCCCTCTGGAGGAGACCCAAAATTCAATTAAAAAGTGGTTGGCTCTGTCCATAATATCCGTGCCACTATTATACCCATGGACATACCTTGCGAGGCTAATCATTATTGTAGCCCTTAGGGTTCACATCTGGGTAAGAGTATAGGCTCTTATTTATTATTATTATTTATTATTATTATACAGGCTCCCCTGGCAGCCTATATAATACCATCCAGTGTTATGAAATCTAGCTGGCAGATGGAAGTGTCCAGGCCAGTGCCAGTTTGATTTCTCCATATGTATATGGTGTCTCCACCCATGATGTTACCATTAAGTTCTTGTAGGCAATCAAAAGCATGTTGATAGCCTGTACTGTTGAAGGGCTTCTGCCCCCCCCCCCCGACTAACAATTTGAGGAGAGGTATCCCACGCTTGAGACTAGGTAAAGTGCAGAGAAAAAGTGTTTGTAGAATTCGCAGACATAAATGGATCATCTGTATCTCACCCTTCCCCGCAAGGCTCAGGGAACATCACAGGAGGAGAAGCAGAAAGACTGCAAAAGCCAGCCCTCTGGGCTGTTGTGAAGTAGTGTCTTCTGGCTATGGCACTGTGATTGCCTCTTGGATGGACAGCAACTGTGGTTATCTGCACTAGACCTCCATAAGATCAAGTCAGCCAAAATTCCAGCATGATGAAGGAGAGGCACAGAAGCCTGGGGAGTTATCAGCAGTTGATAGCTCCTAAGGGAAGGAGAGTCCATTCTCTTTATGAGTGTGGCCCCTGGTTGATCATACTCCAGTGGTGGCACCATATCCATGGGCATGTGGGCAGTACTAATTCAGTGGGTTATTTAGAAAAGAGCCAGGCAGTGATGGCACACCTCTAATCCTAGCACTTGGGAAGCAAAGGTAGGCGGATGTCTGAGTTCAAGGCCAGCCTGGTCTACAGAGTGAGTTCCAGGACAGGTAGAGCTACACAGAGAAACTATGTCTCAAAAAAATTAAAATTAAAAATAGAATGGGGTCCTGTAGTTGGGAGGACATGGATGAGAAGGATCTGGAACAAGTCGAAGGGGGATAATTGTTGACAGAGGTTTCTGTCCTGCCTGGCCCTGCAATTGTTCAGTCCCAAAAAAGACAGAGGTCTGCATTAATAATAAACTGGTTGTCCAATTAGCTCAGGTTTTCTTATTAACTAACTCTTATATCTTACATTAACCCATATTTCTTGTCTGTGCTAGCCACATGGCTTGGTACCTTTTATCAGTGAGGCATTCTCATCTTGCTTCCTCTGCATCTAGGTGATGACTGCAGACTGAGCCTTTCCTCTTCCTTGAAATATCCTATTCTGGTTGTTCCACCTATACTTCCTGCTTGGCTACTGGCCAATCAGCATTTTATTAAACCAATACAAGTAACAAATCTTTACAGGATACAAGACCATAGTCCCACAGCAGATAATGGGGTATGTGTGATTGGAATACAGAGAATACATGTATAAAATTCTCAGCACATTAATACAAATGTTTCATTTTAAGAGAAATCATCAGGCTTCATTAAGTGCTTACCTCTCTAGAAGGAGTGGGACCTGGTAAGGTAGAACCAATAAATAAGGCCAACTGAAGTCTCATACAATATCCAACTTTAATCAAATTATCAGACAGTTTATACTCTGAAGGTTCAGAAGAATCACATGAGTAAAGTATACCATTTCAGGGCCAAGCCACACATGGGGAACTGCAGCAAAAACATGTTTTTCCATGGAGGCATATAAATAGACAACAATAGCATTTGTAATTGATAAACTGAAATAAACTCACTCTTATCATCTATTCCTGGAAGGAGCATGGGAGGATAACACAGTGGCAGTTCTGTATTTTTTAAGAAATTGGGGTTATAAGACTCTCATCTTGGTTTCCTTGGGTTTTCTAACAAGCACCCAGAAATCTCATATGACTCTATTCTTGGGTGGTGTTCCAACAATTAAATTAATATATTTGATAATAAACTCTTAAATTATATAGATACAGAAATAATATGCTTGAAGCTTTATGTACACTAAATTATAAAAATTTTGAAATTTGGCCGTATTGTCTTTAGGGAAATATTTAAATTATTTCACAAAGTAAAACAGGAAACGGAAGGAGGAAAGGGAGTGGGAACTTAGATTGGTATGTGTAAAGAAAAAAAGATAGTTTTTTTTCTTTTTTAAAAAAGAAAAGAAAACTGGCTATGGTCTTCTAATAGGATTTCACAATGAGCTTAGCTCTGGGGTTGGTGAAAGCTAGCGGACTGTTAGTCTATTTCAGAACACCTTGCCTGATAATCGCAAACAGAAAGGTAGATGATGAACGTTGCTAACGGCACTTAAGGTGGCTCCAGATAATTGGTTCTGTATAGAGTGTTTCAACTCTCTAGAGCACTAAGTTCTAATCTTTCAGCCTTGTAGAATCTTTAACACGAAGGTTTCCTCTTTTCTGTAAAATTCAGCTCATAACAACATACAGCTGTTTAAAAATCTCAAAAACTGCTAAAGACTACAGGGAATGTTACAATGTTGCAGATATAAGCCAGTCATGTAGTGGCATTTCATTTATCTTTTAATAAATAAAGCTTGCCTGAAGATCAGAGAGTAAAACAGTCCCACTGGCCAGCCTTACAGACCAGGCAGTGGTGACACACACCTTTAATCCCAGTAGCCACACTAGTTTGCCATAGAAACTGGGTGGTAGTGGTGCATGCCTTTAATCCCAGTCCTAGAGAGGAATATAAAACAGCAGGAAACAGTTCTCAAACTCAGTCTCATGCTGAGATTCCTAGAGGCAGGATCCCCCTTTCAGACTGACATAGAGGTAAGAGCCAATAGCTGACTGTTTTGCTTCTCTGACCTTTAGGTTGAACCCCAATACATCTGGAATTTTATTAATCGTGCTACACAGTCACATGATACAAATCAGTTAAGTAATGAAGCATGTTGGATTTAGACTCACTGTTTCTGTACTATTGCATTGTAACTTTGTGTTTTCTGTGTTACAATCAGTGTTGCTGGATTGCTTTATATATTTAATTTTTGTTGGCAGAGACTTTCTACTTTGCATATTTGGAATCTTCTAAATGGTCACTTGGCGAGAGGGGTGGGTTCACTTTCCTTCCAGTTGGCTGGTGACTTGTCAGGGGTCATCATGTGAGTGTCTTCTACCCCATCATAAATGATTAGGTGGAAATTTTAATGCATTTTAATAACCAAAGCCCTAGTTTACAACATCTTCTATGTTTTAAATATTCAGACATCTGCTGCAGTTACATTGCAATAGCAAAAATACATTTCTTTCTTATTTGGCAAGCACTACAAATATATCTTATTTAAAAGCTTTTGCCTCATCGATCAAGGTTGCTCAGAGTAGATAACATTTAGTGACTAAGTAAGACATTATTCACCAATGGTGTTCACAGCATACAGGGGGGAATACCACATCAAATATTGTCTCTATGTGGGCAGCATTTATCCCAAATGTTATCAATTGTGCTGGAATTCTGAATTCTCAGCTGACAAGAAGCCTCAAACAGACTCCAGAATAAGAGGTACCTTTATCCTCCTATGTCTCCATAATTTTTCTGTCTTTATGTCCTGTCACAGAGAAGAGGGAACTGAAGAATGATAAAAAAGAAAAATGATTCCAGCCATCCTTGTGTTCGTACAGGAATGCCAGCTGCAAATGCAGGAACCATCAAGAGCACATTTCCTAAATGGAAGTCTGCCCTCCATTGTAATCACAATAAATACAATCAGTGCAGTTCAGCAACACTGCACCACAACCACCACCACTGTCAACACCATCACCATGGCCACCATGACTTCCATCACCATGGCCACCACAACTTCCATCACAACTGCTGTCCTTAGTGGTAACCTAGTGTCAAATTAAACTGAGACGTCTGGAAATCTCAAAAGACCAGAAAACAATAAAGCAGACTGGAAAATGGCAATGGCTAAGGAAAATACTTGGGAATTAAATCCCATTACTTAGGTTCTCTCATGTATTTCCTCAGGTATGTTTTTGTATGTTTGCCTAGAGGTTTTGTTTTCCACTCTTTTTGTATTTTCTTGGATGCCATCCCTCAGGCTAGAGCATCCCCCTAAGACTAACTGGGGCAAAGGCATCTTTTCAGAGCACCTTCCTTTTAAAGAAGTCTCCTGGATACTTGCACAATTCTGCTTTCTCCTGAGTGTCCCTTGCATGATTAAATAAACTATAGCAAGAATTATTATATATAGAGAGAAACCGCATGTAAAGAAACAGCAATGAGACAGAGAAAAATAAATGCAAAAACTGTCCATTTTATTGTTACTTGGGGAATTAAGGTTCATAAACACAACACTTCTTTAAAGAAATAAGGAAAATTTTTGATAAAGGAAAATAGGCTTATTTATAGTTCAGCCAAACAAAGAAAACAAAAAAACTCCTAATTTTTCCCACATTTTCTGTATCAATGTCCTAATTTTACCAAAAAATAGAGCAAAGATGAAAAAATATGGAGAGGTTAATGTAAGTTGCCAGAGCTGGGTGAAATCTCTTCCTGGGAGGCAAATTCTTTCTATGGCTACCCCCAGAGATTCAACCATTTCTTTAGGGTGCTAACAGCCATTCTAACTATTTGGTGTCCTTTGTTGCAGTGCTCTAGGAACAAAGGTGTCCCTGTGGGTTCTCCTCTCCTGTCAGGGTTTCTCCAGCACATGGAAACGATGACCTCACTCCCCAAGAATACTCTGCTGGTGTCACAATGATCCCAGAGTATGCAAGGTACCCTGGAATGACTGAGCCATCTTTCCAGCCCCCAAAGACATTTTAATATAGATTTTAAATATAGGGTTCAGGGAAAGAGACGTGCCAAGGATGAAAATAAAACAAACTTGAGAGCCAGGGTGTGGGTGTGAGCCTCTCCACAGAGTCTCTTCACTGTCTTTACAGTAGTCATAGGCAAGATTTGGGTGGTGTCTGAAGCTGTCATCCTCAAGGTTTGCTGAGGAATTTAAATGGGTTCCTAGGGCCACCTGACAGGATTGCAGTTGATAAGGTAAAACTCTAGGTCACTGGGGTACAAAAAGTTGGATTATCTCTATTGCAAACAGTTAATAATCTTGTCTTTGAATATTCCAGAAAATAATCTGGGTAAACAGTAAGGGCCCACTTAACGATTGTGGTACTTGAATGAACATATTCCCCATAGGCTCAGACACTTGCTTTCCAGTTGGTAATGCTGTTTGGGTAGGTTAGAAGGTCTGGCTTCCCTGGAGGAAGGATGGAAGACAGGCTTTGATGTTTCAAAGAGCTCCTTGTTCCCATTTCATTCTCTCTGCTTCACGATTGGGGTTTAAGGTGTGGTGTCACAACTTGATGCTCCAGATGGATGCTTGCCTGGTACCATATTTCCCTGCTGTGATGGGGCCAGGCTTTCATCCCTTTGGAGCCACAAGCCTAAGTAAACACCTTCTTCTAAGTTGTCTTGGTAATGGTAATATATTGAAGTAATAGAAAAGTAGATGATACATAGTTCCTATAGAATTAGGTCATAAGCATGGTCTTGCTAGTTTAGCATAAATTATATTCATATAAAAAGGAATATTTTTAGTAGGAGACCACTTGTTTGTTTCCTGACTACCCAGACTCCCAAAATAATCACACAGAAACTATATTATTTAAATCACTGCTTGGCCTATTAGCTCAAGCTTCTTATTGGAACTCTTACATCTTAATTTAACCCATCTCCATTGATCTGTGTATTGCCACAAGGCTGTGACTTACCAGATGAAGTTCCATCTGGTGTCTGTCTCCGGTGGGGGCTACATGGCTTCTCTCTGACTCTGCCTCCTTTCTCCCAGCATTCAGCTTAGTTTTCCCCACCTATCTAAGTTCTGCCCTATCAAAAGGCCAAGGCAGTTTCTTTATTCACCAATGGTATTCACAGCATACAGGGGGGAATACCACATCAAATATTGTCTCTATGTGGGCAGCATTTGTCCCAAATGTTATCAATTGTGCTGGAATTCTGAATTCTCAGCTGACAAGAAGCCTCAAGCAGACTCCAGAATAAGAGGCACCTTTATCCTCCTATGTCTCCATAATTTTTCTGTCTTTATGTCCTGTCACATGGAAGAGGGAACTGAAGCAAGAGAAAGAGGTAGGAGAGAGGTCAAGTGAAAAATTGCTTCTGTTTCACTAAGGCTTGTAGGTCTGTTTACACCACTTATCTGATTTTGATTTAACTTTTCTTTTTTTTTCTTTGCAACTTTTTATTTTTTTTGTTTTTTTTTTCAATTTATTTATTTAGTAAGGATTTCTGCCTCCTCCCCGCCACCGCCTCCCATTTCCCTCCCCCTCCCCCGATCAAGTCCCCCTCCCTCATCTGCTCGAAGAGCAATCAGGGTTCCCTGACCTGTGGTAAGCCCAAGGACCGCCCACCTCTATCTAGAACAAAGACAGTTTGATTTAACTTTTCTAAGTGGTATGTATCAAGGAAATTATCTGTCTCTTTTAGATTTTCAAATTTGGTAGAAGACAAGTTTTTAAAGTATGTTCTTATGGTTGTCTGGATTTTCTCAGTGTTTGTTATTATGTCCTCCTTTTCATTTCTAATTTTGTTTATTTGGATATATTCTCTCTGCCTTTTAGTTAATTTGGATAAGGGTTTGGCAATTTTATTGATTTTCTCAAAGAACCAACTCTTTGTTTCACTGATTATTTGTATTTTGTTTGTTTGTTGTTTGTTTCTATTTTACTGATTTCAGTGCTGAGTTTGAGGATATCTTGCTGTCTACTCCTTTGTGGTCTATTCTTTTTCTTTTAGAGCTTTGGGGTGTGCTGTTAAGTTGCTATGAGATCTGCCCATTTTTTTATGTAGGCTCATAGTGTTATGAACTTGCCTGTTAGAAACACTTTCACTGTGTCCCATAAGTTTGGGTATGTTGTGCATTCATTTTCATTCAATTCTACAAAGTCTTAAATTTCTTTCTTAATTTCTATCTTGACCCATTTTTCTTTTGATAGTAAGTTGTTCCGTTTCCATGAGTTTGTAAGCTGTATGCTGTTTCTGTTGTTATTGATATCCAGTTTTTATCCATGGTGGTCTGATAGGACCCAGGGAGTTATTTCAATTTTCTTGTATCTGTTGAGACTTATGTCTGAGCATGTGGTCAATTTTGGAGAAAGTTCAGTGAAGTGCTGAGAAGATATATTTTTTTGTGTTTGGGTAAAATGTCCTGCAAATATTTGTTAGGTCCGTTTGGTTTATAACATCTGTTAGCTCCAGCATTTTAAACTAAATTTCTCTGTTTAGTTTTTGTCTGGGTGACTTGTTTTGGCAAGAGTTGGATATTGAAGTCTCCCACTATCAGAATGTAAGGATCAATATGTGATTTAAGCTGTAACTTGAAGTCCCTTTTGTTAAGAACTGAAATGTGGGATAATGTTCCCAAGACCCTTCCCCCTGCCCACATCTTCCCAGTAACTTGCAGGTTCTGCTGCTGAGCCCTGACTCAAAGCCCAATGGATTTCTGCCACTCAGGCACAGACCAGACCAGCCAGAACTAGTGAGTGGCCTGCCTATGGATGAAACAGCCCTGCTTTCTAGATTCTGTATCCCAAGAACCTTTCCACAGCCCACACCATTCCAGTTCCTGGACCCTGCCCTGTAGTCATAGACTTCCCACATCACTGCCCTCAACTGCAGGGGACTGAGAGCACTCAGGCACAAGCCACACAGCTTGATCAGACTCCAGCTACCCAGGTGCAGGCCATTCCAGTCAGAAGAACAGGTGCAGCCTACTGCACCAAAGGCCAAGCTGACCTCCAGAAAGCCAAGTCCCAATTTGGACAGACACTTCAAACTAGACCAGACATCACACTACCTTCCAGAAATCCAGGCTACAGAGACAAGAAAATCAAAGAGGAAACAGAAGCCAAAGAGCAAAACGCCTATCCAACAAAGCCAAACTCAGAATTTAGGAGCTAGAATTCACCATTCCAAACCCAGATGCCTAAATGCAAATGTGAAAATACAATCAGCAACAGCCAGGAAACAGATGCAGAGACCCACAGCCAAACATTAGACACGTCTCAGGGAATCCTGCAGACGAGAGGTAGAAAGAATTATAAGACCCAGTGGTGTCGAGGGCACCACAAGAAAACCCACAGAATCAACTGACCTGGGCTTATAGGGGCTCACAGTGACTGAACTGCCAATCAGGGAATCTACGTGGGACTGACCTAGGCCCTCTGCATATATGTTCCAGGTGTGTAACTTGATCTTCATGTGAGACCACTAACAGTGAGAGCAAGGTTAGTCTTTGACTGTGTTGCCTGCTTTTGGGAACCATTCCTCTTACTGGATTGCCTCATCTAGCCTTAATAGAATAGGAGGTGCCTTCTCTCACTGCAATTTAATATACCATGACTGGCTGGTATCTATAGGAAGCCTGCATGTACCTGAAGAGAAACAATGAAGGAATGGTGGATGGGTGTGGAAGAGGGAAAAGAAAGGAGAGCGTTGGGTGGGAACTGGGAAGAAGTGAGGGAGAGGAAACTTTGATTGAGAAGTAAAAACAGCAAGTGAACGCCAGAGTCCTGCCTAGGCTCAGTCAGGTTCAGGTCCTGAGACTAGGAGGGCGTAGGTGCAAGGCAAAAAGTCTTACCACCAAGTGGATTACACCCCAAATTGCTCAAACCATTTTTATTTATATTTTATCAGAGTTTTATCTACCAGGCTTACATGAACAGCTTTATTATTGGCTTCTATTTTTGACTTTTAAGAAATACATCATATTTTAAGAAATACATTGTAATCATTATAAAAAGCCTCCATTGTTCACCTTTTTGCTTTCACAAATATACTTTCTAGTCCCTACATAACCTTATTCTAAGCATAGAGTTCGGCATTTTTATAGGCTTAATTAAATATCAAGCTAGACACATCCTGCCCTTGCAACACTTCTGTCAGCTAACAGCTACTTTGCAGTTACAAAGTTAAAGGCATGGGAACAATGCTTTAAGGACAAGAATATTCAACCCAAACAATTCTTTCATGTCTGTAAGCTTTTTACACAGTTCCCTTTTCTACGAGAGGGTCCCATGTCTCAATCTCTCTATAAAAAGGCAGACTTTGATAGGGCACTCTTCCCATCCCATAATACCATACTTCTTCCACCAATATGAACTCCTGTGTATGGTAAAGATGGAACTCTACATCCCATACCTTGTATTGTATTTCCCCCATTGGATCCCATCACTGGTTCTATATGCTTGTTGTCCAGGGAACTTACTCTCCACAGTTGGCACTGTGTGTATCCCTGGGATTTTTTTTCCCCTATTCTGTGTATGCTTGTCCTACTCTCCTTTCCAGAACTGTGAGACATGGTCAATGTTCCAAGTGCTGTTTTCTCATATATACCATTTCTTCCTGCCGCTACTGTCCTATGAGTCTCCCTCTCCACGAGGTTCTCTCTACCTTTTCCTTGGGAAAATTAAGAAAGCAAGACCCATTAATTTTAACTGCCTCTGTTGAGTCAGAAAAGTTCCCAGGATTAGGAGTTGCAGTTAGTAATTGCAGATAAGAAATTTGAGAGGCATCAGCCCCCTGCTGATTCTAAGGAGAAATATTCAAGACAGAACAGAATTTCCAGGGAAAACTACAGCTCTTGAATGTGTGAGTGATGAAGTGAAACTAAAAGCTGCCAAAAGAGTCAACAATAAAGAGAGAGAGAAAAGAGCCTTCAGGCCGTGCCAATCCAGCCTTATCCTGTGCTGCAGTCCACTGGTACTTGCCAAGGGAGAGACCGTCTCCATGGGTCTCGCCTCATGGAGATCCATTGGACAGGCATTCATACACTGATTAGAGACTAGGCTGCATTGGCTCCAACAAACTAATAAATAAAAAGCAACAACAAAAAGAATTACAATGTCCTCTTGATAATTTTTCCTTTGGTGATTATGTACTGTCCTCTGTTTCTTCTAATTAGTTTTTGTTTAAAACCTATTTTGTCAGATATTAAAATGGCTGTATCTTAGGTTCATTTGTTTAGAAGATCTTTTTCCATTCTTTTACACTAAGATGATATCTATTCTTAATCTTAAGGCTGTTTCTTGGATGCAGTGGAAAAATAGATCCTGTTTTTGTATCCGTTCTGCTAGTCTGTGTCTTCTTACTGGGGAATTGAGACCATTGATATCAAGAGGTGTTTATGAGGAGTGCTTACTGGCTCCTGTAATTGTGTTGTGTTGTTGTATTGGTAGTAGTGGTGGTGGTCTTGGATTAGTTATTGGTTGTAGTTATGTTAATCCCACAGATGTGAGAAGAGAGACCACCAACCCAGGACAAGGCCAAATTAATTAAAGCAAGCTTTTTTATTTATGAACATGGGCTATCTCTCCCTAAAGGCAGTCTTCAAGAGAGCAGCATTGGCCCTGGGTATGAAGAGGCCTTTATAGTCCAAGTGGGGTATTTGACAGGCGAATAGGCAAGGTTACAGAAGAACATTAACATACGATGTTGTTTATAATAGCCTCCTGAATCAAAGACATATTTGCAAAGCGGTCAAAACAAGGTAGTCACAACTAGATGGTCATAATAACCTTTTGAAACAAAGGCATGGTTTGCTTTTTTCCTGGAACAGGCAGTACAGAACCATTTGTACGTAAGGTTACAGGTGGTGCATAGTCCAATCCTTGAGAAACATAAATAGTTTGTCTTTACTATAAAATGGCTTTCAAGACCAAGACAGAGAGTCTGGTTCATCAATTAACCTCTTTAGGTTGGAGTTTTTCTTCTAGCACCCTCTGTAGGACTGTATTTGCAGACAGATACTGCCTAAATTTGACTTTATCATGGTGTATCTTATTTTTTCCATCTATGGTGAATGAAATTTTTGCTTGGTATAGTAGTCTGGGCTGGTATTTGTGGTCTTTTAGAGTCTATAGACCATAAGTTCAGGTCCCTCTGCCTTTTACCGTCTCTTCTGAGAAGCCAAGTGTCATTCTAATTGGTCTGTCTTTATATGTTACATTGTCTTTTTGCCTTGCAGCTTTTAGTATTCTTTCTTCATTCTGTATGTTTAATGTTTTGGTGTTGAAAGGAATTTTTTATAGTCTAGTCTACTTGGTGTTCTATATACTTCTTGTGCTTTAATAGGTAACTCCTTCCTTAGTTTAGGTAAAATTTTCTTCTATAATTTTGTTGAAAATATGTTCTGTACCTTTGACCTGGGTTTCTTATCCTTCCTCTATCCCTATTATTCTTAGAGTTGGTCTTTTTATAGTGTCCCAGATTTTCTGGATGTTTTTTGCTGGAAGTTTTTGTTTTGTCTTGTTTTGGTTTGGTTTTTGGTTTGGTTTAGTTTGGTTGGTTGTTTTTAGATTTAACTGTTTCTTTGACCAGGGCATCTATTTCTTCTTTGTGCCTTCACAAAGATTCAATCCTCCATCTCTTGTGCTCTGTCTCTAAGATTCCTGTTTGCTATCCTAAATTTTGTATTGCTAGATTTTTCTCAGACTGGGCTTTCTTTATTAATTCTATTTCTACTTTCAAGTCTTGAACTGTTTAATTCATTTCCTTCAACAGTTTGTTGCAATTTTATAGGTTTCTTTAAGGAATTTATTAATTTCTTCTTTAAGGATTTCTATCATATTTCTAAAGGTGATTTTAAGGTCTTTGACTTGTGCTTAATTTATGTTACAATACTCAACCCCTAGCATGGTAGGGTTGCTGGGCTCTAAGTGGAGACATGTTGTCCTGGCTATTTTGGCTGTGTTTTCATGATGATGTCCAGGCATCTTGTTTTGGGAAGATTATAATTGTGTATGTTGCTACCTGGTCTTGTCTTTGTTTGGTGAGTGTTTTGTTTTTTGGGATTCTGCTGCCCTCTCTAGTTCTCAGGAGAGTGTGTTTGCTGTGTGTTGACTGATAGGTGTAGTCATTGGGGGTTCCTGGTAAAATATATTTCTAGGTATAGGGAACTGACACTTAGGAATGGGGATGAGCTATGAGAAAGTTATTGAGGCAGTCCCCAGGAGCAAGGAAAGCAGAGAGTTCCACCAGGATCTGCTTATTTCCCTGAAATGTGGCAGAGGGTGAAAAGAAGCCACAACAGGTAGTTTGCTACAGAGCTGGGTATGAAACGTGGGAGTTAGATTTGGAGATGAGGAGGAAGAGTGAGGATCTGAAGCTAGCTAAGATGCTTTTCTGGCCTGTTTGCTTTTCTGGCAGGCTTGGCTGGCAGGTTCCCAGAGAAAGCCTGATGGAGTTGGGGGCTGGGATAAAGCAATGAGAGTGGGGAAGAAAATTGGAGGGGAAAATCTCTGTGACCCACTAGAGACAGAGGCAGAAAGGGGAAGGGAAGTCTAAGCAGGTAGTCTGCTACACCGCCGAGAATAAGACTGGGGAGCTGGATTGGAGGAGGGGCAAGAGAGGTAAAGATCTACCGTTAGCTAACTGCTTCCCCAGCTGGACTCTGTGCAGTCTTTCTAACCTTACAGCATTGGTGGATTAGCTAATTCTTCTACTTATTGCAGGTACTCCATTAAATTAGACTCCAGGTATTCAGACTGGGTTGGAGCATCAAAGGAGTCCCGTCACCTATACACCTGTGTTTACTGAGAATATGTGGGCACAGTCATCAGATTTCCTGTGGAGACCTTTGAGATTTACAGCGGAAGTTCTTGAATTAACATAACTGTGGGTGGAGCATGGAATTTTAATTTCTCTATCTGTACTCAGGAGTGTGTGCTTAAGAATCCCAAATCATCCCCCCCGAATAATTCAAAACAGCCCTCAGCAAGTCTATTTGTTAGGAGAAGTTAGATATGCAGAACTGAAAACAAAAAAACACATCAAAATCAATAAAAATAATGTGAATGTAGAAAGGTAAACTTTATTTGAGGAAAATAGAAACATGATGAAAAATTGCAGACAAGTAATAACCAATTTCCCCCACGTTTCCAGCCAAACTGTTCTCTAAATTTAATATTTCCCCTCCTTTCTGTCAGTTATGCTCGGCTCTTATGTGCTTCCTTTCTGCCTGTATAGTTTTTGCATATATACTAGAGAGATGAACACTCTCAAAATCAGTAAACTCGACACAAAATTTGATAAAACTGTATTAATAAAGTTCAGGGAAATCATCTCTGCATTGTCTTGACTGGTTGGCAAGTGTTTCCCTTCTTGGTGGTCTGGTCTCTTTTGAGCACCTGCCTCTCCCAGAACCCAGCAGCAGAACACAGGCTCAGGGAACGTCTGAGAATTACAAAGCACACTATGAGACAGTTGTCATTAAAGTCAAAAATTTGTAGTGTTTGTGTCTAGGCCATGTTAATTTTGCAAAAGCCTGACTCGTGCATGGTGCCATTGCAACTGGACCAATGGTACAACAGATCCTGGATCAGCCTTTGTAATCTTCCTAAGATCTGTAGTGGTATTTCATTTATATTTCAATAAATAAAGCTAACCTGAAATAAGACAGATGCTAAAAAGAAATCCCACACTGGTTCAGAATTGACTATAATGAAGGATTATTTATTTAGGGGTAGACTCACAGATCACAGTCCTCTGCAGCCATAAGAGAGGAAGTGCGCACTTTGTGTGGGCATTTATAGTATAAGAGGCCACGCCCAAGTGGACTGGTATCTTAAAGGCTACTGGCTGAAGGAATTCCTACAACACCTGAAGGTCAGAAAAGCAAAACAGCCAGCCATAGGCTCTTACCTCTACCTCAGTCTGAAATGGCGATCCTGCCTTCAGAAATCTCAGAATGAGACTGTGTGTGAGAGCTCTCTCTCCCATCTTATATTCCTCTCCAGTGCTGGGATTAAAGGAGTCCACCATTACCAACCAATTTCTATGGCAAACTAGTGTGGCTACTGGGATTAAAAGTGTGTGTCACTACTGCCTGGTCAGTAAGGCTGGTCAAAGAGGCTGTTTTACTCACTAAATTCAGGCAAGCTTTATTTATTAAAATACAAACGAAATATCACTACAAAAATCTTTATCTTAAAAAAAAAATTAAAAAAAAATCTTTATCTTAGAAAGATGGCCAAAGCCTCTGCCATGCCAGAGAGCCAGGAGAACATTTACAATTAGCCTAATTTTATCTGAGACTCAGAGTCCAGAAGCCTCCACAGTACAAGACGCTAGTCTCCCTGCATACTCTGCCTGGAACAGAAGTTTTAATTAACACAATTATGGGATCTCCCTCTGCCTCAGGGAAACACGAATTTGATTTTATAATTCAGTCACAGGAACAGTGGGATTCAATTTGAAAATTCTGAGCAGAATCTTTAGCAACACCTCTATTTCATAAATTGAGGTACACCTCAACATTCACAGACTGCCGGGAGCACCAAGGAGAACATCAAAAGTAATTTGGAGAAAGGGAATTGATGTTTATGTGAAAAGGAACATCATTCAATGCATTTGGCTTGCCTAAGGAAAGAACAACTTATAAGTACATTTTCCATGAACTGTAAATACCACAAAGGCCTCAAATAGAGTGCCTGAGAAGTTAGGAAAACTTAAATACAGATTAGCAACAGGAATTAAAGAGAAACATCATCCATATCATCATTGCCCTCCTCCAGGACGAATCAAGTTGGAGTTACTCAAGAACTAACAGGATAGCCTAGATAATGCTTTCGATCTTCAAAGATCTGTGAAGCTCAGTGTTCATATTTCAAAGTTGAAAGTGTGAAGCAAATTGAAAACTTAATATCCAATTCAAAGCCTTGCAATGTTTTCTGGTCACTGTCAAGATTGCATGGGTTCTCCCAATCTCTATCTTCTTCTTCTTTTTATTCTTTCTTTTATTTCTGAGATTCTAATTACATCACTTTCCCCTTCACTTTCCTCCACCAAACCCACTCCTTTACCCCTCCTTGCTCTCTTTCAAATTTATATCCTCCTTTGTCCTTAATTGTTACAAGCATATACATATAGGGATGGGTATTTCTAAATAAATCTGTCTAATCTGTAGAGTGTTACTTGTATGGATTGGATAATAAAGTGATCTGTCCTTCCCTGGGGAAGACTGTTTCTCCCACTCTGACCATTCCTTAGTTGCTTCTACTGCTTTTTTGAACAGGACTACGTTTGCACAAGAATTTAGGACAAATATTGACAACCTTGACTTGTTGTCAATAAATAAATAAAAAGCTTCTGCACAGCTAAAGAAATACTCAAATGATTGAAGAGAAAATCCACAGACTGAGAATCTTCGCTAGCTATACATCTGACAGAGGATTAATATTCAGAATATATAATATTCTTGAGATATTTCTAAGCATTTTTTATCTTCCTTTAAGAATTCCCTGTATTCTGTTCAGGTTCCAAGCCCATTTTTCAAATGGCTTATTGGCAGGTTTGTGGGGGGAGGGAGTTCTGGTTTTAACTGTTTGATTTGGGGGGTTCTTTGTATATTCGGGAATCCCCTTCCTACACCTACATCATGTAGGATATAGTCTGTTTCCTTTTAGCAGTTCCAGGGTTTCAGGTTTTATATCTGTGTTTTTGATCCATTTGGAGCTAGTTTTTGTGCAAGGTTAATAGGTGCAGGTATAATTTCATTCTTTTTCATGTAAATATCCAGTTTTCCTAGCACCATTTGTTGAAGATGCTTTCCTTTATTCCCCTTATGTTTTTGGCATCTTTGTCAAACACTAAAAGGTTAAAGTTGTGTATGTATATTCATCTGTGAATTTAATTCTGTTCTATTTGTCTATATGTCTCTTCTTGTGCTAGTACCATACTATTTTTATAACTATGGCTCTGTAGGGTATTTAAGATCCTTCCAGCATTATTCTTTTTCTCAGGATTGTTTTGAATTCCAGGGTCTTTTTGTAGTTCCATATAAATTTTAGAATAGCTTTTTCTGTATTTCTATGAAGAATGAGATTGAAATTTTTATTGCAATTGCATTGAATCAATAACATGCTATTAGTAAAATGGTTGTGTTCACAGTATTGATTCTACTAATCCATAACCATTATATTCTCCATGTTCTAGTGTGTTTATCTATTTCTTAAAAGGCTTAAATTTTTTATTGGAGGGCTCCTTTACTTCCTTAATTAGGTTTATTCCTAGGTATTTGGATGTCTTTGAGATTACTGTTGATAGGTTTGTATCTATGATGTCTTTGTATGTTTGTGGTTGGCATATAGAAAATATATTGATTATGTAAGTAGATTCTGTGTCCTGCCATATTGAGAATTTTTTTATTGTTTCTATGAGTTTCAGAAATTTTGGAATTTTTATGAGTAGTTTCATGCCATCTGGAAATACGGATAGTTTGACCTCTTCCCCTATAAGTAACCTTTTAGCTTCCTTCTTTTGCTTTATTATCCAACTATTACTTCAAGCACAGTATTGAAAAGGAATGGGGATAGTGGAGGCTCCTGTCTAATTCCTGCTTTCTGTGGAATTGATTTGATTCAAGCTTTTACAGAATTATGTAGGCTGTAGATTTCTCATACACAACTTTTCTTGTGCCAGGGTATGCTTCCTCTGCTCTTAGGTTTGCTTTTTTGTTGTTGCTGTTGTTTTTGTTTGTTTTTATTGAGCTATACATTTTGCTCCATTCCCCTCTCCCCTTCTGCCCTCTCCCACAGCCCCAGCACTCCCAATTTACTCAGGAAATCTTGTCTTTTTTACCTTCCTATGCAGATTCTGGTCTTGCATTTTCTATAACATTTATCGTGAAAGCGTGTTAGATTTTGTCAACGGCTTTTTCTGCATCTATTGAGATGATTATGTGAGTTTTGTCTTTAAGTCAATTTATATAGCTTATTACATTTTTTGGAAGCCTGGTGGTGGAGGTGCATACCATTAATCCCAGAACCCAGGAGGCAGAATTAGGCAGATCTTTCTGAGTTCAAGGCCAGTCTGACCTTCAGTGTGAGTTCCAGAACAGCCAGGGATACACAGAAAAACCCTGTCCCAGGGGTAAATAATAATAATGATAATAATAATAATAATGTATTGACTAGCATAGATTGAACCATCTTTATATTATTTTGGGGATGAAACCAACTTGTTAATAGTGAATAATCACTTTGATGCATGTCTATATTCCATTTACAAGTATTTTATTGACCTTTATCGAGCATTTTTGTGTCTATGTCAGAGATATTGGTTTGTAGCTTTCTTTGTTGTTGTTGTTGCTGCTGTTGTATCTTAACATGATTTTCAGTTTTTGTATTAGAGTGATATTGACATCATAGGAGTTTGGGAATACTTCTGTTTTCAATCTTTTGAATAGTTTAAAAAGGATTAGCTGCAGATCTTCTTTAAAAGTCTGGTAGAATCATGCTGTGTTTCTCTGGACCTTTTATTATTATTATTATTATTATTACTATTACTATTATTATTACTATTATTATTATTATTAGATGGAAGGCTTTTTATTTCTATTTAAATCTCATTTGTTTTGGGTCTGTGTTGATTGTTGACTTTTTAGTCTAATATTGGTGCTTTGGCTGGATGTAGAAAATCGTCCATTTCTTTTGGGTTTTCCATCTTAATGGACTACAACAAGCTTTTAAAGTATTTCCTCCTGATAACATAGATTACTATGGAGTCTGTTGCAATATTGCTCTGATCATTTTCTGGTTTTGTTGATTTGGATCTTCTCTTTCTTTTTTCAGCTGATTAAAGAAAGGGTCTGTCATTCTTAACCTTCTAAATAACCAGCTCTTAGATTCATTGGTGTTTCTATTGCTTCCTTTCTTTCTATTTCATTGGTTTCTGCTTTGATTTTTATTATTTCTTGGAACTGGCTGGGTTTAGATTGGCTTGTCCTCATTTTCCCAAATTGTTGACTCACATCGTCAAGTCACTTGTTTGTGCTTCCTACATTTTTTAATGTAGGCACTTAGGGCTATAAAATTTCCTCATAAGACATTTTCAACGTGTCCCAGAAATTTTGTTGAATTGTGCTTTCATTTTCATTTATTTTCAGAAATTTTTTTCTTCCTTGATTTTTTTTCTTTGATCCATTCATTCATTTAATAATGATTTGTTTAATCACCATGAGTTTGTGTATTTATTAGATACTTGTTTGCTGCCAATTTTGTTTTTATTGCATTGTGGGTGGATAGGCTACAGGGAGTTATTTCAATTTTTTTTTAATTTGTAAAGATTTGTTCTGTGTCTCAGAATGTTGTCTATCTTAGAAAAGCTTCCATGTATTCCTGAGTAGAATGTGTGTTCTTTGGTGTTTGGGTAGAATAATTTGTATATATCTGCTAAGTACATTTGATTTAGAATATCAATTAATTCTGACACTTGTGTTTAATTTTGTCCAGCTGACCTGTACTGAAATCATTTACTCTTAATAAGTTGATGTTAAATCTGTGTCTTTAAGTCTAGTAGAACATTTTTAATGAAATTGGATGCCCCAGAGTTTAATGCATACATGTTTAGGATAGCAAAGCCTTCTTGGTCAACTACTCCTTGATTAGAAAAGATGTCTCTCTTTATCGCTTCTGATAAGTTTTAGTTTGAAGTCTATTTTATTAGGTATTAGGAGAGCGACACCTGCTTGTTCCCTGGTCTCATTTGGTTGGTGCACTTTTTTCCATCCTTCTACTCTAAGGACATATCAATTTTTAAAGCTCAGATGTATTTCTTGTAGACCACGGATAGATGAATTTTGTTTCCTAATCCATCCATTCAGTTTGTGTCTCCCCCTCCTGCCCCCTTACACCCCGAAGCTGAGGACCAAATCCAGGGCCTTATACTTGCTAGGCAAGCACTCTACCACTGAGCTAAATCCACAATCCCTCAGCCTCTGTCTTTTGACTGGAGAACTGAGACCATGGATATGCAAAGTCATTGTGCTGTTGAGTTTGAGCATCGCTGTTTGTGTTCTCGATGGTATTGTTTTGTATTTTGACAATTTATGGTTTCCTATTTCTTTCCACAGTCTCTCTGTTATGCTCATCCCTCTCTTCAGCCCAAAATATTGTTTTATGTATTTTCTTTAGGTTTGGTTTGTTGTAAATGCAAGGACATATAAAACATCATAAACAGAAAGTAAATATGGGAATACATTCAATTCCTTTAGTTGTGTATCAATCCCTTAATTTTTCTCCTATTTTTTACCAAGTAGGCAAATTTACTGTCCCTTCTTCTGGAAACCAAGGGCATGTTTTCTGTACATAGACAGCTTACCTCCCACCCACATAGCTAACTCACCTCCGTAGTCATAGAATTAATGAAGCTGTAATGTTTTTACCTTACTTCCCCATTGCTTAAAACCTCCTTCAAAGTCCAAACATTAAATTGTCTAGCCCTAGGTTCTGCTTGCCCTGTTTTACAACTTGTGCACAGAAATTCATTCCCTCATCTGACCAAATTCAAGTTCTCCATAGGCAGTGTACCACTTGCATGAGTTACTTAGCTTTAGAATTGACCTGGTTGGAGGAACAGGAAATGAAGAAATGACAGGCGCACATACAGATAAGCTGAGATCAGGTGAGCCATGAGCTCTGATGGAGACTCACCAGCAACATCCCAGGAACTCAGTATGTACAACATCAGTGACAAGGAGGATGCAGTTTGTTAGCAATCTCAGTAGGAGGTGAGCAATCTCAGGTTGCAATCATCTGGAATGAGGAAGCTGCAGTTGATGCTTTATGCATGTGATGCTTTTAGCTTAAGGTCAAACGTTTGTCAATATCCATCTTTGTCAATACCCATACTTGGACCAGGGTAAGATCTTACTATTTCCCTGAGCCTGACCTAGGGAAGGCCTGGACATTCCCATGAGGTCTGAGACATTGGGGTCCTTAACATGACCATATCCATGTTGATAATAAACATTCACTCAGCATTTCATCTACTCCCTGCAGTCTCCAAGGAGACGCATGAGCACTCATGCCCTGCCCTACCCCAGGAAGTAGCTTCCTCCCTGCTTTGGGGACACCATGACTTCCAGTGAAAGATAAATAATGGTGTCGCTATTTCCAAGCCCCACGGTATTTAGTTCCAGGGAGTCCTAGAAAATGACAGCCCTGGGATGGACATTGATTCCCTTAGGAAGGCCGTCGCCTCCCATACCTTTAGAGAAGCAAATATTCGTGCACAGCCGAACATGACGGGACTTGCTCATAAGTCTATGTAAAGCACTCTCCACACACTGCTAGAAGCGCTTAGGATAGCTGAAGCACAGCAGGGGTTTACAGCACAGCAACACGTGAATTCTGCTCCTTGGTGTGAACCTCACCAGCACCTGAAACCTCCGTATGTGAAAACTGGGAAGTCTGGGCTTCATATCAAAATTTCCATTTGGACTATTGAACTCTTTGATTTGATTTCTATAATCTGAGCAGCTTTATCCAAATTATCTAATATTAAAGCAATATTTCAATATTAAGTGAGAATAGATTCATCCTCATCATTTGTGTTTCTTCTAAGAAGAAAATGCAGAGAAAAGATGATTCCTTCATACCTTCAATAGTGAAAGTCCCTGTTAAGAACCCAGAGATATTTACCTAAGAGCAGTTCTGTTAACTCAAGGGTTCTGTCAAAATCTGTGCTGTTACCTAACCTGGCGACCTGTCATCTTGCCATATTGAAACTGCGTGTTCTTTTTCAACCACAAGTTCGTTAGTGCTCATTATGTCCAGACAATGTGCAAAGTATTTTACACATAGAAATCTATTTAATTCTCGCTTGTCTATTGGGAAGCTGTGATTTCTATTGCTAGTTTTAATGAGAATGGAATCAAGGCCAGACAGAATAGGAAACCAGAAAGTACTACAAGGTAGAATGAACTCAGAACCCTAGCTGGATCAGAGGAGGAGGCACCATGGAGCTGCTTAAATGGATCAGAGAATAAAAAAAAAATCTAAGAGAGAAGGTGGTGCAAAAAAGAAACACTGTGATTCCCAGTGGTCTAAAAGATTAGGGTGGTCTGCCCCAAGTGAACACCGCCTCCAGTATCCGCTTCTGTTACAAAAACAGCATAGTCTTTGATTTCTGTCCCATATCAGAGTAGGTAAGTGTAGTCATATTTCATTTGTATTTTAATAAATAGAACTTGCCTGAAGATCAGAGAGTAAAACAGCCACACTGATCAGTCATATAGACCAAGCAGTGGTGACACAGCTTTAATCCCAGTAGCCTCACGAGTCAGCCATAGAAACCAGGCAGTAGTGGTGCATGCCTTTAACCCAACCCTAGATTGGAATATAAACTGGGGTAAGACAGGAACTCATTTTCTTTCAGATTGAGAATTTCTTAGAGGTAAGAGCTCTCTAGTGGCTTGTCTGCTTTGCTTTTCTGATCTTCAGGTTTAACTCCAATATCTGTCTCTGGGTCTTTATTATTCATGCTACAGGTGTGTAGTGATGGAAGTCAAGAGATGATGGGCATTTACTACAAAAAAAACATGATATACCAAAGCCACCACATAATATCTTTGCCACTATGTTGAAGAACACTAGCCTAGAATATCACTCTTCTCTGGTGATGTTAATGTAACAGGGCATTTCTAGCAGACTTGGGTATTGCTCAGAAATCACAAGCATCTCATCCCATCCATTCCTGCCCACCCCCTCACTGTTTGTGATTTGGACTTTGGGAAGTATGAGAGAGTTTTTGGTGGCCTAGAAGAAAGGAGAGGAGACAGATCAATGAAGATGGTCTCCACCCAATTTCCTGTGCTGTTTCTGACTCCTTGGGAATCAGAAGGTTAGAGACTTTGTGAGTCTCTGGAAAACACAGAGCTGCACTAGGATTCAACTAAGTGTGGTTCAGAAATGGGGGGAAAAAGGCCATTCTGTGTTGTGGTGCTCACTACACCCAAACCAGGAAGCACACAGAACTAGCATTGTTGGCATGGACACTGGTATCTCATGATTGTCAAAGAGCAGGGAAGCAACTTTGTTGATATGAAGTGTGGACAAGGATACCATAAGTGCCAAGGTACCATGAGCAGATGTGCCATGGCTTCAGACAGTATCATTGGCAGGCCTTCATGAGACACATCTTTAAGGAAAGTTAATCAAGCTCATGGTACCTGATCCCTTCCTAGATAAAGAGAATGGAAAGATAGGTGGCTATGGAAAACTAAACTATTACTGAAGAAGGCTGGTAGACTCATCCCTTAGCCTGTTTTCCTAGAGGTAGCTGGATATTGCCTTCTAAAGTCCTCTGACCAAGGGTATCTCGGCATTAAGAAGACTGAAATTTTTATCTGTCATTCTTGTTGACCTCTGATTTTGATGTGGGATTGGCATAAAAATGTACGATAGTGTGTTTTCTTTTTATAATGATTTTCTCCAACACAGACGAGAGCTGTTATCAGCTGCTATTTTTACACTGCAGAACGATGAAATTTAGTTGCTTACTTCATATAGGCAGAACAGTTGCTATGGAAACAAAGAGTGCCAAACTTGATTGTACAAACATAAAAAAAAATCAACAAACGTTTCAGTGCTTGCCTCATACTGCTAGATATTTATACTTGCTACCAGGGGGACAAATACCTTGCATGGCAAAATCCCGTTACAACACTTTGACATAATTACTTACCTTTCAGAATAACTTTACCAACATATTTGGAAATGGACTAGTTATCTTATTCACAACTACTGTTTCAAGCATATTTTTCCTCTGAGAGAATTTTAAGGTGTCAATTTAATTCTGGGAACCTGAGTTGTAAGCTCCCTGTGGACGGCATATTTGAACAATTGCTAAATTTCTCATGTACAGGCAATATATACCATCTGAAGCCACAGTCAAAGGCATGATCTACACATTCCTGTAGGCTGAATTAAAACTGTGGCATTCCTTACTTACATAGCCCTGCCTTACCTAATAAAGGGTTTAAGAAGGCTTTAAGAATACTGGATAAAGCAAGTAAGACAGGAATGAGATAAAAGAAATGTATGGGGGTAGTATGGTAAATTTGTACCAACCAGGAATAAGCTTAATTTTTAAAATACATGCCAAGACATTGTTTTTCCTTGCAGACTTCTGAATCTTGGAAATGTAGACAGAAATTTCTGTTCCTCCTGGTTCTACAACTGTTCAATATCAAAGAAACACACAGAGGCTTACATTAATTATACATATTTGGCCTATTAGCTCAGGCTTATTATTAACTAGCTCTTACGATTTAAATTAACCCATTAGTCACGTGGCTTGGTATCTTTTCTCACAAAGACCTTCTCATCTTGCTTCCCCTACATCTGGTTCGTGACTGACTCTCTACCTCTCCTCTTCCCAGAATTCTAGTCTGGTTGCCCTGCCTATACTTCCTGTCTAGCTACTGGCCAATCAGTATTTTATTAAACTAATATGAATAACAAATCTTTATAGTTTACAAGAATATTATCTCACAGCATTTCCTTTTTTCTTCTTTTCAAAACAAGAATGCTAAGTCTAATATCCTTTGTTTAGCTTTTTTCCTGATCATTATGCTTAACAACTTGTAACCAGTACTCCAAACAAAGATAAATATCCATAATCCGTTTTTAAGAATGTGGGCATAGTTGTCTAGGCTACTTCCTACATTTTGGGGTCACTGATAATCCTGTGGAGAGCCAAAGAAAATTTATGATTATGATCAAGTCCTGACTGGACTACTCTGGATGTAGAACTCTGAGGAAACTGCAACAGAGGTGCTCTAAAATTTTGGATCATCTGGGCCATCCATTCCCATTGGAGATTTTTCAGGGGGTCTTCCTTGATCAACCCTTATTTTTCTTAACCTGGAATGAATCCATAGCCCCTCATTTCCTGTAGAAGCAAAAACAAAATCCCTTCTCCAAAGTAACATATCTTTTGACTTAAATTTTGAAATCAAGACATTTTCAAAATATACAGGTTAGATTAATCCAACAGAATTTATAATCAAATGTCTTTTAGCAGCTGTTGTTCCTTCCTCAGAAGTCAAACAATTTAAAGATAACACAATAATATACAGTATCCAGATTCTCTGTGTATTTTTATATTTATATGGCTTTTTGTTTTATTTCTTTTGATTTATTTTTAAAATTTTTTGTTTCCTTTTTTTTAGACAAAGTCTCTCCATCTTTGACTGTCCTGGAACTCACTCTGTAGACCAGACTAGCCTTGAACTCACAAGAGATCTTCCTGCTTCTGCCTCTCAAGTACTGAGAATTAAAGGTGTGTGCCACCATACCCAACTATTCTATTTCTTTTTTTAGAGGATTTTTGCTATCTTTCTTCTTTTCTCTCCCAAATCTATATATATTTTTAAAAACATTTTTTCTCTGAGTCTGTCTTTACTGTATGTCTCTATCTTTTAATGACCACATGAGTCTTTAATTTGCTAAGTGATATGGTTAGGACTAAACCTGCAGCTTTGGCATCTGGCTCACCCCCCCCCCCCATTTTCTAGCTTTCTGGGAGTTCCATGGCAGACGTACTGGCAGGAGTCATGTTTATTACCACAACTCTGCAGAGTTTCTAGGTCCATGCACCCGCCAAGAAGCATGCCACCTTCAGCTACTCATAGATACCATTTATGTGGTTGGTGGCATTTTGGGAATCATTTTCCAAAATCCTCTGTGTGTGCTATCATGGGTGCTGTGTGTGAACACATGTGAGTGTGTGCATTTACCCCTTAACAGCTTCATTGTTTGACTCGGTCCTCATCATCACCGGATTATATTGTACAGCTTGTTCTGACCAAACACACACACACACACACACAAGGTTCCATAGGTTGAAATGCATTCTTTTGAAAAACTGTCCAGTCAGATGCACCCTAGCATTGTTTCCACAGACTATTTAGGGCTTCATTTGGAAAGACAGAAGACTGTCAAATGGGAAGATGTCGACAAAGAAGAGAGGGGAGCCAAATGTTAGCATGTCCTCTGCCTCTGCACACCCATGTGCTCTGATAGCCTGTCCATAGCTTGACTAGCTTGAAGTTCAGGTAAGGGTGCAATCCTGACCTTCTCTATTGGAGTTCAGAAAGATGTAAGACATCCATTTAATGTCTTATTTCCTTTATGTTGATCAATCTTTAATACATGCACTGACTCAGAAAACTTAAATAAAGATAATTTTTTAAAATGTAAAAATAAAAAAAGGTGTTTGGTGGCAGGGCCTCTTAAAAGAGCTGTGAGGTTTTTGTTGCTAATGCTGAGTCAGGAAGCCTCTCTTAAAGGAGCCGCACCTCTGCTTGCCCCTAGCAAACAAAGACTACAGAAGAAAAGACGATTACCAAAAAGCTGCTCTTGACTCTGTTCTTGCCTGTCTAGAATAGCTTTTCTCAGGAATTTATGCGGAAATTCTTGCCAAACATTTAAACACCGTTTGTTTTCTGACCCATCACTCAGGAATCTCAAAGAGAAAAGCTATGATTTGTTGTAATTCTCTAAGTCTATATGGCTAAAAAAAAAAAAAATAGTTCCCTAAACAGCATGTAAATCCATGTTCACTCCCCTGCTGCTGTGGTAAAACACTGACCTTCTTAAGCAACTTGTGGAGGGAAGGTTAGTCTGTCGCTAGGGAAGCCAAGGCAAGAACTAAAGTAGAAACCATGGAGGAGAGATGCCATAGGCTTTCTTCTCCTGGCTTGGGCGCCACCTTTCTTACACAGTCCAGGCCCAACTGCCCCAGGATGGCATCACCCACAGTAGGCTGGGCACTCTGACATCAACTAACAATCAAGGAAATGCCCCACAGACATGCCTACAGGTCAATCTGATGGAAGCAATTCTTCAGCTTAGGTTTGCTCTTCCCAGGTATGTCTAAGTTTGTATCACATTTACAAAATCTAACCATAACTCTCACTGATGAAGAAATGAGAGATTTTTGTCATATAGTCTTTTACAAAAAGGACACCAGGCCAGGGTGACAAATATTTAAGTCATTGAGCAACTCATCTCATCTAAGACCATTGTGCAACTGGGGATTAACTGATCAGTTAAAAAGGTAGAATGTTGTATTCAAATAAGAAAAGGAAGTGGTAGCTCAGGAAATTGCAAAGTAATTATTATAAAAATTAGCAATTAATATCAAATTAATCTTATGTTACCTTTTCCATATATTTAATTTATAAGGAAAAATGCACCTAATAGTTATCCACATTTAAAGAAATTGTGGGAATAATTTTTCTGTCACATTAAAGAAAAAAATACTTCTATCCACACCCACTCCAAAGCACGCTGTTAATCTTGGGACATGATAAACCACAGAAATAAAAGCAGTTATATTCACGGGTCTTTGTGGTTTATTAGAGGCTTTTCTGTTCAATACATCTTCCAGTCATTTTATGACATCATCATACACAGAGGAAAACTAAAGCAGAATGACTCCCCAACTGAAAGCCAATTTCAGACTCTCAGTCTGACTTCAGAATGCATAGTCACTGCATTCTATGACTAATAAGTCAACCACATGCGTCATAATGTAGTCACTCTCCAATGATAATACGTTCCACTTGTAAGATGTGAACTTCATTGTGATAGCAGACTGTAAGTGTTCAAGATATTATTGGGAACACAGGAACTCGCCCCAAAGATGAGATGATATGAAATTAAAGGAAATCAGCCATGCAAGGTGACAGCCCATAAGACTGAAGCAAATCTTTGCCAGCTACACTTTGGACAGGGATTTACAAAGAATTATAAAATTAAAAACAAACAGAAAACTATGCCAATCAACAAACAGGCTAAAAAAATAGAGAGTTCATCACAAAAGAAAAAACACAAATGGCCAATAACTGTTTCTGAAAGTATTCAACATCCCTAAACATCTGGGAAATGAAAGTTAAAACTATTTTGAGATACCACCTTACCTTAGTTAGAATGATTGTCATCAAACCTGGCAGCAAATGTTGGAGAGGGAGTGGGAGACAAAGCCTTTTTCATTGCTGGTTGGACAGCATACTAATCCAGGCATAGAAATTTTGAGAAGGTTTCTAGAATTACCATCTGGCCCAGCTGTACCACTCATGGATACATATGCAAAAGACTCCATATCATCCCACACATAAGATACTTCCACATTCATGTTCCTTTCTGCTCTATTCACAATAGCAAGATAGAAACAACCTAAATGCCCATCAGTGGATGGATAGATAATGAAAATATGATGCATATACACAATGGAATTTATTTGGTCGTAAAGAAAAATGAAATTTACAAGAAAATGTACAAATCTGGAAAGTACAATATGAAGCGAGGTGACCCCAATTAAAAAAGACAAACAAACACATGCATATCTTAGGCTACAGTGTATACACATGTACATATAAGAGCAAGGCTGTAGAAGGAGCTGCGGGCCTGCTTTTCATCCTGCCCAGCTCCGGCAAGGCTAGCTTGACACCCGACACTCGAAATAACAACACACAAATTGTATTCATTTAAACACTGCTTGGCCCATTAGCTCTAGTCTCTTACTGGCTAACTCTCATATCTTGCTTTAACCCATATCTAATAATCTGTGTAACACCACGAGGTGGTGGCTTACCGGAAGATTCTAGTGTACGTCCATCTTGGGCTGGAGCTTCATCAGGTCTGGCTCAGAGAGGAGAGGCATGGCAATTGCCTCACTTCCTCCCAGCATTCTGTTCTGTTTAATCCGCCTACCTATTTTTTGTCCTATCAAGGGCCAAGGCAGTTTTTTTATTGATTAACCGATAAAACAACAGATTGACAAATGACCTTCCCACATCACAGAGCAGCATGGAGAGAAGCCTAGAAAAAAAACCAAGAGAAGGAACAGTCAGTGGCGAGAAAGGATGGGGAGAGGAAAAAAAACATGAATGTCGTGAAAGAGGAAGACCCTGGAGGAGACAACATCAAAAGCAGGAAGAACAGGTTAGCTAAAATATGCAGTAAAAGTGGAAGAGTGGAAACCAACTGTCTTCCAAAAGGAAATAAGGTCCATCTCTTACCCCTAGTCTGCCAAACACTTCATATTCCACCCCTGAAATTCAACTTTCTAGAAGTGGAGAGAACTGGTTTATTCTGCACCAGCAGTGTGCTAGGGCTCCCGTTTCCTACATCCTTAGAAGAGTTTGTTGTTATTTGCTTCCTTTATGAAACCTGGACTGAGCTGAGATAGACTCTCAGCATACCTTTAATTTATTTGTCTTTTCCTGATGACTCAGGACTTAGAACACTTTTTCATATGGTTACTGGCCATTCGATTTCCCCTTTTTAGAATTGTCTCTTCATTTTTATTAGCCTACTGGTTGAGGAGACTGTTTGAATTTAGGAGCACTTGGGTGGATTTTTTAGCTCTTGATAGCTTTGGATTTTATTCAGATATATATATATATATATATATATATATATATATAGAGAGAGAGAGAGAGAGAGAGAGAGAGAGAGAGAGAGAGAGAGATTCTTGTTTGTATATATTTGTTCTCCCACTTGAGTAATTGTTTCCTTTGCTGTGAAGAAAATTTTAATTTCAGGCAATCGTATTTTTCAGGTTTTGGGATCATTTCCCAAGCTTTTGGAGTTCTTTTTGGCAAGCCTTTCTAACACATATCTTGAAGCATCTCCCCTATGATTTGATATAAAACTATCCTACACAACCCACCTCACAGATTCGCTGTTCTCCAACTATATAGTATTTCCTGAGCATCTAGCAGCCTGCAGAGGAGGCTGTCTTCCTGACCATTCGTTTTGTTAGTATTCTTAGTAAGGACAAAATTACTGACTCAGAACATCTGAAATTCTAGGGTCAATAACTTAAATGTCCCTTCAGTCTGAGAGAATACAAAAATTAAGTAGGAAAATGCATTTTTAACTTAACCCTGATTGAAAATTTTTAGCAAAATTTAGTTGGGATTCCTGCAGGGTAATTCAATGTTCTTTGCATTCAGTAATACAGTACATTTAAAAAATTGCTCTTACGTTTAATCTACTGGAAGACACAAACACTTTTAGCTCACTTAACCAACATCTTTCTCAACTCCACACAAATAAGAAATCAAGAGAAGAAATATCTTCCACATACATCATCACAAACAAAATGAAACATATTTTATCTTATAAAATATTAATTTAAACTTAACTGAATGGAGATCTGAAACTTGGCCCAATATTTAATACAGAAATATGGTTGAATAAGACACGATGGATGAAAATGATTAAAAACCCCAAATAATTAGGAAAGATGCATGCCCATCACTAATTAGCAACGCGACAAATTTATGTGACAAGTTAGAGACGTTAAGCTTTGACTAGTCATGCACAGACTACTAAATCACACAGAATCCTGCACACTCAAATCTAGATGATTGATAGCAGCAAATTATAGGTCTTTCCTGAATATTCTTCAAAGAGTGACATATTTTCAAAACAAGTAGGAGCCAGTCAGCTTTGAAGATGACAAAAACATATATGTGCTGTTAATTGCTGACATTTATATAAAGCTGACACCAGATATCACTTATCACAGCAATTACTAATAGTAATTTGCATATCCAGAGCCCATAATGAAATTTCACTACATATATTTTTTTATTTATTATCAACCCCAAACTTAATGTCACCTTTATTAAAAGAAAGTATAGGATTCCTCAGCATTTTTATCATGTGTCTAGAAAATGATAATATTTGTACCAGGTTCCTGCTGGACATCCCAAGGAATGAAAAAAATCTGCATCTTAGCAAATAAAACTAAAGTAGGACACAACATAAATATAGTCATTTTTTCAGAAATAGCCTAGTCTACTGTTTACTTATAATTTACCAATCCATACCAAACAAAGAGCTACCTGATATTGACAATTAAGTTCTCATTAAAATTACCATAAAGTTATTCCCATGTCTTTACATTATTTACAAAAATTTATACACAACAAATAGTTTGTGGTCCTGCTGTCCTCTTTGTCTGTAACTCAATACTGCCGCAGGAGTTTTGTTGGAAAACACACTGAGACTCCTGAGAGAGAAATTGACAGAACGGATGTGTGGAACCAATCAGTTACATCACTGGAAAATAATGATCTAGACAAAAACAGCCCTTCCCTTACACAGTGAACTTAAGGATAGAGGACACTTTCCTGTGAATCATTATGAGAAAACAGTTCTAAAATAGTTAAAGTCCTTCCTAATAAAATTCTACCAATCAGAGAAGAACAATGAGATACTGGAGGAGGTAATATTCTTCAATAATGTAACCTCTGGTAACTCACCATGATCCAATAAATAACCCAAACCATGCTCATGTAAGCAACCAGAATCAAATACAATGGGCCAAAACAACAAAAGACCAGAAATTTGGGTTCAGAGAGAGATTTTCTGGAAGAAAGTATTTGGCAAAGAATATAGGGCAATAAAAGAAAATAGTGTATGATGCCAAAGACAAAGGACAACAAACATATGTATGAATTCTGAAAAAATAAGCAAGTTTTTATAAAACACAAGAGACATTCCTGGGTGTGTATCCAATGCACTGAGTCCAACGCCGCAGATAATAGTAAACCCAGGCATGCTGATGTAGTGATAAATGTGTCTGTGCTGTTGTGCTAGAATATCATGTGCACTGCCGTAGTAGTGTGTTTATGTGCAGTGCTGAACTCATGCATGCATGTGCCATTATTAGTACATGTGCTTTGCGAAACCAGCACACCCACGTGCACTCCTGAACTGCTACATCCATGTTCACTGCTGTACTAATACACACATGTGCGCTGTGATATGAGTACATCTGTGTTCAAAGTCATCCATATGCATGGCTGTAATAGTACATCTGTGATCACTGCTGTGCTAATTCACCCATGTGCACTGTGATATGATTACGCCTGTGTCCGATGCTATATTATCACATCCGTGTGCACTTTTGTAACACTGCATCCCTAGGCACTGATGTCAGAGAGCATTCATGTTCAGGGCTGTACCAAAACATCCACATGCACTACAGCCCTAATGCATACATGTGTCCTGCTGTACTAGTACATCTGTCTACACTGCAATAGTAATGCATCTGTCTACCCTGTTGTCCTAGCACATCTGTGCACATACACTTCCATAGTAGCACACCCGTGGGCCCTGCTGTACTAGAATATGTATGTAAAGTGCTATACTCCTGCATTCATGCACAGTTCATTCGTGCGTGCGTGTGCTGCTGTTATAGCACATCCGTGTGCAAGCTGTGCAGGTACATCCATGTGCACTTCTTTGCTATGGCATCCACGTTCATTGCCGTACTAGTCCCAGAGTCCTTGCATATCCTTTCGTGATTCTTACTAGCACGTGTGTGTGCTGCTGTAGTAGGATATCTGTGTGTATTATTATACCATTACAGTTGTGTGCCTTGCTACAGCAGTGTATACATATATACTGCAGTATTGGAGCATCCATGTGGTCTGTTGTCCTAGTACATGAGAGTGGGTTGCATTGCTAACACATGCATGTATATTACGGTATTAGAACACTCATGGACACTCCTGTACTAATACATCCATTTATATAGTGGCATTGCCACATTCGTGCTAGCTGCTGAAGTAGTACATCTGTGTGTCCTGCAGTATGCGTATATCCGTATGCACAGCTGCACTAGTGCATCCATATGCTCGACTGTACTAAAACAACCATGTCCACCCCTGTCGTAGTACATCATGTGCACAGCTATGCTAATAAATTAGTATGTGCTGCTGCACTGGTACACCCATGTGCGCTACTGTGGTAGGTAGTACATCCATGTGCACTGTGGCATTAGGACACATGCGTGCTGATACCATGTGTGCAATAGTACATCCATTTCAACTTCTGTACCGCAGCATTCATGAGCATCCCTGTAGTATTGCACCGGTATGGTCTATGTGCATTGCTCTACCAGTTCATCAGTGTGCATTTCTCTAGCTGTACACCGCTGTGCACTGCTGTGTCCACACATACATGTGCACCACTGTACTATTACACACTCCTGTGCTTCTGCACTAGGACATCTTGAGCACTGCCGTACCTTTGCAGCTATGTGTGCTGCAGTCCTAGTAAACCTGTGTGCCCCTTTTAAATGGTATATCCTTGTGTTCTGCAGTACTGGTGTACCCGTGTGCTGGTGCATCCTTGTGCTCTGCTGCACGTGTCTCTGCACACGTGGCATGAATAAGCGAAGTGTCTATTTCAGAAATGCTTTCCTAATAAAATGTTTGCAAGTGGAAATGAGGAATAAGAGAATACATTAGAACAGGATCTCAAAATAGAAAATGTTCACTCTATCCTTGTCCCAATTTGTCCTTCATTTTTCCTCTTATCTACCACCATCAAAAGGCAATGGATGTTCAGCCTCAACATCATCTTGGAATGGAGACTTACTTGACTTAACTACATATACTAATTAATAAAATACTTCCCAGTCAAGATAATTTTTTTTGCTATCTAAAACTTTCTGCTCTTCATTTTATATCTTCCTATCAATTGGTTTGTTAGAAGGAAAAGATTTGGCTTTCCCTCTACCTCTACCTATCAGCAAGAAGTATCGGCAATGTTATTAGTGAGAATTACACTGCATTTGGTGCAATCAAATAGGAAATAGATTCCATGGCCTCAGAATCCTCCAAGCTAGTGTTTGCCTTCTCAACAAGGTGCTGCTCATATGTAGTAGTAAGGAGCAGCAGGCTGCGTCCCGCCACCCGGCTAGCTTTACACCTGGAAATAATTACGTGGAAACTGTATTTTTTTAAACACTGCCTGGCCCATTAGTTATAACCTCTTATTGGCTAGCTCTTACATATTTGATTAACCCATTTCTAATATTTTGTGTAGCCCACGAGGTAGCTTACCAGGGAAGATCTTAACCTGTGGCTGTGTCGGGTGGGAGAATCATGGCGACTGACTGACTCAGCTTCTTTCTCCCAGCATTCTGTTTTGTCTACTCCGCCTACCTAATTTTCTGTCCTATTAAAGGGCCAAGGCAGTCTCTTTATTTAACCAATAAAATTAACACAAAACAGAAGACTCTCCCCCATCACTCATGTTTTTGTTTCTACTATCACTCCCTAAATTTGGGGTCCTCTATGATATTGTTTAAAATATTCTATATACCTTTTGCGTGAAATTCCCTTTTATATGAATATTAAGTATAGTTTTTGCCTTTTCCCAAAGTCCTTGCCTATTCTGTTCATACATTGTTTTGAGTGATCCAATTCCTCTCTACTGCCTTCTTAGCCTGTAATTCCATCTTCAGCATGATTCATTCTGTTGGTGAGGCTGTCCACTAAACTTTGCACTTAACCCTTAGTGGTTTTTATTTCCAGTATCATTCAGTTTGTTTTTCTTTTGTTTTTCTATCTCTTTATTAAACTCTTTTTTTGCATTATAGACTGACCACCATATTTCATCCAGCGGTACACTCTCTCATAGAAAATATTCATCTACTTTGAATCATGGTCATTCTTTAGAATTATGCTTCTGGAATTTCATCTAAGTCATTTTGATCTGGAGTAATTAGTAGTTTGGGGTTGGCAATTTTTGTAGGAGACAAATTCTTGATTGCTCTCATTTTTTTTCTTTTATTGAAAATTGATTCTTTTCTCAGACAATATAACCTTATTACAATTTCTCCTGCCTTTGCTCCTGCCAGTTCCTCCTCTCCTCTTCTCTGCTCTGTATCCACTCTCTTTCTGTCTTTTATCAGAAAAAAAAAAAAACAGGCTTCTAAGAGATAACAACCAAACATGACAAAAAAATATAACTATATGAAGGAAAGCAAAAACTATCATATCAAAGTTGGACAAGGCAACCTAACAGGAGGAGAAGAGTCTGAAGAGCAGGCACAAGAGTCAGAAACCCACTTATTTTTGTAGTCAAGAGTCCCATGAAAATACTAAACTAATGCTATAGCATATATGCAGAGGACCTTGTGCAGACCAGTGCCTGTGTTTGATGCGTCAGAGTCTGTGAGCTCACTTGAGCCTTGCTTAGTTAATTCAGAAGGTCTTATTCTCCTGTTGCCCTCCATCCCCTCTGGCTCTTACAGTCTTCCCATTGTGTTTTCTTTGCTGAATTCTGCCCATCAGGGGCTAGATTGTCAGTAAATATGTGTTGTTGTTGTTGCTGCTGCTGCTGCTGCTGCAATCATTCTTTCGAGAGATGTGTTATCTGTGTTCAGGAGGGACTAGGTTGTAGTTCAGTGTGGTGATGTTTGCCTCTTTTACACCCATGCTCCAGCATGAGGCTCTATCTTCAGTCTACCCCTGTGGGTTGAGGATTATCTGCAGTCACATTTGCTATCCAGTAGTTAAGGTATTCTGATTCCAGAGTAGCAGATGACTACAAAATAACTACTTATTAAATACCAGTTAGTTTAGGCAGTAAAGGGACCCGTAGTGCTACCTATACTGATATGTTAGTATCCGTGGAAAGGAAAAGGAGGAGGCAATCACAGTTGAGACTATTGATAAGTATACAAGCATTAAAGGAAGCAGAGGAGAGACACATACAAAGTAGTGGAAATAGCTGGGGCAAAGGGGAAAATGGGGGTGGATATGTGGGAGTTTGAGTTAATTGTGAACTAACAAGAGGTAAAGATATATACCCAGCTACCAAGTCAGGTCAGCCTCTTGGCTTTGGGAAATGCAGCAGTAAGAGTAATGGATACAGTGGGGCGGGAGGAGATAGACTAAAACAGTAAAAGGCAGAAGCAATAGGGAATAGCGTTGGTCTGCTAGACAACCCTCCAGTACTGTGGAAGAGGAGCTATAGAAAATGAAGGACGACAGGTGGGGACAGGAGATAATAGAATCTTGGAAAGATAAAGAATAGCTGCAGCCAGAAAGGAAAGCTGAGCGGAGATAGAAAAAACATGACATGGTTGGCTGAATGTTGACTTCATCTTTGTGGTGTTTTGAATGAGAATGTCTCCATAGGCTCAGGTATTGAACACCTGATCTGCAGTGGATGGTACTGTTTAGGGAGGTGTTGCAGCCAAGGTGGAGGAAGTACGTCCCTGGGGTGAGCTTGTGAGTTTATAGCCCCACTCACTTTCAGTTCACTTAGTGCTTACCCTTGGGGATGTTGTCTCTCTCTCAGCTTCCTTCAGCTGTCACCTAGCCTGTCACTTGCTGCTATGTCTCCCTCTGTAATAGAGGGGACTCATCCCTTAGAAACCATAAGGCAAAATAAACTCTTCTGTAAGCTGGTTTCAGTCGTGGCATTTTTTTTTCACAGCAATATAAGTCTCCAGCAACTCGTCCCCCTGATCTTGGCTCAGGCTATATTTCATGTTGATTTCCATTCCTCCCTTGCAGACTCCCAGCTCATCTTGTGAGTATTTAACTCTGTTCTATGGGCTGTGGGTAGCAGAGGCAAACTCCACCCAGCCCCAGTTGCTGTGTTTCCACTTGTCAGGAGCAGCTGGAGACTGTGTGGTGTGAAATTTGCCTATTCCTGAGGCAAGGCAAGGGTATTAATGGTGCTCCTTGCAGTTGTCACTGGGAACCCCGTCTATGTGTCCTGCTGGGGTTGCTTTTGTGGATTTTCCCATAGGGGTATTTCAGCCCAGTTTGCCTGGGGTAAAAATTCCACTATAGCAGAGGCAGGTGCCTTTATTACGATCACAGAAGCCAGTCCAGTCTCATAACAGAAAAAGTTTATGGGTCCAGTAGCAAGAAAAATGTCTGATGGGGCTTTGATCAAGTTTCCAGGACTGGAGAAGAGGCTAAAGAGTGGTGAAGCAGTCTTGTTCTTTTTATTTCCAAACAGCAATCATCACTCCTTCCAACATGACACCTAGTCTTTCGTCACACCCAGAATCCTCTTAACGTGTTTTTAAATTTGTCTTTCTTTGTAGTAATAAGAGCAGCGGGGCTGCGTCCCCGGCACCCAGCCACCCCCACGGCTAGCTTTACCCGAATTAATTACACGGACACTGTATTCTTTTAAACACTGCTTGGCCCATTTCTATCTAGCCTCTTCTAGGCTAATTCTCACATATTAATTTAGCCCATTTCTAATCATCTGTGTTGCACCCCAAGGTGCACTTACCGGGAAGATTCTAGCCTACGTCCATCCTGGGTTGGAGCTGAATCGCGTCTGCCTGGGAGCTCGGAGCATGGTGTCTCTGAGCTCACTTCCTCTTCCTCCCAGCATTCTGTTCTGTTTACTCCACCCACCTATGTTCTAAGCATATTTTCTAGGATCTCTAGGAGATGAGCCCAAGCAGTTTGTTTATTACTTAGCCAATGAAATCAACAGATTGATATATGACACTCCCACATCATTTCTTACCATGCTATCCTCATAACCTCCTCATCCCACCCTGCGATCACAGCATGAAAGTATTTGATACCAAGATACAACATTTCCATCAACTGAATTTAGAAACAACTACTACTTTGTGTTTTTATCTGTGTGAAAAGTATCACATAGCCCTTAATCAACGTACCTTTAATGCGTTTGGAAGAACTAGCTGAATATAAGAATAGAGAGAAACTTTCTCATCCAGTTATATGACCTGATTTCTGCTTCTTCTCTCAAGAGGAAAATATATACCTAGAGGATACGTAAGACCCTGTCCATTAATGGGAAACATCTTCTAGAGATCCTAGAAAATATAAAATTCACAACCATGAGAAAGATTGGTCATGTACAAGCCACAGGATAATAGAAGAGATTGATGCTTGCAGTCAGAAGAATTGAAAAGGCAGTGCTAAGATTTAAAGGAGAATCCGGGGAAAAATTAGAAGTGCCTTTTGCAAATGGATCCACAGACTCATGCTACCCAATGTGAAAACTCAAAACCATGAATCTTAAAAGTCCCATAGTACAAGGTGTATCACCATCACAAAATTCAATTTTGCAAAAAAAAATCTATTTTATATGTCACTATCCTAACAACTTATAAAACATTTGAGTTGCAGACGGACATTTTTCTGGAAACTGAAAGTAACTTTATAACTCTGGGTAAGCTCTTGGAAGGAGTAGAAGTAAAACTCTTTTCCTGTAGAAAATATATGTGCCCTGTCTGTATCCCCATGAGACCTTGTACTATTCAGAACATCACTGCATTGCATCTTCACCAAGGAGATCTGAGAAGAGGAGGGTCTTCCTTGAAAAGGAAATCGGTCACTGTTATTCAGGCACTGGCAAAAGGAGAGAAATAAGAGGAAAATCAGAAGTTCTGGCTCTGAATTGACACAAGTAAACTTAAGTCATTGTTGATGTTCATGTTTTTCACCCACTGATTAAGAACAAAGAGTTGATGAAACACAAGTCATGTAAATAAGTGTGGATTTTCTATTTCTACGTACTAGATGTTCTGATACAACCTTGTCATTTTATCATGTGTTCACTAAAAGCACTGGAAAAACAGAACTTTCATACATTTCCCAAGAAGGAGGAAGACTGGAAAATGAGCGCTTCAAATAGACCAGAAATTTTCAACCTCTGGGTTGCAACCCCTTTGGCAAACTTTATCTCCAAAAATATTTATATTATCATTCATAACAGTAGCAAATTACAGATATGAAGTAGCAATGGAAATAATTTTATGGTTGGGGGTCATCACAACATGAGAAACTGTAATAAAGGGTCGCAGCTTTGGTAAGGTTGAGAACCACTGAAATGGTGTTTTGGTGTTTTGCTAAATGGTGACGTTGCCGAACCACTTTTGTAAGTATTTATCCGTACAGCCGTATATTTGTCCTGCTGTCAACTTTTATCAGAGAAACTTCCTTTGTAGTGGGCAGCTGTTAACACAGAGACATAACTGTTGGGAGTGTTGAGAAAAGGTAGCTGCACATGAACAGCCCTAAATAGAACATCTATACAAGCTCCCACCCTTACGGTTCAGAAAACGCCATGGAAGAGGAAGCAGTGAGGAGCTGGAAGACGGTGAGGAGTGTTCTGAAATGTCATCTTCTGGATTGGCATGGCCTCTGCACACATGAGCTTACACCAGCTGTTACCTGCACAACATCATGTCTGTCACAATTCCAACAGGGACAACTGAAAACCTACTAGCAGTTTATGGCTGCCGGGAGAAAGAGAGTCATTTTTCTTCAGGGATGTGACTGCTAGTCGGTTGCCTAAGTTCCAGTGGGTGGCCTCACACCTGTGTGCATATAGGCAGCACTAAATGAACATGGTAGGATAGACATATACATATACGTCATATATATATGCATCATATACATAGACATTATATACATGGACATCATATATAGCCATTAAATACACATATATACATCACATACATAGACATAGATATCATATACATCATATAGACATGTATGGCATACACATAGACGTAGATATTATATACACAGGCATCATATACATAGACACCATACACATAGGCATCATATACATAGACATCATACACAAATGAGAGAGACAGGCAGCAGAGATACATAAAGTTTAAAGGGGGACATGTTCAGGAATCTGGGGAGTATTGTTGGAGGTAAGAAGGTAAAGAAAATGTGAACAAAATTTTTCATATACATGTATGAAGTTCGCAATAAATAAAAATATTATATAATAAAGACTAAACAAATATTGACTAAATAAAGAATAAATAAATTTGGAATCAGGAACTCTTGAATGGAAGAACTGTCTTCTTAAAATACCTTTCTACAAAAATCAAATTAACATTGAAGAAAAATTCTGACCTGAAGGAGGTCATAAGAAAAGCATATGCAAAATATAATGAGACTAAACAAAAATAAAAATTCACATATGATGTAAGAAAACCAATAAGACAGTAAGAGTTTAAGACATATTAGGCCAAACTTGTGAAGATTTCCCTCATGGCATAACACTTGCTCTCTTGCCGGGCGGTGGTGGCACACACCTTTAATCCCAGCACTCGGGAGGCAGAGGCAGGCAGATCTCTGTGAGTTCAAGACCAGCCTGGTCTACAAGAGCTAGTTCCAGGACAGGCTCCAAAACCACAGAGAAACCCTGTCTCGAAAAACCAAAAAAAAAAAAAAAAAACTTGCTCTCTTGCTCCAAAGGTTACAATTTCTACTGAGAAAACTAGGAGCATGGGGGTGGAAGGAGAAAGAGGGGCAAAAGGGAAGGGGGAGAACACGAAGGAGAAGGGTGGCCGAGATGGGGGAAGGACAGAGAAGGAGAGCAAGGAAAGAGATACCTTGATTGTAGAGAGCCATTATGGGGCTAGCAAAAAAACCTGGTACTAGGGAAGTTCCCAGGACAACTTTGTTTCTCAGTGGCCTAGATCTTAAGCCACAGCATAAGGTCTGTTTCTGTTAGCCTGTTTCTCCTAAGAAGAGTTACCATGCTTAGAGAATTCTTCCAAGACGAGCTGTGCTATTTTAAGTTGTTGCTTTAAGGGAACTGAAGAACTCGATGTAGCACCTGGCCCAGTAATAACAGCCCGAGTCTTCAGGTGTTCTTTCTTGGGGAAACACCCTGCCTAGCTCAGATGCTCAGGTAGGTCCTCTTGCCTTCCTAGAGATTCTGTACATAGATCTTAGAAGGCTCGGAAGGAAAACCAGAATCACACTCTCTCCATGGTCACGTTCATTCTCTGACTTTAGTGTGATCTTTACCCCCTAACTGGTCTGACTAATCATCAAAGGGCTCTATTCACCAAATCAGCCCTGGTGGTTGAGGCCGTGTCCTTATTCTATTTAGGTTCAGTTTTTCCCTTGAACTCTAACCAGATGGTTCTTGTCCTCTATGCTCCAGACTCTTTTGATTTTTTTCCTTTGTTGATGACTCCATGGCTTATAATAAGTTTTGGTTTTGCCCAATCACTGGGCATACTTTAGTGAAACATGTCACTATTAGGATAGGAATACATGCTGTAGGAAGCGGATGAAATCCCACGCTGGCTGTACTTTCAGGAGAAGAGGCTTAAACCTTCTTGGATTCTGGGTTAGCCTATAGAAAAAAATGATCTGCCATAAGTCAAACAGTGAGGGGGAAGATGAATAGGAATCTCATTTACACAATTTAAGTAAAACATAGCTCTTTGAACAATGAAGGCAGGATTTCTTCCGGATCCCAGAATCTAAACAATACTTATATGTGTAATTCAGCTATTATTTGCATTAAATGGGAAAACTTATTATTTTTACTATTTTCTGCAGGGAAAATACTTTCCAGTTTATCAAATGACTATGGACTTTGAATTACAATCTGTTTTATGGCCAGGCTGTCTGTGCAGCTGTTTCTCTGCGGTTGTACATAAAATGTTTTTACATTAAAATGAGTTACTGTATAGAGTACTGCATTATGCCATAATAAGGATATTAATGCTTTATACTTAAAAATAAACAAAGAAAAAAAGGTGGGCAGTTCCTGAGGAATTACACTTAGGATTTTCTGGCCTGGACACCTGTTCCAGCAGCTGTACTCCCGCATGCTCTTGCACACGCACGTACAAAGCTATACATACACATAGAGAAACAAGTATTTAAATGCAATGAATTTATGGACAAATATTAAAACTTCCGTTCCTCATGTGAAAATGTTTTAGAAAGTGAAGTAATTATGAAAATGGTCATATAAGGCATAATAATAAATATAATAAATTCCCACCGAAAGAACATAAACTGATATGGTCACATTCTTTGCATATAAAGCATAGAGCTAGAAATTAAGACATTGGAAAAAATCAATGTATCTATGAAAACATTAAAGCTAAAAAGAAAACCAAAGCCAATATCAGTTGCTTCAGAAAATAAGGACATTTGGACGGAGAAATGGCTCTGCAATTAAAAGCACTTGCTGCTCTTTCAGTGGACTAGGGTTTGGTTCTTAGCACCTACATGAGGTAGCTCAGAGCTAACTGTATCTCCAGAGGATCTGATTTATTCTCACCCCCAAAGACAATACCTTCAAGCAGGCATACACATACATTATAAAAAGAAATTAATTCACTATTTTCTCTAAAAAGCTAAGGTATATGTTGGGGTTGATGGGCATGGCTGTGATCATTCCAGTCAGAAAGCAGAAGCAGGAGGAGCAACTCCAGGTCATCGTCAGCTACATAAAGAGTTCATGAGACATCTAAGCTGCATTAGTTCCTGACTCAAAACAATAAATAAAAAACCAACCAGTAACAAAAATAGCAACATGAAAGTACATTTTAAAACATATTATGAAATAACACGTAATTTTAAATGTTTTGATTTTACTATAAAAATAAAATAACTTCAAGAAATTAATTAAAGAAATCAAATAATAAATGTTGAAGAGTGTAAAATAATAAAAAATTCAAAACCAGGAAATAGTGTTGATATATAGATTCAGATTTCAATAAACAATAAGGAATATATTATATATAATAGAATATAATATATAATAAGTATTCCTGCTATAATCATAAAAAATTAAAAATATAATTCTCCCTTAATATTTAACAGTAATGAAATTACTGATAAATACAATTGGGTAGTAAGTAAAAATGTAATAAAATTACTGAAAACAAAAACACCAATTCTTCTTCATCTGTGAATTCTACAACTGGAAGAAGAAACAAGACTTCAGGAAACTAATGAGAGAGCACACTTGATGGCCTGATGAAACAGCCAGTCTTCATATGTAATAAAATATAGCAACATTCCTACATATCACAGACAAGGAGCCACAGCGGATGACAAGAAAAAGGTTTGCTCATAACAGAAAAAGGTGCACTTTTAAATATGTGTGAATTATGATAAGAACAGCTATAACAGATGACACGGAGCTTCAAAGGAAACAAAGGATGGCTGGAGAAACAAAATTTGAGAGGTTTCGTTTCAGTGATGGCATTTCTTTCAAATCAGAAGTTATGAGCAGTCATACGAACCAAAAGATGAAACTCTTTTAAAAATCAAATGTTATGAATACCTGGGAGATAATATGGTTTGGGTGAGGTCTCTAGGATATGGGGCAACAGCAAAAAGTAATTAGGCCACTGAGGTTATGCCCTAAGCAGGAGTTGATGCAGTTCCTCTCTGCCTTCCCATACTGTTATGTGAGCTCTTCCTCCTGTATAGCCTGCACCACTATGATACCATCCACCGTGAAATTATGTGACCCAGGAGCCCTCTCCAGAGCCAGAGTCTTGCTGTTGGACTGCCAGCCTTCAAAACTGGGAGCTAAATACGCCTCTCTTCTTTGCAATTTAACCAGTCTCTGGCATCCAGAAGAGGAGATGGGTTGTGCTAAGTCATCTAACTCTACATTGAGCTTGTCAATGCACCGTCCACATGCCCTGCCGCATTAGACATGTCCTATGCTCTGTGATGAGTTGTGGTCGTGGATATAACCCGATTCAGTTCATCTGATTGTGGGCAAACCAAAATTAAAGGAATTTATTTCACCTGATCTCCATCAGTAGATTAATCAGGATAATTGGAACAAGTATCCGGATAAACACGTTCATTTGTCTCGACACATAAAAGCAATCTACCACACTGGCATGCAGATAACTGCCTTACTCCTTCGGGACACAATGCTAGTGTGGATCGGATAAAAACAAAATCTGCCGTATGGGATTGCCATTGTAGTCAATCACACCAGGGGAGTCCATGGAAAGTCCTGGAGCCTCTTTTCTACTTGCCCGGTGCTGTTTCTACATGAATATCAAAAAACAACCAGGAGAGGTTGTGATTTATTCATTCAGCACCACCAGGCGGGACTGTCTTTGCAAATGTACATATGGATAACCAAGCCTCCTCTGTCTTAGTCCTGTAGACAAGTACAGAAGAAGATTTTGTGAAGCTAAAAAAATCACCAGCTTTTATTAAGTGTTGAGATTTTCAGCCTCTCGGGTATTAGCAGCGGGATTTGTGTAGATAAAGGAACAGAAAAGAGAACATTTCTTTATGTCATCAGAAAAATTATACATATCTCACTTTTGGGATCATCCGTTCAGTTTCATTCTCTTCTGCTTCTTTTTACTCTCTTAATTACTGACCTTTTCATAACCTTCTTATTTCCAGCACTTAATAATTAAAGTGTTGAAGCATGGGGAAAGCGGGATCACACTTTCAGGCACAATGCTACGAGAGACGACCTCTACTAACAGGGCCTTTCTGTTATACTAGGTCATGTTATCTTAGATAACAATGGGGTTTTAGGTTCAAAAGCATAGACTGATTGTTTACTGACATAACACGAAGCTATTCAGGCATAGAAGATAGCACAATCAGAGGACGTGGGAAGAATGCTGTGTGGTAGATGCTTGTGAAGGAGGTCGGTTGGGTGTGCTCACACTGGTAGTTTCTGTGGAAGGCAGAAGATGAATGTTTAAGTGGTCCCAAGAGAGACCTCAGCTAATCCAATAAGAACCTGTGAGCAAGGATGGTCCTAAGGTATCATCCAATGTTGAAACGAAGCAGCCTCTGTACGCTTACATGGACCAGACTTTAGTGTTTCCAAGACAACACTCCTCAGCCAAGAGCAAGTTTATAAGTCATCCAAGAGCTGCAGCCATTGGGGAATAGATGTTTAACCCTAAGGAGAGGGGACTCTGGACAGCATATGATGAACTAGGCTGACTCCATTTTTGGCTTGAATGTCATCTTATAGTAAAGGCAAACTAGATCCATTCCTGTCTACAATTAAATCTGTTTCTCAAGGATTGGGCTCTGCCTCGCCTGTGACTTTAACTACAAGTGGTTCTGTACTGCCTGTTCTAGAAAACGGCAAGCAGGCCCCTGTTGTTATGACTATCTTATGACAACCTTGCAATTGTGTCTTTGTTTCAAAAAGTTGTAATGACCCTCATCTGACAAACTCTACCTTTGTCTCAAGAGCCTATTATGACCAACTTATTATGCTCTGCTTCTGTAGTCCGGTCTATTTTGCCCACCAAACTCCATATTTAGAACTCCCCTACCTGGTGCTATAAAAGCCTCGTCTTCCTCGTGTGCAATGCTGACCTCTTGCACCCTGCCTGAGAGGTAGGCAGTCAGTGTACATGGGGGGGGGGGGGGCTTGCTTTAGTTAGTCACTTGTTTTAATTAATTTGATCATGATGATTTTGGTCTGTGGTCTTTCTCCTCTCATCTCTGGGGTTAAGACATTTACTAATCTACCACACTTCAGGGAACTAAACACCAGCAATCTTTTCAGACCCAAAACTTTTCTTCAAGAACCAGACCACAAAACTTGCTGAACTAGGGGGAAAAGAATTATATAATAGCTTGGCTTTTTTATTTTTTTTTAAAAAAGTAACATTTGGAAAACTACTTTTTTCTGTCTTCATCTATAATACCAGAGTTTTGACAAGAGAATTACCTAATATCTTTTCTGTTTTGACTAATCTAATTTTCACACAACCGAGAGGAACAGATTTCACATGAAGTCATGCTTCATAAAACGTTTGGCTTCATTGAGATTTTAGATTTTCAGTACCCCATTATTTCCCAGTTAAATTAGGTCTCAAAACCCCAAAGTTTGCTGCAAATCCCTTTGACAGCATTAGTACAGGAACATTTTAACGAAGTCTAGGAGTGATATTCAAGTACAGAAAGAGGAAGAAAGAAGTTAATTGATCACAGAATTCCAGAGCTGAGCTTAGGGTCCCAGGCTGCTGAACCAAGCCAGGAAATCAAAAGGGCTCCTTTAATTGTAACTAACTCCATCATCATCAGTTTTTCCAAAGGAATAAAATTGCTAATGAACCCATAATGAATCTCATTATCCCTGCAAAACTTACTGTGCCGCTAGAAGCAAGCAGAATTACGACACTGCCTCCTTTATTGTCTTCCCCTGGCCTCCTCTGGAAAGGTTATTAGCCACATCTGGGGCCTCCAGTGCTCTGAATAGACAACTGACACACATGAAAAGGTCATCTGCCCTTCTTTCCAAACATATGAAAGGCAGCCATCTTTATTTGGACATTCAAATGCAATTGCCCAAGAAAGGTGCAAAAGAAAACCGAAATGACTCCATTGGATTCACTCTCTCACTCTATTAGAACTTGTGGAGCATCTGTGTTCCTTGGAGGGACGAAATGGAAAGGGCTAAAAATAGAGAAAATTGATCTTTTCCTGGCACTGAGCTTCATGGAGAAGAGCTTTTTGCAAAAGAGCAGCTTTATTTCATCCAGTTAAGTATTCCGCATCATCTGGGCAACACAGCATTGTCTTGAGGTGATCCATCCCTAGTTCTGCCTTTGGTCAATAGCAAGTTCAATAGTAATGTTCCGTGCCGAAAGGGGAAAGACACAGAGAGGGAGAGGCTGAAAATGCTGCTTAGATGTAAAATGGTTCCTCTCTTTGTCTCAAGCAGGTTGCTAGCTTAAATTGACCTAACATTAAACTGTCTCTAAACACGAACGCAAAATGTGGGTCGCTGATATCAATACACCTTACGCATTGTTTACCCTTACAAACCCTCTTTGTGTTTACTGACATGGCTCCTGCCCATATGGTTTCATTCCTATGAGAATGGCTCCGTATATTTGGGTACAATCACACCTCACTATCAGAACTCCTCTGGAGTCTGTAATGCTATGCTTGCTCATTTTTTAAAGTAGGAAGGAAATGCTGTGTGTTCAGCCACAGACATCTGTTTGGTGCATCCCAGCAAGTTAACAAAACTAAGAAAATGATCCTTAGAGGTTAACATATGGGTTATAATCTGCCTAAGGGTGCAGTGAACTTGTTTTGTTCTACGATATTCTCCTGAGTCTTACCAAAAGCCAGTAGTATGAACAGCACTTCCTTCCATGTGTCACCCATAATGCACCTCCACCCCGAGTCTCCTGCTCCAGATCTTCAAGTACGACCTTCCACTGTGACATAGAGATGTTCTGGAATCATCTGGGCAGTATGTCAGTGCGGATTTGTATCACTAAAACAAACACCTAATAGAATGATGTAAGAGAAGGAATTATTAATTTTGACTCACAGTTTCAGAGGATTTATTCCATGGTTCCTTGGATCTGTGCATTGGGGCAGAATCTCATAGTGGCAGGAGTGTGTGATAACTATGTTGACCCCAGACAGAAAACAGACAGCACTTCAGGAAGGGACCAGGGGCAAGATATTTAAGGAACCATCTCCACTAACCTTCTTCCTCCACAAAGGCTCCACTCCCTAAAGTTTCCAGTTACCAACTGGGAACCAACCCTGTGACACGTGAGCCTGTGTGGGTGTTTCCCATTCAAACCATAACAGGCAATAAACACAGAACTGTAGGCAGAAGCTTTCTGTCATAACCACCTGTTCCCAAATAACCAGCAGCCTCTTCCCAAATAACTGTCTCAGAGACTTAATATAAATTATAAATGCTCGGCCAATAGCTGAGACTTATTACTACCTAACTCTTACACTTAAATTACCCCTTATCTCTTACCTATGCTTTGCCACATGGCTCATGACTTGTTACCTCATTTTCTACACATCCTGCTTTCGTGGTGGCTGACTGGCATTTCTCCTGACTCTACTCTTCTTCTTCCCATCATTCTCCTAGTTTGGTTGCTCCACCTATAATTCTTGCCTGACTACCAGCCCATCAGCTTTTTATTAAACAAATCTGATTGACAAATACTCACAGTATACAAAAGAATTACTCTACAGCACAGACTATAACTGTGTTTATATAAAAATATGAGAAATGGTTTATAAGAGAAATGAGACATACACTGGCTAGCAGGGCAGAATGATCAGGGTGGTGCTTGGCTGGGAAGGATAAGGAATGGTACAGCCTAAATAGGTTGCCAACTGGCTAAGTTGCAAAATTACTTAAGGAGACTTAAGCCGAGTCAAACTAAGGAAGTACTCAAAAACACTTTGAACCCAAGAAATCGTTCTTGAGACCTCAGAGTGCTTACTCCAGTTTCTTGTCAAAAGCCTGCAACTGCATTGTTAATTTATCTCCAAGGCCAAGACTGAGTCCCAAAAAGAAGCAAGATATATGCTTTTATGTGCCATAAACACACATAGACTTAATCTGGTAACTGTGAGTGTGGTCTTAAGTCTAGAAACTTAAACTTTTTTGTAAGGAAAAGTTTTACTAGGTCAAAGAAGTCCTTATAAGAAAAGACACATCCCCAAGCACAGGGGAAGACACTGTGAAGACATGCAGGCAGAGCAGCAGGACAGAAGTAGATTTTCCCAAGTCGGGGAACACCAAACTGCTAGCGATCTAAAATCTAAGAAGCAGAGGGGGAAAGAACCTTCAGAGAAAGAGCATGACCTTGCGGGTGGCGGGGGACGGCTTGGCTTGTACCTTCCAAAGTGATGAGTGGATTACTCCAGTTTAAACAATGGAGTTTGTGCTGATCCGTTAGGGTGGCCCTGGAAGACTAATAGCCACACATAAGAATGAGAACTGTGAGGAGCTGGCACCTCGTCTAGAGTATTGCAGGAAGTGTGATCTGGACCTAACAGTGAGTAAGGCTTCAGAAAACCTGCTCTGATGAGAACAGAGGTCAAGACCAGGTTCACTTCAGTGTTCTTCAGTGTTCACGGAAGGAAGAAAGGCAAGCAGCTGGGGAGGATAGGCCATGCTAGGAAAGTCCTGTATGCTACACTACCAAATATGGATGAGAAGAGAGGGGAAGGAAAACTGGAAAGTGAGTTGAGCCATGTTGTACAAATCCTGACTTAAATCAGGAGCTCAGACTTAAACCACAATTTTAAAAAAAACTATTGGGCTGGGTGGGGCGGTGGTGCCTCCCTGGATTTGTTAGCCAAGGATTTCTAGTGTTCCCAGTCACTAAGGAGACGGCTGTGGCTTAGGCCAACTGTGGCTCAGAGACAGAGCATTTGTTCAGCGTGCACAAGATCCTGGGTTTTTTCTCAAGCACGGGGGGGGGGGGGTATCTTCTTATACTGGGGGTCATCAGCATCCTGGGATCAGTCTCCTGCACTGCTGCCAAGCCATGTTTCTAGAAGGACCACATAAGACAGAAAACATCCATACAGCAAACCCTAACCAACAAAATAGGAGAAGCTGATGTTTTTCTCCTCCTCCCCTTCTTTCCCTCATCTGAGACTGGGAGTTCTACAGCCTCTGGCAAGTGTTTCATAAAACTAAGCAATTCCCTGCACCTGTTAAAGACAGCATAATAGCATGTTCCAAGGTTTTTCGTTGTGGTTTGTTTTGTTGGGTTTTTTCCTTTGTTTTGTTTTGTTTGCTTGTTTGCTCGCTTGCTTGCTTGGAGTGGCAGGGCCAGAATGATGTGGAACTCGAGATCTTCAGCCTCCCCGAGACAGACATTCAGCACCACAATCAGCACTCCTCACGGTATTTTCTACCCCTCTCCACCTGCTACTACACCCATCCCTCCAGTCCTGACCCTGTGCTTGCAAACAATTATTAACACTGATGATTGTGCCTCAGCCATGGTCTTAGTTCAGCTTCTATTGCTATGAGGAAAGGGTCCATTGTGAAGGGAAGTCAAGGCAGGAACCTGGAGGCAGGAACTGAAGCAGAAGCCATAGAGGTGTTCCCCCAGGGCTTACCTGGTCTGCCTTCTACTGCCCAGAGTAAGCTGAGCCCCACACATCCATCAGTAGCCAAGAAAATCTCATACTGACTTTCCTTTAGGCAACTTGATGGGGCTGTTTTCCCAACTGAGTTTCTTCTCCAGAGAGCTCCAGCTTGTGTCAAGTTGACAAAAACAACCAGCCAGGATAGGCACTGTTTTCTGAGGACCCCAGGCTTGGTAGATAACCAAACATTATTACATATTTCGGGTTACTATGTTATTTCTTATATCGGCTGTGGGCAGCTGGCTCACCTCATATGTTCACCATTACAATTACTGTCTCTCACAGACATTTAATGCATCGCTTCTCTCTGCTCACTCTTGCCTATTCAACCTTAATCATTTCTCTTCCCTTCTCTGCCCCTGAAAAAAAAGAAGCATTTTCAGTTGGGAAGTAGATGTATGTAAATTTAAGGACTAAGAATGTATTTTAACACAGCAAAAAATAAACATTGCTAGTACTCTAGAAGTTCCAGCATCCCTGTGCTGACGATGTACCACTCCTGCCCCAGGAGAGAGATGTATTTTCTCAGTTAGCTTGCAAAGTTTATCAGTGCTTCATCAATGGAGCAGATGGCTTGGAACTGTCCCTCCCTGACACTGTGCAGAGGTCCTTTGTCACTTACCCTTAACCCCAAAGACCAGAAGCTTTACACAGCTCAGATCCAAAAGATTCACCAAACGTTCCATCTCTTTAGTCCAAGAAAAGACGACCATCAACCACCAGAAGAAAACGAAATCAAAATTGCTTTTCACAACACTAAGTGCCTTAGATTTGAGAGTCTTCCTGGGAACACACACTAATAGAGACGAGTTGAAACAACAGGTAACTGTCCAAATAGCAGACTGAAGATGGATAAGCCTGCACGGACCCTCAATTAACTGACTATGTCTCATAGAAAGCACTTACTTTTTCTCTTTATCAGCGAAATATTTACAGCACCATCAAGAAGCCAGACCTCTAAAGTAGACTGACAGATATTGATTTGCCTTCCTGAGGACCACAGGCTTCAGTGAATCAGAATTATTGGAAACTGCTCTTTAAATACTCCAAGTTCTGGAAATAAACTGTGATTCTGGCTGGCTTTTCTTTCTAAGCCCTGGTGGTCCACAAAACAATCAAAACATGCAGAGTAAAGGCCTCTCCATCTCCCTTTCCTATGCTTGTCAAAAGAATGTTGTGTGTGAGTGTGTGTGTGAAAGAGTATATGTGTGTAAGTGTGTGTGTTTGCACATGTATGAGTGTGTGATGTGAGTGAGTAAGTGGATGTAAATGCGTCAGAGTGTATATATGAGAGAGTGTGTTGTGTGTGTGTGTGAACATGGTGGCCAACAGTGGCCCGAAATACAAGGAGGAGGACTACCCAAACCATGTGAGAAGCATGAATATGTTTTTAACTTCATGAATTATTATATGTTAGCCACTTGTTCTAAGCAAGGACACAAGCTCCACTGACAACCCGTCTCTCACGCTGTCATTTTGTTCTGTTGTGGAACTCTGTTCTAGAAACTCGAGCTTATGTTTTAGGGTAACAGGAAGCAAAGTCACTGGCCTTTGCTTGTCATCCTGGTTACACCTTTGCTCCATTTTACCTCCTGCAGGAGTGCCCCGCATCCCTGTCCCTGTGTACCTCATGGCTCCAGCTCTCTTTCAAGCTCCTTTCAAATATGACTTCTCTGGGGAAGCCTCACGAGCTCCTCAAGACAGAACAGAACTATCCAGCATCATTGCTGGCATACACTTTGGAAACACTCACCTTATGTCTTTATTTCCCAATGGTCTGCAGTGAGGGCTTTCTCTTCCCTGGTGACATTCCTACCAGATGGCAATTGTAAGTGACCAATGAACTTTTTTTTTTTCATTTTTGCCATGTTGCCTCCATCTTCTGATGTTAAGACTTTAGACTCCTATGACATTCCAAGAAGAGACTAAGAACTTTCCAGTAAACAGTTGTAATCCTGTGCTCTTAGAGCAGCATTCAAAGCTCTGCCAGCTCTTCCCAGGCCAGGGACAAGACTGGGCTGTGTCCTGACAGTACAGTGCCCTCTGCCGGTGATGCGGTGCCTACAGGGCAAGGAGCCCCTTTGTGTGGAAACCAGTGATTCCAATTCTTCAACCTTGCTGGGCATCAAATGACCATGCAGTACGGTTATAACTCCTTCAGGAAGGTCAGATGTGAGGAATGCTAACTTTCATTTCACAGCCCGTGAAGGATGTGGGATGCCAGGAAGTACCCTGGTATGTCAGTGTCTTTGGGAGTTTTTTTAATATGGAGCACTGAGATACTTGAAATTTGTGTCATTTTCATCAGTTTCATAACTTAAGGTAGCTTGCCACTAATTTTCATAAACACCTATGACTATAGCAGAAAAATATAGAACATTGATTTCTCCAGGGTTTCATGATCCCACAAAATAGCAAAGAGCTTCAAGTAAGACCTGTCACCAATCTTCCATTTCACAAAATTGTAAAACAGACTCATGTTTACTGACATGAAATGAGGAAGAATGGGAACTCAAGAACAATGGTAGTGGGTTTTTGATCCTACTGCACGTACTGGCTTTGGGGGAGCCTAGGCAGTTTGGATGCTCACCTTACGAGAACTGGATAGAGGTGGGCGGTCTTTGGGCTTCCCACAGGTCAGGGAACCCTGATTGCTCTTAGAGCAGATGAGGGAGGGTGACTTGATGGGGGGAGAGGGAGGGAAATGGGAGGCGGTGGCGGGGAGGAGGCAGAAATCCTTAATAAATAAATAAATTTAAAAAAAAGAAAATAGATCAATAAGGTACTGTGTTAAAACAGCGTGGCATGCATTGTAGATACATACACACATAGAGGTAGATAGATTAATGATGCGCTGTGTTAAAACAGCATGGTACCGGGTACATGTGTGCCTATATGTGTATTGGTAGACTGTTATGCACACATACAGGTGGTATGTTTCTAATGCTATATATAACACATTTTATATGCATGTATCTGCAGGACAGGAAGTCAGGTCCATCCTAGCTTCAAGGGACCTTTTAATATCTAGTAAATAACATGTGACCCCCACAGACACAAAATGAGATGCTTTGCTACTATGCAGAACTGTGAATGAAAACTCCTGAAAAGAAGCTGTGCCTGGACTTCCCACAGGGCAGGGAACCCTGATTGCTCTTCGGGCTGATTAGGGAGGGGGACTTAATGGGGGAGGGGGAGGGAACTGGGAGGCAGTGGCGGGGAGGAGGCAGAAATCTTTAATAAATAAATAAATTAAAAAAATAAATAAATAAAAAGAAGAAGAAGAAGCTGTGCCTGTGGAGACCGATGAGAATCTCAGTACTGCAGAGAGTCTAGAATGTCGCAGGCTAATCGCCTGATCTTGGACTATTTCTCACCCTCCAGAGCAGACATGCCTTGATCACCCCCGTGTTGTGACCAGTAGAGAGAGATCTTTGGAACCTACTGACTTAACAGACACCACCAGCAGCCTCCACCAACCCTAAAGTTAAGAACGCATAGGTCTATAGAAAGGCTCCCCTATCATGCTCTAACTATCTTTCAGGTGGAGTCACCAATGTATTTTAAACTTGCCTTGACTCACTCTCTTCTGTAAAACTATCAAAACTTCTAGAAACTGCTTCCATTGGAACACTGAATTTGGGGTAACCTAAATCTGTGTCCCTGGGCCATGTTCACTCGCTGACTCAGGAAACTCTCTCATTCTGTTATTTCCCCCACACACAGGAATAATCAAAATGCTAATGATTTTCATGAGTGGATAGTCAGTTTTTAAGCTACTTCTAATTCAATTTTTGTATCATTTATCTGGTTTCTAATTTTTCCGAAATAACCCACGAACTACATGGGTAATGAAAAAATGAAGAGCGAAAATTTCATAGATAACGTTGCCAAGGGAAACAGAAATAGATAAGGCCTAAATTCAAAATTAAAACTACTCCGCCTTGCAATTAAAAGAGGCACTTTCTGATTGGGGGGAGAGACAGAGAGAGAGAGAGAGAGAGACAGACAGACAGAGACAGACAGAGAGAGAGACAGAGAGAGAGACAGAGAGAGACAGAGAGAGAGACAGAAAGAGAGAGAGAGACAGAGACAGAGACAGAGAGAGACAGACAGAGAGAGAGACAGAGAGAGAGACAGAGAGAGACAGAGAGAGAGACAGAGAGAGAGACAGAGAGAGACAGAAAGAGAGAGAGAGAGAGAGACAGAGACAGAGAGAGACAGAGACAGAGAGAGACAGAGACAGAGAGAGACAGAGAGAGAGAGAGAGAGAGACAGAGAGACAGAGAGAGAGACAGAAAGAGAGAGAGAGAGAGAGAGAGACTTTCTGATGCAAATGTCATGGAGAGAAGCAGATTCCTAGTTGCCAATTACAGGGAGAAGCATGCTGAGCCCTAAGGCTGTCCTCCCCGGAGCCACAGCTCCTTCTGTCTCACCCAGACAGGCCCTGTGAGAAATGGTTCAGCCTCATTTACCTGGCAGTTGATGATTAAGCCTGCCTGCTCTTCATTAGGAAACCGGTGGAGTCAGACCCACGGTTGTCCAGGAAATGGGACTTGCTGAAAGGCCTTTTGAATTGTTCCAAAACGGAAGCAGGAAGCAAAGCACAGACCCCTGAGCACCCTAACAGCGGCGAGCAAGGAAGGGGGAACGAGGCCTAAGTGCTTGCCAAAGAAAGCTCAGCAATTTTCTTTTTAATTATTGAGATAAGAGAGTGAGTTTGGTTTCATTTAGCTGTTCAAATAGAAATCTATTTAAATATTTAAACAGAAAGTCTCTTGATCTACCATCTTGCCCTCCTGTAACAGCTACGGCCTTTCCACTGAGGTAAATTTTATAGTGGATTTGGTTTGGGAAACTTCTATTTTATGGGTTCGAAATTGATTCCCAGAGCCTTCAAGCAGAGGAAAACACACACAATTGTGTGTTTGCTCTGGGGGTAAGTCCACACTGCCTGCAGTACGACTGAATCTCCTGCTGGTAAACACCCGCGATGTTTGGCATTTGAATTGCCTCTCTTTTATTAGAGATGTGCTCCTGATAATCTCGTTCACAAACCATTAAGGGTCCAAACCCTCCCTGAATGCCTGGCCCTTGCTTCCGGAGCCTCTTCCTGCACTGTTTTCCTCTGTTCTTACTTGGGCAGATAAAATCCAACAGGAAAGCAGCAAACATTCGTGATGTGCCGCCATGAAAATTTAACCTCCCAGCGGAATCACAGTCTTTACACAAATCTCTCCACTCACATCTATGACCAACGCTGTTTCCAAGGCGGGTCTCTTGACACACTTCTGCAATCCCAGCGAGGGGACCAGGAACTCAAGGGCATCCTCAGCAACTTAGCCAGTTCAAGGCCACACCCCAATTCTACTAAAGAGAAAAGGGTAGAGTTACAACATTTAACTCATCAATTTTCACTCTCAAGGTTTTATTTTGCCTAGAATGCTCACTCATTTCTTCATCCAACACAATCCTTCAGCCTTGGGGGTTCTAGCTCCACTGGCAATGCTGAAACCTCCCTTACTCATGAAAACTGAAGTCGTTCCCTGATAACTAATCCCAGTTGCCTTGAGCCCATGCCTGGCAGAGCTCTAATATTGTAGTGCAATTTTTTGTTTACACATCTTTTCTTCCTTTTAACAGAGCTGCCAAGGAAACAGACTATCTTGCATCATAGTATTCTCCGTCCCTGCTGTTCATAAATAAACGTTAGATGAATAAATAAATGAGTAGAACAGCTCCTACAGGACCCAATTTGTTTGTATACTTTCATGTGTACAATAAAGAGATTAGCAGATTTCAAAGGACAGTGTGAGAGCATCCTTTGCTTATCACAACATGTGATAAATTGGAGTTGAACGAGTACTATTTTAATTAATGCTCGGCAAAGTGGCATTTATTAATATTTCTGCAGAGGATGGTGTGAAAGCAGCAATTTTCACGTCAGGGTTTCTCCCAGGGAAAATCAACTTTTCAAAAAGAAATAAGGTCATGTTGGTATTGTTTTATTTTTTTTCCCCCTAGCAACTCAAAGTCCTTTCACCAAATTTTGTTAAACTGAAATGGTCATCCTTCTAAGAGTTCTTCCACATCTTCCCCAAGCAAATGGAATTTTTCCCCTTGCTCTGCAGAGAGCTTACCACAGTGTCTCCTCCACCTGCCTGTGCTGTAAGTGGCCAAGGAAAGAAAACTGCAGGCAGCCTGACTAGATCCAGTGGTGAGACACCATGCATTTTCACATCCACACGTAATTTAACCTTCATTCTTCCCCATCATATCTTTGCGAAGTTCATGCCTCAGTGATCATTCATTGTGCTCTCCTTCCAAATGAGTCTCTGATTTACAAATATCCCACCCACAAATTGATTCCCCTAACCTTTGACATGAATTCCCTTGCTGATTAAGTTCAATTTTGTCCACTTCCTGCTAGCCATCAGGCAACATGGAAAAATGCATTCCAAGTCCACAGTAGCCCAAAAACCACAAGGAAGTTCCCACGCTAGTCGCTAGATAAGGTCAAGACTGTTATCTATCCAAAGTTTGTTGACCTATGAAAACATCTTTGGGAGCATATGAAAATTAGAAGCAAAGAAGTCTACTCAAAATTCAGGTTTTTTTAAATAATCATGTATTATGTCAGTTTGAAGATTAAAAAGTAGAAAAGGCAAGTTTAATACAACTACTGTTCCTCTTTGGTAGGAGACTTGGTTTGGCTTTACTGATTTGCTGCTAAAATGCCCAAGGCTAATTTCAACCCTCAGGTGCCTTGTACAACCACAGCTTGGTTGAACTTAGCAAAATAATCATTCCTGTTGTGCACACTCTCGATCACAAGACTGCAAGTTAACACTAATAACATCTTGATATACAAGGTCTGCCACAGAAGTGGTACCCAAAATCAATTTTCTAGTGCCCTGATTAAAGGTCAGTGTGAAGTGATTTGTGACTTTATCTATAACAGACACAAGACAAAACCTTTGATGAACTCAAAACAGAAAAGATTATAGAATATGAGCAGCTTGTATTTCCTGACCTAGATGAACAGCAGATGAGCTTTTATTCCTCAAACAAGGGTGAACACACTCTAACTGTGCATCTGTGGGAACCAAACAGACTATCAGTCCAAGGTAAGATTATTATATAAAGATGTGTTATTTTCTTCAGTTGTTTAGGGTTGTAAGGATGATAAAAAGAGCTTGTGTTCTGAATTTAGAAGCAGAACAAGCAGATGTACCAGAACATGATAGGCAGCATAGAATTAATCTCGTTTCTGAACTTATTTCCCCCTTGGAAAACTTCTTCACCAAGATTTACTGAAAGCCCAGTCCTCATTCGCTTATAAAAAATTCAAAAGACTGAGTTAGAAAGAGGCCATGTAACAAAGTTAGAACACTTGGTGGTAATACAGGGTAGGAATTTAAGAGATCTAAAAAGTCATATTAAAGATTTAAAACACTTTGATTTGTCATAAATTTGATATATGATTTATCAAATTAGCAAAACATTTACTTTTAATAATGCTTGATGCTAATACTGCAGCTACTGTGGTTATGAATAATTTAAATTTGAATTTACATGTTTAATCATTTCTGACTTACAAAAAAAAGCAAAATGCAATGTTAGGCTGACTATTTCCCTGATTTCCATGTAAATTACCAGTGTTGGTAAATTTGTTTGTCATTTAACACAATCTAGAATTTATTTAATTACTGAATATTCCTTTCAAAGTCTTGCATTAATCATACAACTTCTTCTGGAGGAAAACCTGATTTGACACTTAGTTCCTTTGACACACTGGGGTAAAGATGACATTTTAAAAATCTAACAAAAACTAGAATTCTATTTAAACAAGTGCAAGGCCTCAGGTTTATATTATGTGAAATACTTTACTTGTTTTCTTTGCATTTATTGTTAATATCATCATGAAGATGTTTAATCCGTTTTTGTTTGTTTTTGTTCGGTGTACTTGAAATGTTTGTTTTAGACGAGCTCTCATTCTCTTTAATGGTGATTCCTGTTCTCTAAAGGCAAGGGGCCAGAGAAAGCAGGAGGCGATAACAAAACTGTCCTTAGAATCATGAAGTTAGAGCTCATAAAACAACAGGAGGCCAGTTATCTTTATAAACCTGGCCTGGGTCCAGAGGAGAAAAGCAGAAGTCCAGAAGAGAGCCAAATGGTCATGGGTGAACTGCTCTCTCAAGGGCTCTGTGTCGAGGGGAAAATCGCACATGAATCAATAGGGCTAGCCAAAGATTATGCATGTATGTGGGCCACATCCTGCTGTCATATTTTGTCCCGTCTTTGCCAGAAGCTCTGCCAAAGGGTTCCCTGACGCCATCACTTATCCAGTTGACACATGCCTATTGCACATCAAGGCAGAGTGCTGTGCACTGACACTGTCGACATGCACCTTGAGCCCCCACGTAAGTCAGCAGTCTATACATAGCTAGACGTGCGAGCGCGCGCACACACACACAGCTGTCTCAGAAAGAAGCACACTGGTTTCTTGACGTGTCAATATTCAAGAAAACTTCACATATACACACAAACCATTTAGAATCACGAAACATCATCAAAGCTACGTATTTCAAACTCCATATTAGACCTAGTACCTGATTGCTTTTCAACTAACAATTTGACCTGCACTAGAGTAATCCACCTTAGTGGACATTTCAGGCCCCTCTCCTTTTTGTAGTTACACAAATATGCACACGCCTTCATTAATTCTATAACTGTATGTAAAATTTTCCTCTCATCCTAGATAAGTTTCAACCTTCTGTGCATAAAGGGCATCAGGAATCATGTTGGGAAAGAGCAATGCAGAACTCATACAGAACACTTCATTGTTCATTCACTAAGCATTGTGAAGCACAAAAGATTCCAAATAGCCAAAGCAATCCTGAGCAAAACTAAAGGAATACCAATACCTAATTTCAAGGTGTACTATACAATCATAGTAACAAAATAGTATGTTATTAGCTATATACATATATATTTAAATATATGTTTAAATAAAGGAGCTAAAACACACATGCATACAGAGAGAGCTCAAATTTAACAAACATATATATTTATATAGAGAGCTTAAGCAGTAACAAAAAAAAGTATATTTTGGGTGTGTGTGTGTGTGCGTGTGTGTGTGTGTTTCTCAATAAAGAAGCTAAAAACACATGTTGTAGAAAAATGGCCTCTCAACAAAAGGAGCTGGGGAAAGTGAACATCCATTTGTAGAAGAACGAAAGTAGATCCCTATCTCTCACCCTGTACAAAAATCAGTTTGAAATAGAACAAAGTCCTCAATGTCAGGCTTGAAAGTATTAGAAGAAAACATAAGGGAAATATTATCCTTCAAACGGTAGATGTAAGCATAGGAAATAATAGCATGAATTGACAAATGATATAAAATGTAAAAAGCTTCCACACTACAAAGAAAACAATCAGCAGGATGAAGAGGTAGTTTATGGGTTGGGAGAACAATTTTGTCAGCCAGACATCTAACAGGAGATCAACAGCCAGAAAATATAAAGAACTCACCAAATTAAACAGCAGAAGAAGAAATTATCAAATCAGCAAATGAGCAAATGATGAGGTACAAATTGCCAAAAAAAATCCATGAAATTATGTTCACAGTATTTAGCCATCAGGGAAATACAAATTAAAACTCATTAAAATTCCATGAGTATGTACCTGAAGGAACCAAAGTCACCATAGTAGAGACACCTGCACCCCCATGTTTATCACAGCACTGCTCACGTTAGCCAAGCTGTGAGATGAGCCTGCATACTTATCAAGAGGCAGACGGACAAGGAAAACTTGATCCATACACTGAGTTTTGTTCAGCCATCAAAAAGGAAGAAATTATGTTGTTTACAGGCAAATGAATGAATGAATCGAGGGATCATTGTGTTAAATGATATAAGCTGGACTCAGAAAGACAAACGTGTTTTCTCCCATATAAATAATCTGTATTTTAGAAAAGGATATGAGAGTCTGGGAAGTGACTCAATGGTTAAGGACAACTGCTTCACAGTGATAGAGCTCAGAGTTCAGATTCTAGCACTAACAAAACAAGCCAAGCATTCCCCACCCTTGCCTATAAGTAAAGGAGGCAGAGACTGGACAGAGCATTGACAGGGCTTGCAGACTTCCAGTGTAGCCAAAACTCCATCCCCAGGTTCAAGAAGAGATTGTGACTCATAGGAACAGCAAATGCTGGAGGATGACACCTCCTGTCTTCTTCTGGCCTCCTCATGTACACAGACATGGGGACCCACCCATGTATGTATACACACACACACAAATAAATAAATAAATTGGTAAATATTTTAATTGGTCCTCAAAAACAGAAAAAAAAACAAAAAAGTGTAGAAGGATTTGTGGGGAAGAGAAGGAGATATAGGAACAAAGATAAGGGAATAAGGATGGATAATAGATGGCAAATATGATCAAAGTACATTATATGTGCATATGAAAACATCCAGTGAATTCTATCATGGATACAGTTAACAGACACAAATAAAATAAGCATTCTGGGTTTTTTCTTTTCCTACATCAGGCTCTTTTCTGTGAACTGTGAAGAAAAAGGCATGATGCCAGAATAGTGACAGGCACCTCCACTCACAGCTCTCAAGAGACTGAGGCAGGTTGATAGTGAATTTAGTCATCATGAGCTAAAAAGGAAGTAGGTAGATGAGGGTAGCGAGAGAGTTTGAAGCAGTAAGGTGCCACATTGTGGTGTGGGGCAGTGGTCTGTATTCTGTCAATTATATTTTAAATAAATGATGATTGGCCAGTAGCCAGGCAGGAAGTATAGGTGGGACAACCAGACAGGAAGTAGAGGTAGGTCAATAAGAACAGGAGAATTCTGGGAAGAGGATGCAGTCCTGACCTGATCAGAGAAGAAAGACGTGACTGCCCCACTGAATAAGGTACTGAGCTACATGTCTAACACGGATAAGAATAATGGGCTAATAATGGGCTGTGTAATTTATAAGAGTTAATAAGAAGCCTGAACATTAGTTCAGGCCAATCAGTCTGTAGTTAATGTAGACCTCTGTGTGATTTCTTTGGGACTTAACAATTGCCAGAACTGGGCAGGATGGAAAACCTCAGACAACAACGTCGTTTTGCCACAAGCAGTTTGAAATAGCTGGAGGAAAGCAGTCTCCCAAGCCCAGCTAGAAGGCTAGAAGGCAGGCAGATGACAGATGCTTTCTGTTCATTAGTAAGGATGAGCCTGAGTTTTAGGATGGGGCATCAGATGATTAATTTGGATAGAGAAGAGATATAAAATTGAGAGTGTTTGGCTTCTGTTGAATTTTGAAAAAGGAATATCCTTTGTGAGTCAGGAGAAAGATGGAAAAAACTAGCTCTTCTGAGCATCCTCATGAAGGAGCAGGGAGTCTGCAATGTGAGGCCAGAAAAAGGAAAAGGAGAAGCAAGGAAAATATCCAAAAATTTTTCAGGAAGCTTATAACAATAAACAAAGAGATGAAGTGAGAGGAGAGAATGAATTTCAGTAAGCAGCAGATGGTCTGGGCAGGAGTAGGAGGGGCATGGGAGAGAGGATGATTTAGAAAACCAAGGCATGATTGGGAGATAAGGAAGCAGAGACAATCCAGCAGGATTCCCTGAGAAATGGAAGGCTGGAGAGGAGCTGAGGCCCTTGAGGATCTGTTGTTCTTTTTCTTAAGGTTGGTGTGTGTGTGCCTATGTATGTGTGTGTGTACATGTGGGGGCCCACTGAGACCAGAAGAATGCATCATATCCTCTAGAACTGCAGTTACAGGCCATGGGAAATCACCTGATGTGGGCTCTGGGAATGGAACTCCAGTTCTCTGCAAGAACTATGCATGCTCTTCACCCTTGAACCATCCCTCCAGCCCCAGGACTTTGTTATTTTTTAATATTTATTTATTTATTTATTTATTTATTTATTTATTTATTTATTTATTTATTTATTTATTTATTTATTATGTGTGTATGCCTGCAGGCCAGAAGAGGGCACCAGACCTCATTACAGATGGTTCTGAGCCACCATGTGGTTGCTGGGAATTGAACTCAGGACCTTTGGAAGAGCAGGCAATGCTCTTAACCTCTGAGCCATCTCTCCAGCCCCAGGACTTTGTTTTTAACATGGAGAAATTAAAGCATAAAACCAGAGCAGACAAAAAGGTTCAAAATACAGGAAATATACAGGTCACCACAGAATTAGAGTATCATGGGCCATGAGAAGAGACTGAAACTAGAATACTAGTGGAGAAACTAATGTTGTACTGTGAGGGCAGAAAAAAATGAATGAAATGGGGGTACAGAGAAAGAGATTCTGGAAAATCATATTGTTCACACCATCCAGGACTGGAGAAAGAAATGTCTAAGGTGAAATGTATCAGAAAAGTGATTAAAGTTGGGACAATCTGGTGTAGGAAGCTGCTAAAGGTATATAAGGAGGGGGTTACCTGTGATCCTGAGGGTCTAAAAAAATTAAAGAACTCCAATTTTCCTGATGGCATCAATCTGTCATATTCTGAACTCCCTTCTAGTTCCAGTGACCCAAGTACAAAAGTGGAGATGATTCTGATAGATTTATCCAGAATTTGACATTGCATCATAAATAGACATGAAGGTTGAAGGTTTTGGCAAAAGAGGCTTAAATGACATAAGCAGAAAAGAGAGAGGTACTCCAGCTGGGGGTGCCAGACAGAAAGGAAAGGGGATAGCTGATTATGAAAGTCCTTCTGTATATGTGTTGTGTTTATTGGTTAATGAATAAAGAAGCTGTTTTGGCCAGTGGCTTAGCAAAATAGAGCTAGGCAGCAAAACTAAACTGAATGCTGGGAGAAAGAAGGCAGAGTCAGAGAAGCCATGGAGCCACCAGAGGAGAAAGAAGATAGCTGCCACCTGGAACCTTGCCATAGGCCAAGAGCCTTGTGGTAAAATATACAATATTAGAAATGGGTTAATTTAATATGTAAGAGCTTGCTAGGAATATGCTATAGTGATTGGCCAAGCAGTCACTTAATATAGTTTTCTGTGTGATTATTTTGGGAGTCTGGGCAGCCGGGAAACAAATAAGCAGCCTCCTATAACAGATGGCCAATGGACTAGAAGTTTTTATATGTTCAGTGACCAGAGATGGAGGAGTTAGAGAGCTAAGATCTCAGCTAAACAAGGCCTGAAGGCTCAGGGTAAATGAGCTCCTTTGGACCAGGTCACCAAAGCATGACCATGAGAGTAACTTCCAGAAGCAAAGTAAAGGTACAGATGGTGGCAGTTAAGCTGGACACTGCTTTCCCAGGGTCTTATTTATTATCTGTCAGGGGCAACCACCTCATACCAACCTGTGAGGCAGAGACTATCAGTGTCAGCACCCATATTCTAGGAAACAAACATGGGAAGTTTAAGGAACTTCCCTAGAAGAAACATGGACTCATGTCTAAACCATCAGTCACCAGAGTCCCCTCCTCCAAGGCTATGTGATGCTGCTACTTTCCCTAGAATGACAGCAATGGCATCTGGGAGACCCAGGGTCATATGCAGATCAAGAGGTAGGAAGACTGAACATGAGTGGTCATTTGAACTGTAACTAACGGGCCTCCCAGATATTAGGGAAATTGTCACAAAATTCACTGAGTTCCCAGCACTCACCAGTTTGTGCTATAAAGCACCCAGAGAACCAGGACTTAATCTTTTCCATATTCCTTCCATGAAAGTTGCACAAAAAGGTTTTATTATTTTTTTAAAAAAGCTGAAACTATATTCTGGTATTCAGCCTGCTGGCTAGTAGAATCTTACATTAATTGGTTCTATAAAAATCCACATCCCAGCAGCCAAATATGTTCATCTGAGGGAAAGAAAAAACTGAACCATTCACAGCAGAATCAAATGGTTCGCACACAAAGGAATAAAAAGATGGTGAAACAATAGTTAGTTTCACAGTCCACCTGGACAAACTAAGAGGCTGCACCTGACACTTGTCAACCTGGCCATCCCAGAACTTACTTCTTAGATTGTACTATCTTGGAACATCCTGAGGGAACAAGATAAAAACAGGCTCGTTTTTCAAACCAAACTTTAAATGTGTGTCTATGTGGAAGAGTTTCTCCTTTCTCAGATATTCAATGAGATCATGCCACATCTGTCCAGTATTTCTAATAACACTTCCTGAGAATTATACCAAGAACTGCAATTTAACTGACAGCAGCACATAAATTTCCCAGGGTTGAGTTATTGGAGGAAGAAGGATGTCAATATCATGTCATAGCATGCTTTGTTCAATATTTGTGGCCGTAAACTTCAGAATGAACTATGGCCTGCAGTAATTTTCCTGTGTTAATAGAGGACGGAGTTGCCAGCATTTAAACTTTATAGCCTCATTTTAATAGCAGTTATGATTTTGTCAGTTGTCAGCCAAAAATTCTTTGTAGGAAATGCCTTCCCACTTTATATCAGGGAACTTCTGAGAATGTAATAGTCAGCTAAAAACTTAAGACTCCTCATTCTCTACAGTGTGAATTACCAAAACTTGCCTGCTAGCCATAAGAAAGTCAACACTGGAGCAACCTGGACCAGAGTGGACTCAAGACAGCAAACTCCACAAGAGCACAACTGAACCAGTGACCTAGGCCAGACTGAGTGGGAGCGGATCCATACCAGGGACATTTACAGAAACAAAACTGAGCCAGCAACCTAGGTTGGAGCAGGCCGGAGACAGTGAACTCCACAGGAGCAGGTACAGGGGAGCAACTGCTGAGGGAGTGAGCCAGAACCAGAGATCTCTGATGGTCCAGGCATGAGTCTGGGACCTTTGAGAGAATAGACCTAAGCCAGGACTTCTGTGTGTCTGGGTGTGAGTCTGGGACTTGCAAGGGAGTGGGCAAGAACGAGAAACCTCTGTGGGTCTGGGCATGAGTCTGGGATCTCTGAGGAAGTAGGCCTGAGCCAGGTCCTCTGTGGATCCAGATGCACCCGAGCCTGGAACTTCTGAGGGTGTAGATCATTGCTAGAGACCTTTGCAAGACCAACCCTAAGCCAGGGACCTCTGCAGGAGCAGATCCAGACAAGGGGCATTTACAGAAACAGGTCTGAGCTGGCAACATAGGCCAGAGCAGGCCTGAGACAGCAACCTCTGAGGAAACAGAGCAAATCCCAAGAATGCTGAGCCACCTCCAGGACCACAAAGTGACCAATGGGGAAACTGAAACTGTGGCACTGATTGCACCATGAGGAGCAACCATCTGAGCCTTGGATCCACTGGCACCTGTAAGATTGATCATTAGAGTCACAGACAGCCCTAACTACACCAATTAGAGGAAAATATAGGTAGACAAGGTAAGAACACATGCAACACCACAAAGAACAACATGACACCAGTAAATCTAGTGTCCCTACAACAGCAAGACTTTAACAACCAAATACAGATGAAGCAGAAGAAAATGGCCTAAAAAATAACTTCAGGAGAATGTTTGAGGCCCTTAAAGAGGAAATGAGAAATTCCCTCAAAGAAATGGTGGGAAAGTACACAAAAAAATGAAAGATATCAGCAAATTCTTTAAAGAAAACCAAGAAAAAGCAATCAGACATATGAAAAAAACTATTTAAGACTTGAAAACTGAAAAGGACAATAAAGAGATTACAAGTGGAGTGAATTATAGAAAAAGAAATCATGAGAAAATGATCAGGAACCACAAATGCAATCATAAACAGCAGAATACAAGAGATGGAAGAAAGAACTCAAGTGCTAAAGATACAATTAAGAAATTAGACTCATCAGTCAAAAAAAAGATTAAATCTTACAAAAGCTTAACACAAAATATCCAGAAAACATGGGACACCATGAAAAGACCAAACCTAAAAACACATAAATTACCATCAACAACAATGAAAACTAAATTAATAGGAGATAGCCATCACTGGTTTTAATATAAATGGACTCAATTCACCTATAAAAAGTCACAGGCTAACTGATTAAATACAAAAACAGAATCCATCCTTCTGTTGCATACAAGAAACACAACTCAACCTCAAAGAGAGACATTGTCTCAGAGAAAAGGGTTGGAAATTTTTTTTCCAATCAAATGGACCTAAGAAACAAGCTGGTGTAGCTATCCTAATATCTAACAAAATAGACTGCAAACTAAAATCAGAGAAACATCACCGTTCACAATAGCCACAAATAGCATAAGACTCTCGAAGTAATGCTAACCAAACAAGTGGAAGACTTGTGTGGCAGAACTTTAAATCTTTGAAGAAAGAAATGAAAGAAGACACCAAAAGTGGAAAGATCTCTCACGTTTTTGGGTAGGTAGAATTAACATAGCAAAAATGGCAATCTTACCAAAAACAATCTACAGATTCAATGCAATGCCCAGCAAAATTCTTCACACACCTTGAAAGAATGATACTCAACTTCATATAGAAAAGCAAAAAACCCATAGTAGTCGAAACAATTCTGTACAATAAAAGAACTTCTGGAGGCATCCCAATCCCTGACTTTAAACTCTACTACAGAGCTACAGTACTGAAAACAGTCTGAAAACACATAGGAGAACCACTGGAACCGAATCGAAGACCCACATATTAATCCACACTCTTTCAAACACCTGATTTTTTACAAAGAAGCAAAAAAATATCAAATGGAAGAAAGAAAGCATATTTAATAAATGGTGGTGCTGGCATAACTGGATATAAACATGTAGAAGAATGAAAATAGATCCATATGTATTACCATGCACAAAACTCATGTCCAAATGGATCAAAGACCTCAACATAAAACCAGCCACACTGAACCTCATAGAAGAGAAAGTGGGAAGTACACTTAAATGCACTGACACAGTAGACCACTTCTTAAATATAACAGCAGCACAGACACTGAGAGAAACAATTAGTAAATGAGACCTCCTGAAACGGAAAAGCTTCTGTAAAGCAAAAAAAACATGGTCAACAAGACAAAACAGAAGCCTACAGAATGGAAAAAGATCTTCACCAACCCCACATCAGAGTGAGGTCTGATCTCTAAAATATACAAAGAACTCAGGAAATTAATCATCAAAAGAACACATAATCCAATTTTTAAAAAAAAAATGGAGTACAGACCTAAACAGAGAACTCTCAAGAGAGGAATCTAAAATGGCTGAAAGACACTTAAGGAAATAATCAACATCCTTAGCCATCAGAGAAATGCAAATGAAAACAACTCTGAGATTCCTCTAATTTTTCTTCTTGTCTGCTCATATCATAAACTAGTTTTTGCTGGCTCTCTCTCATATTTCTCATCCACTCATCCCTAAATATCGGATTTCTTTGAACTACATATTAAGCCCCCTTCCACTTTTATATGTAGGCACTCACTAGACATATTTACACATGCACACACACACACACATACACACTCACACTCTGAGGGTGGGAGGTGTCTAAAAGTGAATCTCTCAAATTCCCAGTCCATCTCCTTCCTAGTTTGAGATTCATGTATCCTTGTTAGATCTCAACGTAGAGATTCAAATTTGAGTTTTTAGCGTGACTCTAACCCCAGCGCCCACCTCCTCCTGTCCGTTCTCCAGATATTACTGTCCCTAGGAATGTTTCTTCATGTTTACAGCCAGTCCAACTATCAGTCCATGCCTATGTCTCTTGCTTCTTCCTGACCCCTCCCCAGTCTTCACAGTTATCCCCCTACCAAGCTCTCCCATTCCAAAACCAGGTGTGTACCCTTTTCTTTATAAGATCTAGACTTCTTAGGGGTGATGTGCAAAGAGTCAGTAGCCTTCATAAAGTCTTTTAACAACAATTTTTAGGTTATTTTTACGCCAAGGTTGGGGCACACACCTTTAATTCCAGCACTCCTCAGGCAGAGGCAGGGCGAGTTCTGAGAATCTTGAGGTTTGCCTGGTCTACATAGAGAGTTCCAGGCAAGCCAGGCATACCCAGCAAAGTCCTGTTTTAATATTCCCAGGTTTCCTCCTGAGTCTTCTTTTTTCTTTTTTTTTCTTTTTTTTTTCTTTTTTTTTTTTTGGTTTTTCGAGACAGGGTTTCTCTGTGGTTTTGGAGCCTGTCCTGGAACTAGCTCTTGTAGACCAGGCTGGTCTCGAACTCACAAAGATCCACCTGCCTCTGCCTCCCAAGTGCTGGGATTAAAGGCGTGCGCCACCACCGCCCGGCCCTGAGTCTTCTTGACAGGAACAAGTTGTTGCTTGAGGTCTTCAATTTTTCTTGACTCTCAAGTACAAGGGTGAACTATCACACAAGTCTCTACCCGTATCACAGCTCCACTCAGGCCCTGGAGTTGTGTTTGGCCGTGCTGTTCTGCTTCCCAAACCACCACACTGACTCTTCCTAAGAGAAAGGAACTTGGTGTGGAGTCAGGGCAGTGAGAAAATTTCAGCTGTATTGATAGCAAAGGGCATTTGTCTTGAATGGTAAGCAAAAGCATTTTCCTTCTTTCCTTGGGCTGTGTGTATCTTCTTGATCCATCCTCTTCTCTGCCTTGTCTTAAGCCATGGAGCCTGAACATATGTACCTCATCAAAGATCTCTTTTGTCTCCTTTGACAGGGTCTAGCAGGCAGGAAGCCACAGTGGGGTCTAGAGACAGGAAGTAAAGTCGGGTTGTTTGCTTGTTTTCTCCTAGTACCCTTAGATTTGGAAAGTCACATCTCTCAAAATATCTCCACACAGCTCTCTGTCTCCTCCCCGTACCTATTGGGTTAATTATCTGCTGTATAGTAAGCAGTTCCTAAATTGGGCAGCCAAAACAGTAAGATCGAGCTTTCACAAGCACTGGGTGCCTTTGAGAGTCTCAAAGTCTCTTGTAAGACTCTCATCAAAACCTCAGTTGGTTGTTCAGGTGTGAATTTTGACATATTGTTTTTATTTGTTAACTTGAAGAATTGATATTTCTTCTGGTAAATAGTTACATATACTAGTATAAATACAAAACTTAGTGTAAAGGTGAATCTCTTTCAATAATAACTTTGTAAAATAAAGGATTTAATTTTTTATATGGGCCTTTTCCCTGGACATAATCAAAAATACAGTTAAAAGTAATCCATGTCTTTGGGTGATCCTATATATAAAACAAATCACAATAAAAATACCCATTTATTGATAATTCCATAACTTTTCTATTATTAAATTTTAGACTAGTCACATGACCAAAATGTTTTGATTGCTGTTACTATTATTACTGTCATTGTTTTAATAAAGGTGATAGTAGTTTGTGGCAAAAAAAAAAAAAAAAAAAAAAAAAAAAAAAAAAAAAAACAAAACCTCAGTTGGAGCTGAAGTTTCACCTGAAGTGTCATTTGAGGGAGAGCCTCAAGCTCCTGCACACTGTGTCAACAGAGTCCTGTCCTCCTGAAATGGTTTGACAAAAGCATCCCTCTATTTCTTGTTCTGAGGAGCTCAAATTATGGTAGTGGCTTCACTCAAAACAACAGCAAGACAGAGGCCATAGACGCTTTGTAATCTTCTCTCAGAAGTGGCATCCCTCATCCTAACCATTGTATGTGCTATACACCATAGGCAAAGGACCAGGGTCATCTCATAATGAAGGGAATTCAGGAGCATTTTCTCAGTTTTCCAGAACCTTGACTTTAAAATAAACTTAAGAATTTGAAGTAAGAAAAAAAATAATAAAACAGCTACCAGGTAAGTCTGGAAACAAGGGAATCACAGAGTAATGACCAGTGAGACTGAAGACTACAAAGACAATATCTGAAAGACTGGCGAGTGCGACATCATTTCATTTTCTCAAACAGCTCAATAAAAGTAATATCTGAGCAAAGCTTTGAACAAGCAGAAAGCGGAGGCCCACAAAGAGAGGAGAAATGAATGAGGCTCAAATAAAAATTCTCCATTGTAAGTAGTTCTAATCTTTCCTCTGTCCTTACAGAAGAAATGGAATTTGTCCTGATAGAATAGGGAAAGATAAGGAGAATGGGGAACTAAAAAAAAAAAAACAAGATAAGATAAAAACAATAATGAAAATTAATCATAGCATCAGGGAACATTTAAACGACCCTTACGGAGCAGAGACATAAATTCCACAGAAACTAATTACCTTACTTTCAACTTTGACTTTACATCTTTTTATTTAGGGAATAGAATAAGTGCTTACCTTTAATGAAATGATGGTCACGTAATAGTGCACCCTTGTCTTTCAGGTCTCAGAAATTGTTCCATTTCTGACATTTTCTTTGGGCTTCAACATGCTCATCAATCACTACCAACCTTGCTAACCTGAAGTTTAGCACTAATGCTAAAATAATTTACATTTTTATTAAAATTCTTACGCTTCCCAAGGAGTTATTTTTGTCCCTATAGTATTTTACATGCTTGGGGGGAAAAAAGCAAGACTTTACATGTTAGCTCAATGCCTGCAGATTTGAACAGGATGTCCCATCATTTAGAGGAAAGGAAAACTGGCTCCTGACCTAACACCCTCCTGTTCTGCCTTCCTCCACCGGAGCATACTTTACCAACCCAGAACAAAGACATCAGTCAGGTACTGCAATGTAATAACCAACAAATGAAGACAAATGGATGGGTGTTTCTGTCCTAATTTTCGAGTGAGCAATCATTCCCTAATTTTTCACTGAGTCATGAGAACGGTCTGAAAAGACATTCACATTTCTGAAGACATCACTGATTATATGGTCTGAAGAAAAAAGTATATTTTAAGATCATGGGCAATTTTCAAACTGAGAATACTCTATTTGTGATGGCCAAACTCATATCTAATAAGCACTTAGACACAGAAGTTCTTTTAGGATATAATACACCACCTGTATAACTCAATTAACTTGGTTTTCCCATTACAATGATCTGAAAAAGGTGTATTATTTCACATTTAACAATTCATAAATTCTTCCAATTCTTACGAGTAACCACCTAAAAATAAAATAAATGTCACTGTTCCCCAAGGGAGCTCGGCGTCAGGAAGGGAGACACATCTGACGGTTTGTTAGTAGGTTCTAAGCAAGTAATCACCACGGGTATTAATAAATCACCTGAGATCATGACGTTGACAGGGCTGTGGCGACAGTAGCAGCAGATTATGGTATCTTTTGCTCTGTGTTAACTGGCCTCATGTATGCCTCATTACTTCTTGATATGAATTACTCATTCAGAAAGGGTATTTAGTTCATGCTTGTTTTGCTTTTTTAAATGGGTCAGAGATAAATGATATTTAGAGTTGTGATGGGAGCACAAATTCTACTGTCAATTATAATGTTAACTGTTCACTTGATTTTCTTTAATGCAGCATCATTTTTTACCTGTAAACAGACTTTGCCTTGAGTGTAACCCGTCTGAATTGCAGAGTGTGTTTTGTCCTTTAGAGTTCAGAGTTCCTTATTGCCTAGAGAGAGATGACTGAACTACAGAATAATGAGATGCCATATATTTGAAAAGAAAGGCTTGTACATTTGATTTAATCAAAAGATTATAAAATGGCATCAACTCATTCAGATAAGAAAAATGACTTGTTTGAAATTAGACATCAAACAAAAATTATACACTGGAAATCCCTTATAACTCAACAAATTTTTAAATATCCACTCCTTCGCCAAATGTATATTGCTTCACCAAATATTTATTAAACCCTTCTACAATGTTCTAGACCCTGTATGGGACACCAGGTGTAAAAAAACAAGGTCCCACTGCCACAGACTAAGCCACTCAGCCATGTCTTCCCCACTAGAGGGGACCACCACCTCTGAGACCATAACCTTTCATTCCCTTATGCTGCTACCCAGTAATTCAGCAATGTGGAAACTAATACACAAGGTATAAGGAGTATATTCAAAACTATTGGTAATAATCTCTTCTTCAAGGTGAGAAAGGAAAAGCAAGATGTAAGTCTATATTTGAAGTTTTATCTTACCACATATTCTTAATGTCATTTATTTTAGAAGAGAGATAAAAGACAAATTGGTGTTCTATAACTATAATGATAGATAACACTGAACTGATGAACAAAATGACAAAAATAAAGTTTTCATAAGCAAACTTCACCTCCTCAAACAGTTAGCCTCTCTCCTCCGTGCCTTGAAGAATCAAGAAGATATAAGTTCATCCATCCCACCTGAAGCTCAGCTGCATCAGTAGCCTAAGCTTCTGTTGATCCCACTGGGTGAGAACAGGACCACTATCACATTTTTTGAGCCAAATTTATAGGAAGATTTATTATATACTAGTCAGGATGATGGACACTGGCCAGGTCCATACTCAGTTCTCCCAGAGAATGGCCTCAAATTACATTTGTTCAGTGCTTATAAAGGTAAAACCAGCAAGACTACATACTTCCTGTCTTTGTCCAATCAGGTACAAGCATACATCCTGACATACTTCCTGCTTATGTACTTCCCGCCTATGTGACCAAGCCCATCCTGTATAGTTGGGGCAACCACCTTTGCTTATACAAATGAAAACATGTGTCTTGCTATTTTAAATGAGTTGCCACCAGGATTCCAGGAAATTGGGCAAGTGGGGCTTATAGGTTTATCTGCTCTTTGGCTGAGGACCCTGCCTGACTCCATTTTGAAGGTAGGAGCCATGATGCTATATTGTTAAACTTAAGTTTCCATTTATTTAAGTAAGAGATGAGGTGCTATTTTTAAGTCTGTTTCCTGGAGCCTGGCCTGCCCCACCCATGACCTTGACTTGTTTTTAAGAACACCCTAACCCTCCCTAATCACATGGTGACCACGTGGTGCTTTTTGAGATTGTTCTCTGCTTATTGCTCTATTATCTCTCTTCTATAAACCTACTTTTTAACTAGTTATGATTTTACTCCTTAAATGGAAGCCAAGAAATGGACTCGAGGCTGCTCTTTTTAACCCAACTTAAGAGGCAGACTGGCCAACTCTTGGGTGCACCCCAGTAAAAATCAAAATTGCTTCAAATTTGGCCCAGAATTGTGGTAGTGATCTAATTATTACCCAGTGGAATTAACAGTACAAGTGGTACTTTCAGGCTAGAGGCATTTTTGTTTTATAGATCTTAAGCACAGTAATTAAAACTTAAAACATAACTTTAGTCTTCACAGTACAAGGAAGAATGAGGAGGTGGCGTGTGTGTGTGTGTGTGTGTGTGTGTGTGTGTGTGTGTGTGTGTGTGTAGGAATAGGATAAGGCGCCATCGTTAAGAATCTCCCTCGAGTTATTTCTGTCCCTTTCTCCTCTATTATCCACACAGTTGGAACTTGTAAGATGAGAGACGATGATTACAGAATCCAGGCAACCTTCTCTCTGCTGCTTTCATCCCATCTTGGGGGTTAGGTGTGGGTGTTCTGACTGACCCTAACTGCTTATGGTACCAGTCCAGATGGACAAATGAAGTGAGGGAAGAATCTATCCACATAGCCAAGTCAACTAAGAGTTTTGTTTGTCGAAAGCCTAATGAGTGCTCAATTTGGTCAAATCCCATAAATAAATAAACACTTAGGAAACAATTGGCCAGAAGCCACTCTGTAAGAAGCATTTGTAACACTGCACGTAAGTTCCCCTCTGCTAGAGATTCATGGCTCTCAGAGGATGAAGGCTGTGTGGACCAAATGTTCATATCTCCTTCCCCGAATTTGTTTGTTGAAATCATAACTCCCAAAGTAATAGCTTCAGAGGGAAGGGGATCTTTGGCAGCATTAAGTCATGAAAGTAAATACTCATGAATAGGAATAATTCCCTTAAAGGGATACCCCAGAGAGCTCTCTGGCTGTGAGAATACAAAATAGTGGTCTGTACATGGAGAGGTCTCACCAGAATCAAACCATCCTGTCATCCCTCCCTCAGTCTCACAGACTTCAAAGCTGTGAGGAATCCATTTCTGATCTTTAAAAGCCACCTTGTCTGCTGGCACTTTATTACAGAAGCCGCGCCTAAGAAGGGGACCGGTGTTTCTTCTCTCTACCGTCTGCCGCTGGTCTGCTCTCTCCTCATGAAAAGCTTCAGAGCTAGGCTGTTGCTAACTGAATAAAAGTTTCCTGGATGGATTCCACTCAACTCAAGTATTGCCTTCTGGTATCTTTTATTTCTCTGAACAGATCAACAAAATAATGAGTACCCAGTGTAAAATGGCTTCTTGAAAGTCAGAGTGTATCCCAGCGTACCTTCCGAGTTGCTGTGCACTTCTCCTGAGAATGAGAGCTGCTTCGTGCTGACCAGGTCTGAGATCCCAGGAGCAGGCTATACTGCTTCTAAAGAGTTAGTTGTTGAGTAGAGGAGCAGAATTGGTAACTACCTTACACTTCACTTACTTGTGTCAAATAACCCATGAATTGTTTGCATGCTCTGGGCAAGTTGTAATGGGAGAGAAAATGATTGGGATGGTGACCAGAATGTGGTTAACATGGAAAGTAATAAGCTTCTACCCTAATTGTCTCAATTTGTCCTGAGAACTATCATGAACCTATAAATTTCAAAGTTCTCATTTCGTTGCAAATACAGTTAGATCAGGGTGTCTCATTCACCCTCTGTCTCCCAGCTCCAGTCCCATGTCAAGACCTAGAGAGTTTTTCTGAACAGAGTTACTTCATAAATATTTGTCAGTTGACTGACATTTCTTTAGAGATAAAAGTGTTGCAGAGGATGAAATATATATTCCTAGAAATCTTCATATATTTGAAAATTTCAGCAGTCCAGGAATGAAAATTCATGAGACTATGCTGAAAATCTACAGGAGAGACAACCAAGCATCTCCAGACCTACAAAGAACTGCTTGAGTCCACTTTAAATGTATTTTCACTCTCTTGGGGTGTTTCCTTATAATTTTGCTGAATAGCATACTTAAATTGAATGGGAAACTAGTTAAATTACTGAAACTCAACTGCCCACTTGCTTAGAAAATACAATTATTTAATTTTTTTTCCAATAGGAATAGCTAGCTGCCTGAACTAGAATCTAATTATTTTGATGGTATTTTAACTGCTATATATATCTAAAAGGTGGGTTTAATCTGGCATCCCACTGAATTCTTCTCAAAATCTGTGGTTTTATCTGGCACAGGTGGACGCCTAGCCTTTCTGGCCATATCAGAGATAGCATTCACGCTATATATCATTCATAGCCTCTCAGATAAGAAACTGGGTCGGCCACGGTTCATTTTTTATTCTCTCAAAAGCAATGTGCTTGAAGTATTGGGACAAGAAATCCATATTTTAGTTTATATTCAGCATAGCTTCTACTTGTTTCAATTATGAATTCTATATTACAAATAAATCAATTCTAATTTTCTCAAAGCCAAAATTACTCAAGAAAAATTTCGGTGATAGCAAACATTGATCCAACATGAAAACTGAAATAATTTGAATTTCATCACTTGGCATGCACCCTCACAGCCACTCGATGTTAGGAGTGAAATAATTCTTCATAACCCAACCCAAATTCTGCATGAGGACTGCCACTTCCTCATTCCTCCATACCAAAGACCACTTGCTTTAAACACAGAGATGTTTTATGTTGTGTAATTTGCTGTGCTGTCCAACTTCACCCAACTTTTCATTAATATTACCTATTTAGTGAGACCCAATGAATTCGTTTATGTCCAATTATTAATGCTTTCTTTATAGCTGAAAAGTATGGTCTTCAATTTCTTTTAAACCAAGTAACTAGCAAATATGTGTGTGTTTTAAATGCATGCATTTATTTGTATATCAAACCCCTCTGACATAAATTGTAGCAATTGTTTAACTGTTTTTATTAATTAAGACAGGAAAAGATCAATGAGTTCTACAAAATTAAAGGGAAATAAAAGACACAGCATCTGGATCTCCTACTTCCTAGTACTTACTACCTCTTCTGGTCATTAATGGTTAAATTTTATGTTTTAAAATGAATTACACTACTGAATCCTCAAAACCAAACACTATCCCACTTACAGCAATAACCTGAAGTACACAAATCTTAGAAAATCTCATACGTTAACATTGGTTGGCTTGTGGCAAAAATTAAGTTTAGAGCACTTAGCTTTCGATTCAGTCAAGAGCACACACTGATCCAGCTGACGAATGCAGAGAGAGGAGAGAATACAGATGGAGTAATGAGAGATGAGCACAGACTGTGAAATTCTGAGTGAGTCAGCATTCAGCTCTGCAGAGGGCCTCTTACCTTACATCACCTGTTATGACATCACCTGAGATCCAAAGACCAAGGACATTGAAGAAGGAGGAAAACAGAAGAAGTCATAGGTGCTAACATCATTCCGGGTCCAGCTAGTGACAACCACACTCATTTTTGCTAGAGAATATTTAATGGATAATTGCTAACTGTATACTTGATCCTAGAAAGGTAAAGAGAGAACCTCAAGGCGTCACACTGATGTCAGTCACAGGAAGTTACTTCCTCCCCTGCAGTTAACAAAGCAAAAGAGAAGGTTGGGATTACTATATGTTAAAGGACTCACAGTAGAATCTTGTGTTTGTGTTTTAGGGCCCACACTTTGAAGGGAGGCATAGAGGCTCACACCTGGTGACTCCAGGAGAACTGGACAGGCCAACCCTGCCTATAGAAGAGAAACTCTAAGTGTTTTTATTGCATCCCTGGGTTCAAGTACAGTTTGCAGGGTAAAGAGGAAATGGTGCTCCTGACAAAATTAAGACATTTGCATCATCCCAACAGAAGAAGGTCACAGACAGCTGTGTGGTTTCCCAGGCACGACCATTGGCATGGTGTACCTGGGAGACACTAAAGAAACAGAAGTGTGGTTAACACACCCAAGGTGCATCACCACCAAGCAGCTACCAAAAGAAGATGGGAGATGGAGACAATGGTCCAACAACAGACGCACAATGGTTTATTCCAAATGAGGAGAAGGTGTCTTTAAAAGTCTGGATATATGAAATTGAATTGGGTCAATAACACTAGCGTTTCCCGTGTAATTACAATGTCTTAAACATGGTATTAAGAACTTTAAGTCCGGTTGGCCCTGGATCATTGGGCTACTGGCGGCCCCGCTTAGTTGCTGAGGAATCTCATCAGGACGGGTGAGTGTGTGCTATCCAGGGGCGGACTGTCCCGGAAGAGAGCACAAACCCCCTCCCCCAGCTCCTTCTGCAGGGCTGTCTCTCTTTCCCACGATCCAGCCCACCCAGCACCCCTCCCCAACCCTGCCCTGCTGTATGCTAGGACCAGTGCTCAAGTACAGTTTTAAGCTCCTAAACTAAGGCGACCCACCCAGAGCGGTGAGTGCCTGCCTACCAGGCAGACCTCAGGGTCCCCTGTAAGGGAGCCGGGCACCTTCAGCTCTGGCGCCAGGCTTCCTGCGCGCTCCTGGATACCATCCCCCCCTTGCTCCATTCATCCTGTTGGCCCTGGATCATTGGGCTACTGGCGGCCCTGCTTAGTTGCTGAGGAATCCCATCAGGAGGGGTGAGTGTGTGCTATCCAGGGGCGGGAACGGTTCCTACTTCTACACTGAAGAGATATACCCAGAGAGTCAATCACAGCAAAGACTGGACCAAGAGACCAGGCCTCTCCTGACCCCATTTGAAGGAAGAGATGGGAAGGCGCCAATACAAGAATTCCTCCAACAACCTGAAAGGCAACATGACACCACCAGAAACCAGGGATCCCGAAATAAGAAGAATTGTACACCCTACTCCTGAAGAAATAGAAGAAATCGACTCAAAAGTTAACTATATGAAAATAATAGAGGACCTTAAACAGGAGGTGAAAAACTGCCATAAACAATTAGAGATTACAAACAAAAAGGTAGAGGAAATGAATAAATCGCTCAAAGACACGCAAGAAAACCAAGAGAAACAAGAAAAAGCAATCAAACAGGTTAGGGAAGCGGTTCAAGACATGAAGAATGAAATGGAAGCAATGAAGAAAGCACAAACCGAGGGAAGAATGGAGATGGAAAATCTGGGTAAACGAACAGGAATGACAGAGACAAGTACTAACAACAGATTACAAGAGATAGAAGAGAGAATATCAGACACTGAAGATACCATAGAGAAAATAAACTCACTGATCAAAGAAAACAGCAAAACCAACAAATTCTCATCACAAAACATTCAGGAAATTTGGGACACAATAAAAAGACCAAACCTAAGAATAATTGGAGTAGAAGAAGGAGAAGAAGTGCATCTCAACGGTACAGAAAATATACTTAATAAAATTATAGAAGAAAACTTTCCCAACCTGAAGAAAGAGGTACCTATGAAGGTTCAAGAAGCATACAGAACACCAAATAGGCTGGATCAAAAGAAAACATCCCCTCGCCATATAATAATCAAAACACAAAATATACAGAATAAAGAAAGAATATTAAGAGCCGCAAAGGAAAAAGGCCAAGTTACTTATAAAGGTAAACCTATCAGACTTACACCTGACTTCTCTATGGAAACCATGAAAGCCAGAAGGTCCTGGATAGATGTACTGCAAAAACTAAGAGATCATGGATGCAAGCCCAGACTACTATATCCAGCCAAGCTTTCGTTCACTATAAATGGAGAAAACAAAATTTTCCAGGATAAAAACAAATTTAAACAATACGTAGCCACAAATCCAGCCTTACAGAAAATTATAGAAGGAAAATCACTAACCAAGGAGTCCAACAATGCCCACAATAACTCAGTCATCTAGAGACCTTTCACCAGCGCATCTCAAAGAAGGGAAACACACAAACCCTACTACTAAAAAAGTGACCGGAGTTAACAACCACTGGTCATTAATATCACTTAATGTCAATGGGCTCAACTCACCTATAAAAAGGCACAGACTAAGGGATTGGATGCGAAAACAGGATCCAACATTCTGCTGTCTACAAGAAACACACCTCAACCACAAAGACAGGCACCTACTCAGAGTAAAGGGCTGGGAAAAGGCCTATCAAGCAAATGGACCTAAGAAACAAGCAGGTGTGGCCATACTAATTTCTAACAAAGTGGACTTCAAACTTAAATCAATCAGAAGAGATGGAGAGGGACATTTTATACTCATAACAGGAACAATTCATCAGGATGAAGTCTCAATTCTGAATATCTATGCCCCTAATATAAAAGCACCCACGTATGTAAAAGAAACATTACTAAAACTCAAGGCAGCCATCAAACCACACACACTAATAGTAGGAGACTTCAACACTCCTCTCTCACCAATGGACAGGTCAATCAAACAGAAACCTAACAGAGAAATTAGAGAATTAATGGAGGTAATGAAGCAAATGGACTTAACAGACATCTATAGATTATTCCACCCGAACAGGAAAGAATATACCTTCTTCTCTGCAGCTCATGGAACCTTCTCGAAAATTGACCACATACTCGGTAGCAAAGCTAACTTACACAGTTACAAAAAAATATTAGTAACCACCTGCGTCTTATCAGATCACCATGGATTAAAGTTAGAATTCAACAACAATGCTACCCCCAGAAAGCCTACAAACTCATGGAAACTGAACAGTCAACTACTGAACCATACCTGGATTAAGGAAGAAATAAAGAAAGAAATTAAAGTCTTCCTTGAATTCAATGAAAATAAAGAAACAACATACTCAAACTTATGGGACACGATGAAAGCAGTGCTAAGAGGAAAGTTCATCGCACTAAGTGCCCACTTAAAGAAAACAGAGAAAGCACATATTGAAGACTTAACAGCCCACCTGAAAGCTCTAGAAAAAAAAGAAGCAGACTCACCTAGGAGGAGTAGAAGATTGGAAATAATCAAACTGAGGGCTGAAATCAACAAAATAGAAACACAGAAAACAGTCCAAAGAATCAATGAAACAAAAAGCTGGTTCCTGGAGAAAATCAACAAGATTGATAAACCCCTATCCAAACTAATCAAACGGCAGAGAGAGAACACGCAAATTAATAAGATCAGGAATGAAAAGGGGGACATAACCACAAACACAGAGGAAATTCAGAGAGTCATTAGATCTTACTACAAAAGCCTGTATGCCACTAAACTGGAAAATGTAAAAGAAATGGACACTTTTTTAGATAAATACCATTTACCAAAATTAAACCAGGACCAGGTGAACAATCTAAACAGACCTGTTAGTCGCGAAGAATTAGAAGCTGTTATCAAAAACCTCCCTACCAAAAAAAGCCCAGGGCCAGATGGGTTCAATGCGGAATTCTACCAGAACTTCCAAGAAGACCTAATTCCTATTCTCCTCAATGTATTCCACAATATAGAAACAGAAGGGTCACTACCAAATTCCTTTTATGAAGCTACAGTTACTCTGATACCAAAACCACACAAAGACTCAACCAGGAAAGAGAATTACAGGCTGATCTCACTCATGAATATCGACGCAAAAATCCTCAACAAAATACTGGCAAACCGAATCCAAGAACACATCCGAAAAATTATACATTATGATCAAGTAGGCTTCATTCCTGAGATGCAGGGCTGGTTCAACATACGAAAATCTATCAATGTAATCCAGCATATAAACAAACTGAAAGAAAAAAACCATATGATCATTTCATTAGATGCTGAAAAAGCATTTGACAAAATTCAACATCCATTTATGTTAAAAGTCTTGGAGAGATTAGGGATACAAGGGTCATACCTAAATATAATAAAAGCTATATACAGCAAACCGACAGCTAACATCAAATTAAACGGAGAGAAACTCAAAGCCATCCCGCTTAACTCAGGAACACGACAAGGCTGTCCACTTTCACCATACCTCTTCAATATAGTGCTGGAAGTTCTAGCAATAGCAATAAGACAACATAATGGGATCAAGGGGATTCGAATTGGAAAGGAAGAAGTTAAACTTTCGTTATTCGCAGATGATATGATAGTGTACATAAGCGACCCCCAAAACTCCACCAAAGAACTTTTACAGCTGATAAACAGCTTTAGTAATGTGGCAGGATACAAGATCAACTCCAAAAAATCAGTCGCCCTCTTATACACAAAGGATATGGAAGCAGAGAGGGAAATCAGAGAAGCTTCTCCATTCACGATAGCCACAAACAGCATAAAATATCTTGGGGTAAATCTAACCAAGGAAGTGAAAGACCTATTTGATAAGAACTTTAAGGCATTGAAGAAAGAAATTGAGGAGGATACCAAAAAATGGATGGACATCCCTTGCTCTTGGATTGGGAGGATCAACATAGTAAAAATGGCAATTCTACCAAAGGCAATTTATAGATTCAATGCAATCCCCATCAAGATCCCATCAAAATTCTTCACAGATCTGGAGAGGACAATAATCAACTTTATATGGAATAACAAAAAACCCAGGATAGCCAAAACAATCCTATACAATAAAGGATTGTCTGGAGGCATTACCATCCCTGACTTCAAACTCTATTACAGAGCTACAGTAATGAAAACAGGGTGGTACTGGCATAAAAACAGAGAAGTCGACCAATGGAATCGTATAGAAGACCCGGATTTAATCCCACAAACCTATGAACACCTCATTTTCGATAAAGGAGCTAAAAGTATACAATGGAAGAAAGAAAGCATCTTCAACAAATGGTGCTGGCACAACTGGATGTCAACCTGTAGAAGAATGAAAATAGACCCATATCTATCACCGTGCACAAAACTCAAGTCCAAATGGATTAAAGACCTCAATATCAGCCCGATAACACTGAACCTGATAGAAGAGAAAGTGGGAAATACCCTACAACAGATGGGCACAGGTGATCGCTTCTTAGGTATAACCCCAGAAGCACAGACATTAAGGGCAACATTGAATAAATGGGACCTACTAAAACTGAGAAGCTTCTGTAAAGCAAAGGACACTGTCACTAAGACACAAAGGCAACCTACTGACTGGGAGAAGATCTTCACCAACCCCACAACAGACAAAGGTCTGATCTCCAAAATATATAGAGAACTCAAGAAACTAGACTTTAAAAGGCTAATTAACCCAATTAAAAAATGGGGCACTGAACTGAACAGAGAATTCTCAACAGAAGAAGTTCAAATGGCCAAAAGACACTTAAGGTCATGTTCAACCTCCTTAGCGATCAGGGAAATGCAAATCAAAACAACTTTGAGATATCATCTTACACCTGTCAGAATGGCTAAAGTCAAAAACACCAATGATAGCCTTTGTTGGAGAGGTTGTGGAGGAAGGGGTACACTCATCCATTGCTGGTGGGAATGCAATCTTGTGCAACCACTGTGGAAGTCAGTGTTTCGGTTTCTCAGGAAATTCGGGATCAACCTACCCCTCGACCCAGCAATACCACTCTTGGGAATTTACCAAAGAGATGCTCTATCATATGTCAAAAGCATTTGTTCAACTATGTTCATAGCAGTATTATTTGTAATAGCCAGAACCTGGAAACAACCTAGATGCCCTTCAATGGAAGAATGGATGAAGAAAGTATGGAATATATACACATTAGAGTACTACGCTGCGGTAAAAAACAATGACTTCTCGAATTTTGCATGCAAATGGATGGAAATAGAAAACACTATCCTGAGTGAGGTATCCCAGACCCAAAAAGATGAACATGGGATGTACTCACTCATAATTGGTTTCTAGCCATAAATAGGGACCACGGAGTCTACAATAGGCGAATCTAAAGAAGCTAAGTAAGAAGGTGAACCCAAGGAAAAACATATAGTTATCCTCTTGGATAAGGGAAGTATACAAAATTGCCGGGGAGAAAAGTGGGATGTTGGGGGTGGGGTGGGATGGGGGTAAGGGGAGATGGGGAGAGAAAAGGTAGAAGGAAAGGAGGGGGGACTTGGGGAAACAGGAGGATCGGGATAAAGGAAGGTTGGATAGGGGAGCACGGAACCCCATTTCTTAGTTAAAGGACCCACTTTAGGATGGGCAGGAGACTTGACCCTAGAGGGGATCCCAGGTGCCCAAGCTGAGGCCCCCAGTTAGTTCCTTGGGCAGCTGAGGATAGGGAACCTGAAATGACCCTATCCTAGAGCAATACTGACGAATATCATGCATATCATCCTAGAACTTTCATCTGGCGACGGATGGAGATAGAGACAGAGACCCACACTGGAACACTGGATAGAGCTCCCAAGGTCCCAAGGAGGAGCAGAAGGAGGGAGAACATGAGCAAAGAAGTCGCGACCACGAGGGGTGCACCCACCCACTGAGACAGTGGAGCTGATCTACTGGGAGCTCACCAAGGCCAGCTGGACTGTTACCAAAAAAAGCATGGGATAAAACTGGACTCTCTGAACATGACGAACAATGAGGGCTGATGAGACGCCAAGGACAATGGCACGCGGTTTTGATCCAACGCAATGTGCTGGCTTGGTGGGAGCCTAGCCAGTTTGGATGTTCACCTTCCTAGATATGGACGGAGGGGGGAGGACCTAGGACTTACCACAGGGCAGGGAACCCTGACTGCTCTTTGGACTGGAGAGGGAGGGAGAGAAAAGTGGGGGGAAGGGGAGAGGGGTGGGAGGAGGGGGAGAAGAATGGGAGGAGGGGGAGGGAAATGGGAGGCTGGGAGGAGGTGGAAATTTGTTTTTTTTTTCTTTCTTTTCTTTATTCTCCTTTTATCAATAAAAAAAATACATAAAAAAAAACAAAAAACAAAAAAAAAAAAAAGAACTTTAAGTCCATTAGTTCTTTTCATTTAATCCTCACAAAAATGAAGTAGATATTATTATTCCCAGTTTATAAAGAAGGAAATTGTAGTTCTAGGAAGTTATGATAAAACTACATACTTAAGTAGGGACCCAGAACTGGACTTCAGGCCCATCTATCTCTAAAATATAAGCCCTCAAACATTGAAATATGAAGACATTTAAAAAATGGGGGAAAAATAACATTCCAGAGGGAGAGAAAAGCACAACCAAAGGTGTGCCAGCATGGAACATTCTGGCAGGGAGAGAGAGCTCTGAGCAGCTCTACTTGGTTTAAAGTTAAGATAAAAAGTGGAGAGACTGGGTGGTTTGGGGGATTAACCAAGTAGGCAATCGGAAACCAAGACACAAAAGAATTCAAAGAACAAGTTTTAATGGGTCAACTTTGTAGTGTGGGCAATGGTAAGTCACTAAAACTTTAAGCAGCCAAAAACTGTTGTGAGTCCTTTATGTATGTATATTAAATTATATATATAAATATACTTATATACATGTGTATATTGATATATATTTCTGCAAAAATTTAGAAGAGGCATTGAACTGAAGTCAGATAGAAACAAGGAGGCTTACTAATTTTATTTCAAGAAATCAGAGATTACATGGGAGAGCATGAACAAAGCAAAAGTAGTGTGGAATGGTAGGGAGTGGATCAGCACAAAAGTTGCTGAGGATGTGGAACAATGATAAGACAGAGGACTGTAAGATATTCAGGAGAGAAAGCAGAGAGAGATCTGCACTTCCAACTGGGAGAGTAGGTGAATGGAGGCTTTCCATTCAATCAAGAAAAGCCTAGAAATAGCACACCTGGGGAGAGGGAGAAGCTCATGTGTTTGAGATTTTATACACACACACATACACACGTGTGCAGTCAGAAAAATCATATAAAACACAAGGGTTTAGAAAAGACAAGAGAGCTGAAGATAAAAGTCCTCACCCATAGAATGAAGTCTTCATTCCCCTTTTGTAGAAAACGTCCAGAGCCAAGATGCTAAATATGAGAAAAAAATCTTTCTACTTTGAAAGTATTAAAGCATTGACTTTCAGAAAGCAGAGAACCAAGGAAGATTAGAAGAGAGTGTTCCAAATCTATTTGGTATAATTGATAAAAGAATTTCATCTAATTGAGCTTAAAAGTAAAAAGACACAAGCATCAACCAGAAATATAGTATTCTGGGCATGATCCCTGAATTTCACTTTTAAATAAATCTAGAATGATTTCCTATGCATAAAATCTCATCTATTATTTTAACAGCTATCCCAAGATTACTGCAAATTATTAGATATTTGTGTTTTGTGTACATTACAACATGTTTATATTTGTAGTAAATCAATCAAGTAAACTAATAGAATATTATGTTTATAAAATTTTACTATTTTTAAATGGCTAAGTATTAATTTTATTTAGTAATCAAAATGATCGCACTATTTTTCAGTTAATAAGTAACATGACTTCTTAGACTTTCAAAAGGAAGATATAGGTTAATGTGCAGTATGCAATCTCATTTTTACTCCTAACAGAATCCCTGACTTCTAAGCTTTGTAAAAATACTTGACCCACTCTATTTTAGGAATATATAGACTGAATGACGCCATGGTGGTTTAAATGAGATTGGCCAGCAGAGGCTTATATGGTTGAGCACTAATCCCCTCTTGTTGGATCTGTTTGGAAAGGATTGGGAGGTGCAGCTTTGTTGAAGTAGATGTACCACTAGGGGTAGGTTTAGAGTCTTCAAAATACCATGTGCCTCCTTTTCTTGGCCTCATGATTTTGGATCAGTTGTAAGCGCTCTACTTTAGTACCATGACTGCCTGTCTGTTGCTCCCTGACATGATGGTCATGGACTCTAAACCTCTGGAAGTCTAAGCAAGTCCCCAGTAAACTCTTCTTTTTACATGCTGCCTTGGCCATAGCATCTTACCACAGCAACAGAAAAGCAATTAAAACAGATGCCTCCTCTTAGCCCTGATGGGTTTAAGCAGGGAAGCAAAAGCACAAACTCTGCAATAGTTATCAGTTTGGTAATGGCCATATGGTTCAAGCCTAAAGAAGTCAGCACAGTCCATAGCAATCTCATGCCATGTAGCCCAGCCCTGTCCAGGCAGAGCTCTGTTCATAACTTTTGTTGACATCAGTGCCATGAAGGCAAAATGTAAAGCTCAGAATATACTTAGTGATTTCATTGGATGGTCAAATCAATCCTAGATTAAATCAACCCAGGCAAATAACCTTGAAGTCCAGTGAAAGGTTTAGTATTGATTTCCTTAAAAGTTAAAACCCAAAACTGCCACCATATTGCCGGGTGGGCCTGTATAATGCCAAGTGCCACAAGACACATTTTCCAAAATTTGTATGACTGCGACAAAGGCCCCATCTATTCCAATTTTAAAAGGATCAACAGTGGTTTTTTATCTGTAAATAATGTAAGCTGAAATTTCTATGCTATTTCCTAATCTAATAATCATATATTTTAATATTTTATGTATACTCAAAAACAGACTCTTCATGGTAGAGAAAACTTAAAAGATAAATTGTCACCAAGATATATGCAGATTTAACTCCAAGCTAGTATGACTTTGCTAGCTAAGCATCTGGTTCCTTTATAGCATGAAATACTGTTCTCAAGCCAGTACCTGCGGCCATCTCTTGCTCCAAGAGGTGACCTGAAGGGACATCACAGAGATGGCAATAAGATGGGTCTTGTCCCGTTCTCCCTCCAAACTACAGTCACTCTGCTTTTACTAATTTGGGCGGTAGCAAAGGATTGAGTCCCTCTGGAAATCTGAACATGAGATAATGTGTCTTGTTGATGCAAAAGTTTGAAAACTTCCCTTTACAGGCAAATTTTTTTTTTTTACTCTGTAGGCTTATTCCTGAGGATGTCTGTCTTCTTTGTTAGCCATCTCTTCTCATCGACTGTAGCTTGCCCTTCAGATTAAAGACAGGAATCACTTTCTTAGCTATCTACTGCTATCAACCAATTATTCCTTTTTCTCAACTGCTGGTTCCTCCTAAGGAAAACTGCTTTGAATTCATCCGAGAGCACACAGACACAGCGGCACTCTTCCTGTTTCAGAAGCTTTCTGTTCTCTGAGAATTTCAAGCCCCTTCAACTCTTCCCATATTATCTACCTCCCAATCCACCAATCTTCAGGTTTTCTCCCCCACCACCTCCCACCGAGTCCAATTTGTGTTGGTCGATTACTCCTGGGCATGGGTCTCGCCCTAGAGTAAGATCAATATACTAGGCGTTTTATCATTACATAAAGAAAAAAAACTACCTGAGCTTGTCTCTCCTGGCAGCAATACAATGCTAATAATAACTCCTCGCCTAGGGGTGGGACTAACCGCTAACTGCTTACCTCCCTTCCTCCACGCTTGGGTTTGTCTGGCTTGAACTTGCCCATGTCCTGTGCATCCTATGAGTTCCTCTGTGCCTCTTCCCTGCCATATCTGGAAAACACTTTCTGTGAGGTAACCCTGCACACTGCCCCTTAGCCTTCCCACCCCCTCTTCTGGATAGATCCATGAGCCTTGAGGGGAAGGGTGTGATATGGACACCCCATTGAGGATTGAGTACCACAAAGTCTCTTACTCTCTTCTGCGAATTGTCCAGTTGTGATCTTTGGATTAGTTAGACAACAGCACTTTATCTCTGAGTGTTCTGTCTCCATCTCAAGGCTGAGGTCCCTGGGGAGACCTCTCATCCACTCAGCTACTAGTTGACATACTTATTACTCTCCCAACTGACATCTGGCTTCATTTCATAAACCAACACCATCTTGTTAAATCTCTGTAAATTCTTAAAGGAAAGAAATTGGGGGGGGGTCCAAGACAGGTTTTCTCTGTATGGCTGTCCTGGAGCTCCACTCTGTAGACCACTCTGGCCTTGAACTCACAGAAATCCACCTGCTTCTGTCTCTGGAGGGCTGGGATTAAAGGCATGTGCCACCATTTCCCAGCTATTTTTTTTCCTTTAGAGAGTCTAAAAGCATGATTTCATATTTGACATTTTTAAAATAGATCCCACAAAGAAATCTATTAACACTGTTCATTCAGTCTTCCCAACAATTCAGTCAGGAAAGCTGGAGGGTGATGCACAGAAAGTCCGGAGCTGAGGAGAGCATGTCCTCAATTCACAGAAGGACTTTTCATTCAGCCAAATCTGTGCATCAAATAAGACTTACTAAGGGGTTGTCTTTGACCTAAAGCTCATAAATCTGTCTATTTATAAAAATTAATTTTATTTCAACGGAGTCTAATGTCTTAGCCATTATTTGAAAGATACATATGGTTATACTTTGGGAATGAGCCAGGATATAAAGATTCTAACATTTGGGTCATTCTTATAATTAGTTATTAATATTCATATAGGGAAAATCTTTGTACATCTTAAGCTTTGTCAAAAAAAATCTGGAAGTATATCAAAGAGACACACTCTGACATTGGATAGAAAGTAAATTAACGTCATCCATGTGGAGCCATTAAGAGTGAGAATGAGTACGCCACGGAGAATTAAGAGCAATTAAAAACAATTATGCCTGTCTAATCTGTACAAAGGAAGGCAGAACATTTTATCATCATAAAGCAACTAGTCTTTATAATACTTAAATTGTCCACATAAGAATTAGATAACCCTTTAAATCAAAGACAAATAATTCCTTAGAGCTATACTGTGTGTAATTTTATCACTTTCAAAAGTGTGTTTGCCTTATCAATCATTTGAGCTAGAGAACTATTCTTTCACCAGGAGAGGAATCTCCATCCTCAATATTCAGTGCCCAGGGACATCTGATGGTAAGGATCATACAAGAAAGGATAAGACAGAATAATTTCTGACTTCCTCTTCATCACACACAACCTCACTCTAGGCGTTGGACAGAGACATGTCACTGATGTAAACACACGTTTGTGTGTGCATACCCTGTAAATCCTTACAAGTTACAGGTAAGGCATCCAGAAAACATTTAAGTTATGTCAAAGCATGGTATTTTGAATGGCTTTGTTACATGAATCTAAAAATTCACATAGCTAAACTCAATTCTCATACATATATATTCATATATATTTCATTCTTCCTAGTACTATGTATTTTCAAACATCTCAATTTCACTTAGACCAGGTGAAATCACACCAAAAACTTTTTTAAGAACTTACCTTATGTCAAATACATCTTTATATTCAGAGAATTTAATGAAATGTCCTGTGCATAGAATCCACACAACACATGAGCTGAATTCAAGCCTAGGTGCACCTCGAATCTTTAAAAATAAAACTACTATTTACAAAGCAGTCCACTGAAGCTCACACACAGTCTGGCTTCTAGACAGCACAGCAATGAATTGCTGAGATTCTTGCTGCCTTGGTTTTAGACAGCTTTTGTTGTGAGTAAATCTACCATGGCTGAATTTTAAGTCGATGCACATCCAATGAACCTGACGTTATATGCACTCAGCCATGGCTACATTCTTAATAAAAAAAAAAGTTGTGTGTGAATGAAGGATGCCACTGGCAAGTAGCCCCATGTTAACACAAAGATGCTGTGTTATGGACCTCAGGCTCCGGGCATTGATTTCCACAGTAAATGAAATCACAACCACTCTAGCAGCTTCTTCGAGTCGCCACTGATCTGAAAGGTGAGACAGACACAATTCAAAGCTCCTACACCAACACCAGCAGCAGAAAGCAGAACAGTAATCACGTCACATCTCAGATGGTACCATCCTGACATCTCCATTTCTCAATTTCACCCCTCAGTTTCATTCTCCAGACAGCTATTGCAAAGGGAAGATGCTACAGTACACCAGAAATCTCACCCAGAATTCCAATTCTGTGTGTGTGTGTGTGCGTGTGTGTGTGTGTGTATTTGTGAATGTCCCAGAGTTCACATGTGTCCATCAGAGAACAACTTGCATGTGTGTGTTCCAGTTTTCCACCATGTGAGATTCAACAGAGGTCATCAGGTTTGGCAGCAACTATCATTGGCCCCTGAGCCAGCTCTAATTCTTTTACTTTTCTATTATGAAATCAGCAAAAATCTGGAACTCTCATGACCAGATCAGAAAACATATGAAACAATAGCTATCGTACCCAGAAACAGAGTGCATTCCCGGAGAGTGAAGAGAGAAAGGACACTCCCAAACTACATTCATATTCTATAATTAACAACCTTTTACCAATTTGAAATTTCATTTAAAGATAAGCAGTGTGGCTTTGTTTCTGAACATAGAGTCAATTCTATTGTAAATTCCCTAATGAAAGTTTCCAAAAATGTTCTTTTGAAAATGTTTCAAAAGTACATTGGATGGTAGGTGTTTTCTATTTTTAATTTATGTCATTTTTAGGAAAATGCTATGAAATCAGTACAATTGAAAAGACCTTACATAAAGCCACACTGTGTTCCTCACAGGCCTTCCTAACCAGTCCTTTTCCAAAGCAAATGCAAACAAATGCCACAGCACTCGGCACATTGCCTCCTGACCAAAATTATGTCCAGGACAGTGTGCAAACCATCTCAGATCCTCTCACAGAGTTTGCCTCTGTAGGAAGAGAAAGCTGCTTGTTGGTTCTCAGCCTCTTAGCTCTGAAATAACCACTCAGAACCTATACTAATTAAATCACTGCTTGGCCCATTAGCTCTAGCATCATATTTGCTAACTCTTACATCTTAATTTAACCCGTCTCCATTAATCTGTGTAACACCACGAGGTCGTGACCTACCAGCAAAGTTTCAGCATGTCTGTCTCTGGCGGTGGCTCCATGGTTTCTCTCTGACTTCACCTCCTTTCTCCTAGCATTCAGTTTAGTTTTTCCCACCTAGCTCTGTCCCCTTATAGCTTGCTATAGGCCCAAAGGAGTACCTTTATTAACCAATGATAGTCGCAGCATACAGAGGGGAATCCCTATCACACCTCCAGCCCCTTGGCCTTTGCTGTGCACTTCCTCCCTACCCAGCTGGCACTGTGCACACTTTATCTCCTAAAAGTGGATTCAAGGGATGCTTGGGAAGAGCTATAGCTTCCAGATTTGTCTTGCCAAGCCCGGCATTTCAAAATAGACCGAGTACAAAAAAGAGAAATAGCATCATCATTTGGAAGGTAAGTACACATCAAGGTATGACTTAGTGTTTCTCCTGCACATTTACAGAACTGACCTCAATGCTGAATTTTCCTCTGTCGCACCTCATAGGAGTCCATTTACTAACAAAGATGTCATTCTACACAATCCCACAAAGGCTTTTTCTCCAATAGGTAACTAAAATATAGGAAAGAAAAGAGTGCTTATTGGTTGATATGACAGACGGCAGAGAGACATTTCAACCAAGCACAGTTGTGATTAGTGTACGGGAAAATATCCATTCAAAAGGAACTCTATAGCACCAAGTAAATTGATCAAGTCATAGGTTCCTATGTCAAGTCCTCATTATTTTTACAACTCAGGAAACTGAATATCTGGTACTCAATTTCTGAGTGATTTGGCCATGCATAATGATGATGAAATAAGGATAGAAACCCCTGAACAAAATATTTGTATTTTAATGTGTTCTTTCTCACTAAAAACTGCCTCTCTGAGCTCTGATAGCTATATTGAATAACCCCATTGTGCAATTCATGACTTCCAGAGACAGGATAGATGTTTAACTCAGTTAGCATAATCAGGTTTCTTTGATTTTGAATTACAGGTTGGAAAGGAAGTTCAATTGGTAAAGTACTAACCAGGCAAGCTAAGTACCAGAGTTCAGATCCCCAGCAGCCCCATAAATGCTAGATGGTCATGGATTCCCTATAATTCCAGCTCTCAGGAAGTAGAGACATCAGATACCTAGAGCCAGCTGGTTACATTAGCAAGACACAAGTCTTATGTTTGAATACTTAGTCTCTATTTGTTGGACTGTTTGGGAAGGATTGGGTGTGGTCTTGTTGGAGGAGGGACATCACTGGCTTTGAGGCTGCAAAAGACTCATGCCACTCCCAGTGTGCTCTCTGCCTCCTGCTTATGGATTATGAGCTCTGAGCTGTTCCTGCTGCCATGCCTTCATTTTACCATCATGAAATCCCTGGAATGTCAAACTCAATTACACACTTTCTTTTATAAGTTACCATAATCATAATGCTTCATGATATTGTTTCAGCAATAGAAAACTAATAGATATGCACAAGCATTAAACACTCATAAGCACACACACACACACACACGCATCACACTCACCACACATCACATACATACATACACACACACACATCATACACATACTTGTGCTCATCCAAAACAAAATTGGAATTAGAACCAAGCAGCCCATCAGCCACTTGCCAACCTGGATATTCTGGAGTCCCTTAGAAAATAAGTCTGGGGAAAGATGAGAGGAGGGACAAACAATGGCCTGGATGGCTTTGCCACTTTTCCAGCTCTTCTTTTCAGCCTGCTTGCACCTTTCCGTTTCTTATCGTAAAGCATCTGTCTTAGGGTTTCTATTGCTGTGAAGAGACACCATGACCACAGCAACTCTTATAAAGGAAAACATTTAATTGGGGCCGGCTTACAGTTCAGAGGTTTCGTCCATTATCACCATGGCATGACAAGGAGGCATGCAGACAGACATGATGCTGGTGAAGGAACTGAGAGTTCTACATCTTGATCGGCAAGCAGCAGAAGCAACTGTGACACTGGGCATAGTTGGAGCATAGGAGACCTCAAAGTCCACCCCACAGTGAAACATTTTCTCCAACAAGGCCACACCTCCTAATAGCGCCAATCTCTATGGAGGCCATTTTCTTTCAAACTACCACAACACCCATCTCAATTAATTCTTCTTGGGTTGCCTTGTTATCTATAATCCAAAACTTTAGCTAAGTAAGCACCCATACATTAGTTACTCTTGTATTTGTATTTACATATAAAGAGGTCTACAGCTTAATACCTTGTCCAAAGCAAAGTCTCTCAGAAATAAAAGGCCCTTCTCCACTCTCATTTGTGCTCACTCACACTGCATCTTGAACACAGCCAGAAAATCTCAGCACTTGTTTGTCATCAAGCCCCCATGTTGACACCTTTTCCCCTTTTTGTTCAACATGCCATCAGTCTTACTCTGGCTGTAGCTTAAATTGTGATCTATCATGTGACCCATCTAGACTTTCGCATGCTATTTGCAGAGTGTCTCCTCGGTGTTTGCAAACGCCAGGAATTAACCTCCTGGCTCTGGTCTCCAGCTTTCTACAGCAGGCTGAGCTATCTGCTGTTCTGCAACCAGGCCATGCTGAAAAGCAAACAGAGGGAACTAAAGAGCAGCCAGAGAACAGGAGCAGTCAGATAAACTCCCCAGATGGCCCTCACTGCCACGTTGAGAATTTAGCCCGAGACCAAAGTCAGAAAGAGCTCAGAAGGGGAACCTTGACTGAAAGCAGATGATGGAGAAGAACTGTTTGTCAGCTTCCATCGTTCTCAGAGTAGCTTTCTAGTCTGTCACCAGCAGCTTTCTTTCAGAGCTGTCACTCTGGGACATCTACCAGAGTGAAAACATTTTCTGTTTGTGTTACTTAGCTACAAAGTGACCAGAATTAGGTTTCTTTGTTTTTTCATTGGAGATTCTAATGTCTGTACCTTCCTATTCCAAGCAACAAGAGTAAATAATCATTAGCTTACCATAGTGACACAAGCCTGCCATCCCAGCATTCAGGAGACAGAGCCAGGAGGATGACCACAAGTTTAAGGCAGCCTCATCTACATAGTCAGCCAAATGCAATCCATCTAGACTACAATGAGACTCTATCCCAAAGTGGGAGGGGGCAGTATTCATGTGACTTTTTTTATCATATCAAATGTTACCTACTTAAAAATCCTCTCCAGTTTATCTATTTCTGTTCAGCTCACCTTCTGACCTTCTGCAATAACATTGGTTCTAAAACAATGAGTTCCTACATCAGTGATCAAAAATCAACCTACTACAGATCTGGGTGTGATGGTATATTTATATACAATCCCAATCCTTGGAAGGGAGAAACAGGAGGACCAGGGGTTCAAGGCTAGCCTCAGATATATGGGTGAGATCAAGACCAACATGGGTTATATGAGATTCCATCTCAAAAATTTAAAAAAAAAATTTAAAAAAATCAGTATAAATCTTCAAGAGTTTCTTAGATGTGAATTTTAATCATTTTCACTCCTTATTTTCCTTACTCACTGCCCCCTACTTCTTCTACTTAAACTTCTTCCCAACAAGTCCCCCTCATGCTTTCATATTTTTCTGTGTGCAAGACCCATTGAATTGGTTACTTGCATAAGCATGAAGGTGTTATTTACTGGAGTATAGACAAGTTATCCATGACCATACCACTGGTTAAAGTGACACCTCTACCTCCAGTCACCACTAACTGTCAATACGTCCTCTGAGATGGGTGGGGACTCATCACCCTTTCTCCCTTCCATAATGAAATATTGACACTGTCCAATTCTGTGCTGTTCTTGAATGGTGGTAGGAATGTAAAGGAGAATAATATAGAGGTTGCTTAAGCACTGTTGTATAATCTACCACATGGTTTGTCATATAATCTGATCTAATCCAAAGGAAATGAAACGAAGCATATTAAGGAGATATCTGTGCATTGCTGGTTATTATGACGCTGGTCATAATAGCTGAGATACAAAAGCATCTTTGATGTCCATCAAGAGATGAGTTGATGAAGAAAATACTCAGGTGTGATAGAAAGTCATTAGGTTATTCAGCCATAAAGAAGGATAAATTGACATTTGTAGTAAAATATATAAATAATGGAAATGGAATACATCAAGTTAAGCAAATTATTTTTTTTAATTAACCTAAAAGTAGAATAGAGGTTAATAGGTTGAGAAGACTGTAGTGAGTGAAAGGTAGAAGTCAGAAGGTTGAACTTCTGGAAATACCATATCAACCCTGCTAACATGTACAATTAATACATCTCAAACAAAATAGAAGACTAAAACATCAACACAATCTCCAAGACTGATGTCAATCCTATTTACACACTTCCCTACTACACATCAATCCACTCAGCAGCATATCAATCACCTGTGAAGGGCGGAAGGCGTCCTAAGCACTGGGAACATGATGGGGACACAGATAAGTAACAAGACACATTACAGAGGAGACACATGGTTTCTAGAGACAACTACCTGATCCTGAGAAAGCATATAGAAGGCATGTGAACCCCACATACATGGCTTCACCAGAAAAGGCTTCTTAGAAAAGAAGACGTTCAAAAATAAAACCATGGTGAAATCAGGAATCAAGACAATTATCACGTGTACTCACTCATAGGTGGTTTTTAAACATAAAGCAAAGAAAGCCATCCTACAAACCACAATCCCAGAGAACTTAGAAAACAATGGGGACGCTAAGAGACTTACATAGATCTAATCTACATGGGAAGTGAAAAAAGACATGAGCTCCTGAGTAAATTGGGAGCAATGGGGACTTCGCGGAAAGGGGTGAAGCAGGGAGAGGACAGGCAGGGAGGGGAGCAGAGAAAAATGTAGAGCTCAATAAATATCAATTTCAAGAAGTATGGGATTGTAGTATAATAACTCTTAAACAGAACAAGGTAAGGCAAGCTTTCAGCAAATGTAGCAGTTATTTGCATCTTTCTAGAACCAATATGATAGCTATTTACTCTTTAGAAAAAATAAAAGCATTTCATGTTGGTTGGCAAAAATACGAATGAGGTAACACCATCTGAGATTTGTAACTAACTCATCTGGCAAAGTGTGACAAAGCAGTATTTTAAAGCTCAGTGTTGATCTCATATGCTCCCCCTGGTGTTAACCTTACCCACACTGAAGAAAGCTGCCAATAAGTCCAGTGCCCGTGGACTCACAGAGCTCATCAATAGTGGTCTGAAATTAAGGCAAATTGATCCCCATAAAGAGCATGAACCTACATAGTTCATTTTGGGCCTCATTTGTTTGAGTTTTCATACCTCTGTTAAGTTACTTTGCCACTAACTACACACTTGTGTTTTTGTTTATTTGTTATTTTTTGTCTGTACCTCAAAAACCCTGAGATGATTATAGACCTGCTCCCCTTTGAAAAGAGGAGAACATTTCAGACTTACAATAGTCAGCATTGAAAAATGAAGCCAAGCTCCTTAAAACTCAGTGATGGATGGCAGCAGCAAGGAGTGGCAATAACTGGCCGTTCCATTTCTCAGCTTGGCCTCCAAGCTGGCTTTGCCTAGACAGCACCTGCTCACCAGCAGGCCCCGCCTTCTTCCCAGAAGCACAACTTTGGTGTATATGAATGATGTCAATGGGCATGGCATTGAAGGAAGTGGTGGATTGGAGGCTCAGTAGAAAAGTCTTAAGCGGATAAGGGGATCACCATCTCTAGAGAGAAAATCTCCATATGGCATTTTGCCATGGGTAGAAATAGCGCAATGTTAATAGAAAGTGCTAGCCACGTCCAACCCTGGCCTGTTAAATCCTGCCTGTATCATCCTTCATTCTCTTTCTCCACCCGCTGGCTAAACACGGCCTTCCCAAGGCTCTAGGATCAGATGGAGTCATAAAATGAAAAAAGACAGTTTCTAAATGAGCACACCAAAGATAAATTGGTTTCCTGTTATCATTGTAACAAATGACTCCAACTACTAGTTTATTCTCTTGCCATTCTATAGTGGAAAGTCATAAAGCGGTTCAATTGGAGCTGTGTCTCCTCTGGAGGGTTAAGTAGAGAATCTGCTTCCCCGTCTGGTCTGACATCTAGAGGTCATTTATGCTTCTTGACTGACAGACCTAGTCTCCTTCCTCAAAGCCAGCCACATTGCACACCCCAGTCTCTCTATCCACTCCTTGGTCCTCCAAGGTCTTCTGTACCTGTATCATCTTCTGTATCTGTATCTGTCCTTATGAATGTAGAGACCCTACCCAGATATCCCAGGATAATCAAGCCCTTTAACAAAGCTTCAAAGTCCCTCATGCAGTGTAAAGCAATGTATTTGCCAGACCTGGGAATAAAGACATGGAGTATGTCGGGAGGGTGTGAAATTATTCAGTCTATCACAGAAGATACTGGGAACTTCAAATGACTGAATGAAAAACTTAAATTGTGTTAATCCACTGGTTTCAGAAATTTGTCTTCTACTAGATGATACTGTTTCAAGAAATAGTATCTACAGATACAGAGGCAAACATGTTTCCTAGCTGGATTGTAGCAAAGATAACAGTCATACCTTACTTAATTTTGTTATCAACAAAATATATTGTGCCCTTCAAATAATAATAGCTAATAATACTCTAATAGTATTTACTAATGATGATGACATAAACAACGATGTTAAACGACAGCTAAGAATAGCCAGGAGAAGATCAAAATTTTATTCTAGCAAAGAGCTTCAACCTTTTCTCACATTAAAACTTTCATGGAAACTCTTAACACCTTAGAAAAATAAGCTTGTTTACATCTTATCTTCTTTACCTAAATGGTTTATATCAAAGGTGTTGCCAAGAAATAAAAAGATACAAAAAGAACTGAGAGTTGCCAAGATACAGGCCAAGCCAATAGCTCACAGAAAAGGTCTAAGTCAATGTACTCTTAAGGTTAATTTTTTTCTCTATTTCATGTACTGCGGGACTGTGGTATTAGTTTTCTCAAGGTCATGACAACCTCAGTGTCCATGCATTTTGCTTTCTACAAACTTTCTGCTGCAATCATGGTTTTATTATCTGCAAAATGATGTTTCTATGAGAAGAAAACCAGAAAAATGCTGTAGGATCAGGCTCTCCCTGGACATCCATCACTATAAGTCCCTTATTACTCTAATGATGGTTCACTGGGGAAAAAATTTAATGTGCTTTCAAGTTTTCCAATTTAAAAAAAGAACCAGATTTTAATGTGAATGTGTTTTTAACATTACCCATGCTTTAGGGGAAAGGGCTTTTGGGAGGAAAGTGTAATGAACATTTTTAATCATACTATAAAATAGTTGCCAAGAATCTGTGACTTAACTTTTTGAGGACAACAAACTAGAAAAGATCAAACATATTAGTCAACCAGGGCTCCTCATTTCTCAGCATGATTTCCTACTTTTTAAATATGTTTGAAACATGAAATCCATCCAAGGAAATGGGAAAAAAATAGCTACCTAGTTAGTTTTCAGCCTTCTCCTTCTGCATAGACCAGTGTGGAGCACCGCCACCCCCTCTGAGCACCCTGACCCTATCCATCTACTTTGGTTCTCACCCCTAGCACACATCTCCCCATTCCCTTTTATGTCCTTTGTTCTCATACACCCTTCAGGCTTCCAATAAATTCTTAATGTCATTGATGAAAATGTCACTGCTGAGATTTATGGTCCATCTCTCTATGCAAGCCTTTAGCTTCAAAGTAAACATCTTGCTTTCCAGGAGGTTGTCTTCCTCGTTCAATTCAACAGAAATCAAAGAACAATTCCCGCCCCGTTTTCTTTCTCTTTGGTTGGAATATCTGCTGGAGGATGCTCTAGTCGCAACACCATCCTCACATGCCCTCCCTACTTTCTAAGGTGCAACAAGGAAAGCTCAGGTATTTGAGTGATGCTTTTCCCTTCTCCACCTAGAAGGCAGAAGGTATATCCAAGGCACTGAGAGTTGAAAAATGCCTGTACAACCCCACACTGATACCATAATGTTAATGAAGTGAAATGCTTACTCAATGTATGTGCAGAACACATGTGAACAGCTATGGGAGGTCACATTCCCAGGTTTTCTGTTTTAAGGGAAAAAAAACACAATTTAAAGTTCTCTTTTGATCACCCACTTGTTGGTGTATCTGGTAACTTTATTCTCTCCAGAATTGCCCCAGAGATTGAAGGACAATAGACATTATTCTAAAGGACTTCAGAGTTCTTCACTAAAAGATGTGATTAAAGACTAAAAAGACTACTACCCAAACTAATTAGAGGGAGTTATGGACTAATTCAGCTCTGTGAGGTGAAGCTATTCTGAGTTGGTTTTATTGGAGACACAAATTCTATTATATTCTAAATGCAATTTCCCAATTCCACTGCAAAGAACTGAGTAATCCGTATAGCTCTTCAATTTTCTTGCTAAGATTCAAAGTTTTGCTTATCTCCAGTTATGAAATATGAATTATTTCAGTGACTCAACCTCTAATTTCAAGGAGATTTGGGGAACAACTCTTTAATTAGTCTTTATCATGCTTGCTTAAACCTTGCCAGCAGTCTCTCTCCTGGAAGTAAATTAGAGCCAAAGAGAGACCCCGAACGGTCTCCCTAACACCACACCCTGCTTGACAGCTAAGTCTCCAGAAGACCCATCACTATGAAGAATGACGTCATTCTGTTCCCAAACACTCGTCATGCTCAGAAAAGGTTATATGAAAAGTCAGAGTAATAACATGCATGTGTGAGAAGAAGCTACCAAGTAAATACTTACTACCGATAAAAGTAACACGAATTTGTCATTTCTAATAGTTTTCTTGTCCTAGAAATATTTCTTTACCCAAAGAGTTATTTAAATTCTTTCTGATGTTTTTACTATTACCAACACAGAACACATAGCTTTTACCACCATTATGTATATATTGTGACTGTGTTTTGGGGTGACAGTTCATAGAAGTTGACACCTAAAGCCCAGGGCTTACTGTTCTCGTGTCATATTTAAAATAATGCTTATTTTCTTTTAACCATCAGAACACATTTTTTTTAAAAAAAGGAAAATACTCAAATCAAATAAACTGGGAAGCACTTCTATTTTATGACTCACTGAAGTAGCTACCTTTCTGGGCTTCTAGAAACAGTGCAAAGGACCACACAGAAATTACCTGATTTCATCTGCATAAAGTTGGAGATGGAGTTCATGTGATAATTTCATCTGTATACAGCCTCCCTGAGGGGGCTGGAGATGACGCTCATTTGGTAAATGCATAAACGCCAGGCTCAGGTCCAGGACCACATAAAGCAGGCATAGTGATGCATACCTATAATCTCAGGACTCAGATGGTAGAAGCAGGAGATTCAGAAGTACAAGGACAGCCTCAGGCGAGTGAGTTCAAGGCTAACATAGAATATATAAGATGCAGTCAAGAAAACAAAGCCACCACTAAGGAAGCCATTTAATATCTCCATTTGATCACAGGGGATCAGATTCTCAGAGAAGGAAAGTGACTTGCTGAGGCTACATAGCTAGAGACTTGATAAAGTGTTTGACTCCCTATAAACTAAGTTTATATTAAGTTTATATTAATAATACTGTCATGAAGGATGATTTGTTTTATGCCTTTTTGATTAAAGTTTATTTTCTAGCATAATTAAGTCCATAGGACTCACTTTGTAATTAGCTACCATATTAGTTCATGTCTCTCTGACCAAAATGCCTGTCAGTTACAAGTGAAGGAGGAAATGGCTAGTTCTAGCTTATGATTTGAGGGTGGGGGTGGGATGCTGTTTGTCCATCAAGGACACATATAATGTTGGGAATTCCATGAGGCAATAGAAGATGAGGCAGTGGCTGTTCACACTGATGTGGACCCAGAAGTAAAGAACAGGGGCAGAACCAGGGGAGGGTACACCCTTTCAGAGCCTCAACCCTATTAGCCTCGTAAAGGCTCCGTAGTCTCCCCAGACAGCAGACGTGCTGGGAAACAATTGCAGGGGAAAGACCTGCAGATCCAAAACTGCAGGATCTCCATTACTTAGGAGAGCAACAGGATATCCAAGAGGAATCCCAGTGAGGACCCAGTACCAATAGTATAACAGAAACCAGAGACCTGGAATCAGACCAATGACTCCTTGCAGTGAACGCTTGCAGGTAAAGATGTATGGACTAAGGGGTAAACTGTGTGACTCATTGTGTCAATACAGCTTCCGTGATGAGATTTTCCTTTTTGTCTTTTCTTTTCTTTTAAATTTGATTTTATTTTATCTTGGGGGGGGGGACCTTGCAAGGGCAGAGAGTAGATACAAAAGGATGGGAGGTGAATGGTATTAAGATGCATGATGTGGTATTAATCCACAAAGAATCAATAAAAAGTTAAATTTAAAAAAGAAAGAAAAATGAAAAGAAGGAAAGATGAAAATAAAGAAAATGGAAAAAGAAAGGAAGAAAGATGGAAAGAAACACATGATAAGGAAAGACTAGAACAGAGCTAAGTTATGCGGAATAAAATATTTATAGGAAGAGGCAATTTTTGTGTTTGCACATAGGAATTCTGATTGTTAGATTCTATTCAAGGATAAAAAAGGTTGATAAGGATCCACAATATTTTCTGTAAATAAGATGCTGATATCGGGTGGGTGGAGATAAGTTCATTATCTAAATAATAGCAGGTAAAGCCAGTTATGGTGATAAACACCTGTAATCCAGCACTTGCACATTGATGCAGGAGAATTTTAAGGCCAACCCGGACTACACAGTGAATTTATAGACAGCCTGAGTTACACAGCAAAATCCTGTCTCAAAAGGGAGGAAGAGGGGAGGAAAATTCTCAAACTCTAAAGAAGTTGGCTAAATTGCCTCTGTGTTTTTATTGACAGAAAATAAGCATATATCTTTATAGGGTACATGTAATGTGTGTGCCATACATTATACATCAGTCAGTTCAAGATATTTGAGTTGCCTACCATCTCAAACATTTATCAATTCTTTGTGAAGAGAACATTCAAAATTCTCCCTTCTGGCCACTTCGAATTTTACTAATTTTACATTGGTTTACCACATTCACCTTTCTGCACAGTAGAATATTAAAACTTAAATAACTCATTCAATGTAAAATCTAAAATTACAAAATCATTATAAAAATATAGAAAAATGCTCAAGAACATTGGTCTAAAGATTTGGGAGGGGCAAGAACAAAAAGCATAGTCATTGTAACAGCACACAAACAGGCATGCTGAAGAATGTCTGCACTGCAGAAGAAATAACCAACAGGTGAACATTCAGAATGCTAAGACAGGCAGGGTTCGGTGACAGAGAAGAACATTGTAGTATGGGCCCCAGAGTTCTCAATAAATTCTAAAGCTCCGTCAGCATATCAAGAAGGTGAATCTTGAAGTGCACATGACAAGGCTACAGCTCCAAATTCTCCAGCTTGTTAGTTGCTCTTGGGGAAAATATTTAATTCCTAATTCATTTTGTTTTCTTTTATGTATATGTGTGTGAGGGTGGAGTTCAGTGATGTTTATATAGGTGTGTGTATGTGTGTGAGTGTGCGTGTGTGCGTGAGCTATTGACTATGCAGGCAGGTATACCTGTATGTGTTCATGTGCATGCAAAGGCCAGAGGTGGATGTCACACTCTTCCTCAGTAATGTTCCACCTTGTTTTTTGAGACGGCTCTCTCATAGAACCTTTAATTCACAAATTTGGCTAGAGTAGTTCACTGATGAATTCCAGGGATCTACCTGTATATGCTCCCCTGGCTCTGGGGTTACTGGTGCAAACCGTTGTACCCAGATTTTATGTGTCCTGATGATCTAAACTCAGGTCTTCGTGTCTATACAGCAGGCACTTAACTGAATGAGCTCTCTTCAGCTCTCTTTTCTTTTCTTTACCTGGAAAATGTCACAGAACTTATATAAAAACAAAGCAAAACAAAAACAAAAAACTCCCACCACATACTTAATATCGTATCTGGCACACCTGTGTCTCTGTTGTCTCTTCCACTTCTGCTTACACCCCAAATTTATTTTTCTTACAGCATCTTGATAGATATATCCAACACTGACCAATACACAAAAGTCACATTCTCTTTTCCCATCTCTTCCCCTGGAGTAATAAACTCATTAGATACACCTGCCTTCCAAACTCCAGCCAGCATCCCTGGTACCGACGTTTAACGATGGTGTGTGTTTGCAGATCTTTCTTCTCCAGCCCCCAATCTCAGTTGTCTCACTGACAAAGCCAATACTGTGTATTTTAGATGTTATAGCAGCATCTGCTTCTGAAGACCAAATTCTTCTGTGGCCTGTGTATTTAACACTGCTGGAGGTAGCTAACACTCTGAGCATATTTTTTGCTGGAAGGTAGGTTGACCAAGAAGGGAAGGAAGGGCAAATTTGAGGGGAAAGCAGAAGCAACTCTGTGGGCTCTGCTGGGGCCCAGATGGCAGGAATATAATTAACTGACCTGCTCAATTGAGTCTGCGGCCAAAGGAACTCAAGAGTGTTGAAACCAAGTAAAGTTCTTATTGTTTGGGTTTCAGGCAACAAAGTTTCACATAGCAGAATACTAGTTCCTCTCTCTCTCTCTCTCTCTCTCTCTCTCTCTCTCTCTCTCTCTCTCTCTCTCTCTCTCTCTCTGTCCATTCTTGACCTTTCAAGGTCAGGCCTGCTGCAGCACTTCTGAGCTCTCTCCAAGTGATGACACTGCCCTTCAGAGGAGGAGAAAACCAGATTCACAAGAAGGGTAAAACTGATTCTTATCAGTTAAACCTAAGACTGAGTTTTGTCAGAAGTAGCTTTTCTGCTTGAAAGGAAATTGGAATCTTTTCCGGAATATATGACCTTCAGCAAAGTGTCTTAGCTCTACCGTGACATATAAAAGGTGATTCCTTAAGTTTTCAAAAGTAAGATGTGTTATCCTCACCGTTGTATAATTACTGCCTGGCCACCACTACCTCCACACACTTTCGTCATCTTTGTCATCGTTACCAGCTTTCTTTTCCCTCCCTCTTTGTCCTTAAGCATCAGACTGCCGGTTGTTTGAGTATGGGCTTGCCTAGACATGTGGATGCACCCTGAGACCCAGCCTTTTCTTTGGGTGCCTAAATATGCTCATAATAAGGAATTTTTTTTGTCAGGTTTCTCAAAATAAAAACAGATGCAAAAGAAGAGAAAGGGGTTGTTAAAAGGTTTGGCCTTCTTAATCATAATTACTGAGAAATCCGTGACAAAGTCATCTGAAACGCTAGAGACCAAAAGCAACTGAGAGCGACTCACTTCAATTCTGAACACCTGATAATCAGGGAAGCCAATGATGGAGCTCTCAGAACAAGTATGAAGACCCCACAGCCAGGGAAGATGCTAGTGTGAGTTCCAGAGTCAAGAACTACAGAACTGGGAGTTGTGGGTCCCCAGGCCAGGGAGAAAAGGTGGCCCTATGAGAGCATGAATTCATCCATCTCTGCCTTTTTGGTCCATTCGTCCCCAGCTGACTGTGTGGTTCCCACTCATATTGAGGGCAGCTCTTCTCCAATCAGTCCACTAATTCAAAGGCCAATCTCCCTCCAAAACCCCTTCATATACATGCTGGAAGCAGCCTGTAAATGGAGACTGATCTTTTGTCTTCTGCATAATAACACAGAAACTATACTAACTACAGCAATGTTTGGCCAATGACTTAAGCATATTCCTAGCTAGCTCTTACATCTTAAATTAACTCATTTCTATTGATCTGTGTATCACCACAAGGCTGTGGCTTACCAGTAAGGTTCCAGCTCCCTTCTTCGGCAGCTACATGGTGTCTCCCTGACTCCCCCTTCTTTCCTCCTCTCTCTCCTTGGATTTCCTTCCTGCTATATTCTGACCTGCCATAGGCCAAAGTGGCTTTTTTTATTAACCAATGGTAATAAAACATGTTTACGGCATACGGAGGGGAACCCCACATCAGCAGCCCAATCAGTCTGTCCTCTCAGATGCCAAACCACCCTGGTTCCCTTTCAGCAGACACGATGCAGGCCCCATTCCTACCAACAAATGGAGAACAGTCCATGCTTCTCTTGCTATTGAGGTATTCTCAATCCAGTCAAGGAGATGCCCAAAATAAGCACTCACAGGAAGTGATTTTTTTTTTTAGTCTTCTATGCTCAGAAAAACTTGTCAACAAACTCACCCACCCTGCCCCACCCCACAATGCTACCCTGACTTGGTCTAGAAACATCAGATTCAAAGGGCATTGCATCATTATTAAATTAAGCTCCCTCTACATCTCAGGGAGGGAAGGGGGTAGAAGGAAGAAGGGAAAGAGTGAGAGAAATAGAAAGACAAAGAGGACAATATCTCTGTGTCTGTGGTGATAACAGATTGCATTCAAATTCTTCAGCATCCCTGAATATACCATCCATTTAGAATAGTAAATATAACACACATCTGTATAATCTCCATTTCTTTTGTGAAATTTTCAGCTGGAGGCCCAGCTCTGTCTGCCTTGTTGGAGAGACACTCATACCACCTGCACCAATATCTCTGCCTGTTTAGTTCCCTTTCCCAAAGATCTTAGAGCTCATAGTTATGCTCCATAAATAAAATAGCATTGTGGCTATTTAAGCTTTTAAGAAGAAAAGACTCTCTGCCTGGTTTTTTTCTGGAATTAATTAGCTTTCCTAAAGATGTTTAATCTCAGGAGCTCAGTCTATGAGGTACACTGTATTAGTCCCTACGGAGCTGTTAGATTTCATATGTTAGGTCAGTGTTTAACTGCTCAGAGCTGTTGCAAAATTTAAAAGACAAAATCAATTTAGTACATTTTTGTTAACCTGTTAGAATCATAAAACACTTCTCGACAAAAAGGAAATCGTACCAGGTACTAAAAACTCGTGACTACACAGCATTAGGGAATTCATACACTTGAAGGAGACCTACAACCACTAATTGACAACACCAGCATAATCTCTAACAACAATGTAAACGTTTGCCATTATACCTACAGATAAGTGTAGTCTCCGATCCTTATCAAGGAAATTTCTCTTTTCCACAGATGGAAACCACTACAGAAAAGCACAGCCAATCAAAAGGCAAAGTTGTAGGTCTCAAAGCCCATGGATGCATCTACAAAACACTCCAGCACCTTAGACTCAGGGAACACTGTGGAACTGAGGGTAAAAAGATTGCAAGAGACCCAAAATCAGGGACTTTGCTGTGTGACTGTGTCTACTAGTAACATCAGACTCATGAAGTCTTACCAACATCATTTCCAGTAGACATGCCACAGTGGATGGGGGACAGCCCATGAGGCCTCATCCTACACAGAGAACTGCAGGGAACCAAGAAATGATGAGAGAGGGAGAAATGTCTTCTCCAGGGAAGAGCACACCAATTGGTTTTACAAGTAGCCCCTCCCAACCAATTAGATGCAGTCAAAGATACCCTGGTCGAAAACTTCAGTGATGGTGAGGCCTAGATTCATAAACTTCCAGCAGGAGTGTCATTGATACAACCTCCTTGGGAGAAATTTATCAATTATTATCAAAACCTTGTAACTGCAGAAATTGAACATGCATGGAAATGTGTGTTCAGCAATGTCATTTGAGGCAATGTAAACAAAAAGCCAAAAACAAAATTATCTGTTTCACAACATTACAACATTGGAGACTTGATAAAAAAAATAATGATGGTATAATAACAATCATATCATTGTGAAGTCTATCAAAATTATGATTTAATTATATATAAACATAAAGGACTAGCCTAGTTTACTAAAATTGTATTATGAATCAAGAATACATTATTTTTACATGTACACACATACATTGATAGTCACCTTCTGAAGCTCAGAACTATGCAAATGAAAATAATATAAAAAAATCTGCATTATTGTATTAATAATTGTTCTTCATTATACTTACCTGTATTTTTTCATTTTTACACATGAGCATATATTGCTTGTTTTATGAAACAAACATTTCTTATTTCTTACATTTTTTGATTTATTGTACTTTTGATTATGTATGCGTTAAAGGTACTGAGAGGTGAGGGTGTGGTTGAGTGGGGGAGAGTGTGGGTGTCTGGGCACACGCACCTATGTTAGTGCGGTTTCCTCGAGAAGTCACAAAGGAATGTCACTTCCTTTGGTGCTGGACTTTCAGGCAGTTATGAGTTGTTTGATGTGGGAATCAAACTCAGGTTCTCTACAAAAGCAGTTTTCTGTCTTCACAGCTGGGCTACCGCTCTAGCCATCCAATTCTTCCCTTTTTCTTACAACGTGTCCTGACTACGACTCCCCACTCCCAGCTCCTCCCAGATGTTCCCCACCTTCCCACTCATCCAAATGACCTTGGTCTTCCTCATTAGAAAGAAACATGCATCTAAAAGAGAGAGAGAAAAGAAAAGAAAAAATAAAATAATATTTTTGAAAAACATGAATAGGACAAAACAAATGAATAATAGAAAAAGCACCAAAAAAACATATAAACAGAGAGACACGCACATATAAAAACACAAAATAGGAAACCATAATGTATAAGCAAAAAAACCTATAGGGTAAGATTAAATATACAGACAAAGCATTATGAGACAATAAAAAAAACTCCAAAAATAGCACTGAGTTTGTTTTATGGTGGTCATTTACCACTGGGCATGGGTCATGGACTTAAGAATGGTTTGTATCCCCAATGAGACTCCACCGAAGAACACTAGTTTTCATTTATAAGCGATTATCAATTGGAGATAGCATCTGACTTAGGGATATGGGCTTGTATACAACTCTCCTCTCACCACGGGGACTCCATCAGGCCTGAGCCCATGCAGGCCTGTGCATGCTGCTTCAGGTGCTGTGAGTTCATAGGTGAAATGGTCCTGCTATGTGTTAGAAGGCCTTGTTTCCTTGATATCCTCCATCCCCTCCGGCTCTTACACTCTTTCTGCCTCCTCTTCCGCAGGCTTCGCTGAGCTGTGAGGGAACTGAATTGTTGGATGTCTCCCATTTAGGACTGAATGGATGTTCCAAGGTCTCTCACTCTTCACATTGTCCAGCTGTGGTCTCTGTATTTGTTCCCATCTGTCGCCGGAGGAAATGTCTCTAGTGATAGCTGAGAAAGACACTGATCCATGAGCAGAATGTCATTGGGAATCATTTTGTTACTATACTACATCCTGTTAGTGGAACAGTAGTAGTATTTGGTCTTCCTCTATATCCCCAGCCTACCTAGTCTCATGTTCTTGGCCCCCTGAGCTGTCCCTTCCCATGAAGAAAGTCTTAAATCCAATCAGATATAGGTTGGGTGGTCCCACAAAAATTGCACCACTATTGCACCAATATATCTTGCATGCAGGTCATCATTGTAGATAGATGGGTTTGTAACTGGGTTGGGGTTTACCTTTCTCTAAAGCTAAACAACTTCTAGTATTAGGTAAACTAGTCACTAGGGTGAAGGCTATAGGTAAGCACCAACTAGAGTTCATGTTCAGTAGCTATGCAAATGTTGTCTTCAATAATAAGGCCTTACCATCAGTTTATAGAGAGCAACCTATAGCCTTGGCAACAATCTAGGTTTTTTGAGGGTTCCCATGGAGCCCTTTAGGCCAACAACTTGACCATATGTAATTGATTTCTAGTACTGGAAGCTTCATTTAATTACAAGAAATGTCCAGTTGGGGCTCTGTCTCCCCTGCTACTTGATGATCTCATTTAGATTACCTTTATTATATGTATGTATTATAAGAATCTTCTACTGTATTAGTTATCCATATGACCCCTCAAATGGCCCTTAATTTTAGCTGTTCCTCCTCATTTGATATTCCCATTCCAGTCTTCTCCCATCCATTCATAAATGTCTGCTCGGTTTCCCTGTCCTGGAGAGATCTATCCCTCCTACCTAATCAATTGCTCTATACCTAACCTCTGTGGTCATATGGATTGTAGCCTGCTTCTTGAATAATTAAAAGCATGCAATCATATGTAAATTAATGCATACTATATTTGTGTTGTGTGGTTTGGTTTGCCTCACTCAGGATGTTGTTTCTTCTGGCTCCATCCATTTACCTGTGAAATTTCATGGTGTGATATTTTTTAACAGCTGAGTAATATTCCATTGTGTACATGTACCACAGTTTCTTCATCCATTCACCCATTGATGGACGTCTAGGATGCTTCTAATTTCTGCCTATTGTTAATAAAGCAGCAACGAACATGGTTGGAAGTGTCTCTGGAGTATGATGGAGAGTATTTTGAGTATATGCCCAAGTGTAGTATAGCTATATTTTGAGGTAGATACACTCTCAGCTTCCTGAGGAAAGATTTCCAAAGTGACTGTACAAGTTTCCAGTCGCACCAGCAGGGGATGGGTGTTCCCTCTGTGCTCCACATCCTCGCCAACGTGAGCTGTCCCTTGATTTATTGATCTTGGTCATACTGACAGGTGTAAGATTAAATCTCAAAGTATTTTTGATTGTTTTTCCCTGGTGACTGAGAATGTTGAACATTTCTTTAAGTGCTTCTCAGCCATTTGTGTTTTCTCTTTTAAGAATACGCCATTTAAATTTGTGCCCCATTTTTAATTGTGTTATTTGTTTTCTTGATGTCCAGTTTTGTTGGGGGGGGTGATTTTTGATTTTTGGATTTGTTTTCTTTTGTTTTTAGTTCTTCATATATTTTCGGTATTAGCCCACTATCAGATATGTAGTTGGGAAAAACTTTTTCCACGTTGTAGCTTGCTGCTTTGTCTGAATTATCATGTCCTTTGCCTTACAGGAGCTTTTCTGTTTTATCAGGTCCCATTTATTAATTGTTGATCTTAGTGCCTGCACTATTTATGTTCTGTTCAGAAGGTCCTTTTCTGTGACAATGCACTCAAGATTATTCCAAGTTTTTTCTACCAGATTCAGTGTTTCTGGCTTTATGTTGAAGTCTTTGATCCATTTGGAGTTGTGCTTTGTGAAGGATGGTAAGTGTGGATCTATTTGCTTTCTTCTTCAGGCAGACTTCCAGCATGACCAGCACCATTTGTTAAAGGTAAGGATAGTCCATGACCCCAGAGAAGCTAGGTAACAAGGAGAATCCTAAGAGAAATATACATGGATCCCCCTGGAAGGGAAAATAGACAAAATTTCCTGAGAAAATTAGGAGTATGGGGGTGGGGAGGAGGAAAGGTGAAAGGGGAGAAGGGGGAAAGATGGGGAGGGAAGGAGAACATGAGGGAATGGGATGGTCAAGATGGGGAAGGACAGAGAAGAAGAGCAAGGAAAGAGATATCTTGACTGAGGGAGTCATTATGGGGATAGTAATAAACCTGGCACTAGGGATATTCCTAGGAATCCACAGGATTATCCCAACTAAGAACCTAAACAGTAGTGGATAGGGTGCCTGAACTGGCCAATCGGTGTTTTATTACACCAATATGAGTGACAAATCTTTACAGGATACAAGAGCATTTTCCCACAGCACCACTGATGACCAGTTCCTTCTGTGCATGGTTTCTTGGTGTATGGCCTTCTTCCTCAAGGTCACAGAATACCCACTGCAAGTTCTATCTGGTATTTTAAAAAAATCCAAATAACTACAATGCTTCTAGGTTCAAAAACCCGTATTTCTGTTTGTTTGTTTGTTTGTTTGTTTGTTTGTTTCTGATTTCTGTTTCTTTTGTTGAGACCGAGTTTCACTTCGTGACTTAGACTGACCTCAAACTTGGTATCCTTCTACCTCAAACTCCAGTGTTGAGATTACAGATGTGCACCATTGTGCCTCAGCCTTTTAAAACCTCCTCTTCCATTCTTCCAGGACAAGATTAAGCCCGATTTTAATGCCACTATTACTTATTGTATTTACTCTCATCCACAGACATGGAATATATTTTCATTCTAGCCTAGTGATGACTACTTGCCAAGAACCACAGCCAGGAAGGGCAGAGTTGATTGACACAGATTATCAGAGGTTCAGACTCTCATGTTCTGAACCCCTCCCTCAGACGGACTATGGCAGCAGACCAGGATTTCATGGAAACATCTGTTGCTCCCCGAAAAGTTGAGACTATTTCCAGCAGGGGTTGGAAGAGAAGAGATAATAAGACAGATTCAAATCAGCCTTTTAGGTTACAAAACTATTCATGTAATGTATTATTCATAAAAAGATTGCTATATATTTCATAAAGAACTAGAAGAAAGAGTTCAAAGTTCTCTACCTCAACAAAATGAACAACAGTCAAGGGAATGGAAGTATCAATACCTCTATTTGATCATTACATACTTTATTCATATATGAAGTTACCATATTGCATTCCATGTAAATGTATGATTGTTATATGTCCATTAAAAATGGTATTTCATAAAATAAAAACATTCTCTACAGTGTCATTCTCCAGTTCCAGGAATCCTAAGCCATGGGGACTGAAAAACTTTATAAAGAATAATGTTAATTACCGAACTATTAGATCTTCCTGGGGGCTAAATGCAAATGAGAAAATCTTTGTCATCATCTTAATTTAAACACAGCCCTCACATCACAACTTCAGGAAAGGCCTCTGCTCACCACAGCAAAACCTGAATGACATGACTGCTAAAATGTCCTTGTCACAGATGAGCACATATATTCATAACATTTCAGAGAAAAGAATAACCAAAAACACAAACAGAGCCACCAGAAACCTTTAAGAGCGATTGTATCTAAGGGGCCTAATCTCATTCCTCTATAGAATACCAGGGCTCTACTTGGAGCAAGCAGGTCACTGGGTGTGAGAGTTGGACAGACATTCTCTCCTCTCCTCTCTTCACTCATTCCCTCCCTCAATTCTCCCTGCCTCCTTCCTTCTTTGCCACCATGAATGGACTGTCCTCCTTCGCCATGAGGTTTGTGCCCCACCGCAGACCTATGAGTAATTAGGACAACCATGAGCCTCTCTAACCATGAGCTAATGAGTCAAAATGAGCCCTTCTTGCCTTCCCTGGGTGTTTACGCTCAGGCATTTTGTCACGGCAACAGAAAACTGACTGACATCATGCCACCGTAAAGCAAGTTGAAGAGAATGCAGTGGTGTGATCAAACCTATCATTATAGAGATAAAAATATCTTTTAATAAGTTCAAGCAACCAAAGCACAAGAACTTCACAGACGATGTTGAGAGAACAGGATCATTGATGGTCCTAGGTAGCAACAGTTGTCACTCCTGGGATCTCACTGGGAGGAGAAGATAACAGGTCAGGTTCTTGTGGAAAAGGAATAGATCTGCCTACAATTAGAAAGATGAAGGGAGTGCTGTAGAAATGGCTGCTCTTCCAGAGGACCCAGATTCAATTCCCAGCACCCACGTGGCAGCTCACACCTGTCTGTGACTCCAGTTACAGGGGATCTGACACCCCCATACCAATGCACATAAAATAAAGTTAAAGAAACTGGGGAGGGGGGAGAATAAGATCTTCCTTTCTTTAAAAACCTTTCTTTAAAGGGTTTTCTGTCCTGTGGCCTAAAGTATATGGTCTACTGTTTTGGTTAGGCGAAGGCTTGAAGGTTGAAACCTGAAAGGTATGTTTTTGTGTTGCTTTTTCTGAACCGAAGTGATTTTTTTTACATAAAATTAGTCATTTTAAAGGAAACAATTCAGTGAGGTTTAGCATGTCCACAGTGTAAACAGCTACCACTATTAGACCCACTGGGCACTCTTTCCCCAGGGCACCTCTTCTCCCAGGCCCTAGCAATCAAGCATCTGTCTTTTGTTTTAATAAAGGGCTATGAAGCATATGTTTACGTACGTTATCCCAAGAACATAAATATGTTAAGCCTCAATTTTGTGTTAACTAAGTAAGGAGAATAGCCAGATTTATGAAGTTGTGGAACTAATACTAGTTTAGGCCCAGCATGGCTAGTGGAATTCTGCCGCCTTTTTCTAATATAGCTCAGTATTTTGCCCACAACATCCACACAGAACACTCTATGCTCTGGATGTCAGTGACTGGAGTGGAAGGACAGGAGGCCTCCTGGGTCATGAAGACAAGGGTTCTCTAGTCTTCCCTGTCCGTGCCTCCTGGCTTTATAGCAGATTCTGACAAGAATGCTATGTGGACTCTTTGCAATATTCCTGGAACGACTTTGCTTTGTAAATGTCACTCCAACCCCCAAAACAACTGTGAGCTAAATTGTTACCCACAGTATTCTGTTACAGAAAACTAGGAAAAGAAAAGTGCTCAATTCACCCCACCGTGTACGGGAAATCGTGGATAACGTGATACCTTCATTTGGTGGAGTTCCCATGGACAGATCATACTGTGATAGCACACTGTGAAAACAATCAAAACCAAGATGTCTAAAAGGCAATCAGTCACTCAGCAAGCGCTATGGTGTTCTAGCCAAGAGAACAAGCTGGTCTAGACGCTTGAATATCAGAAAATAAACATGGGGTGTGGGGGGGTGATGTTGGGAAGACTGTCATTTATATAAATATAGGTGCTCATCAAATTTTCACACAAAAATTATACAACTCTAGTATCATTGTCATTTCCACCTATCAGGAAATGAAGCTGAGCCCCCCGAGGATGTGCCTGCCATCTGCACAGCTCCCAGAGCTGGAGGTCGGTCAGGAGCACTCGGCTCCTGAGTCCATGCTCCTCAGTCAACAGGCTGTTCAGCTTCTTCACCCGGTAAAGACAGAGAGCTCTGTGGTTCAGTTGCTGAACTACTCGGGGCACAGTTGAGGCCTTCTGTGCACAGCACACAACAGAAAGGGAATGCTTTGCTGTGCTACACTTCCTGTGGGTGTACCTTAGCTCCCCCGGAGTACCTAAAGCAGAGACTTTCCAAGCCAACTGCATGCCTTCTCAAACTGCATCACCTGCTTAGAGAAGCAGTCTGCCTACTGAAGGAGCTGGCGGTGTGCAAGGACACTGTGGTAAATTATATCACAGTATCCCTCACAGAATAGGCCATGTGTTCCAACTCTGCAGTCCACATTGTCAACATGGAGCTCAGACAAGAGGTGCCCACAACCATTTGGGCTGACTCATGGGGTGGTCTGGGAATAAACTTACAGGATGGTGGGTCTTCATTCTGTGTCCAAGGCACAGGTTTGGGTCGAGGAATTCTCAAAACTATAAAAGGAAAGCAATAAACACTAATAAGTTCCAAACACTAAGAAGAGGCCTAAAGGTAGATGACTACGGCAAAGCATGAGTCACATGAATGTTAAACCGAGGTCAGAAACACTTACTGCTCTTCCAGAGAACCTGAGTTCAGTCCCAAGCACCCATGTCAGATGATTCACAACTGCCTGTAAATGCTGCTTCAACAGATCAGACACCCTCTTCCTGCTTCCAAAGATACCCACACATTTGTGGCGTACATGCACACAGATATATACACATAAAAAGCATATACACATAGGTCTTTTTTTTTTCAAATAAACTGATTAGAGCAATGACAGTACATAATATTAACAGCTTTAGGAAGCTGGGAACTGTTCAGGCAAGGTATCTTCAAAAATAAGAGACAAGGATTACCATCTAGGGGGCACAGGGTTAAGCCCAGAAAATTCCTTGAGCTTCTGCATCTGGCCCCCTATTCCTAGCACACCAGCATAAAGGAGACGGGCACACTGCTGGGGAACTGAACTGCAGGGGCTCTGTGCTCCAGGGCAGGGAGAAGTGTAACACTGTGGTGGATTAAAACAGGGCACACAGTCAAATCTGCACGCTGAATGGACAGAGACGCTCGGCCCTTTCTCTCACTCAATTCTGGGCATACAGACTTGTAACTCTCAAGAAAAAGATTCAGTCAATGCCTCCTCCAAGGCATACACAGCCTCTGAATAAAAAATGATAGTACTATTTTGGACTAATTCTTTAAAAAGGCTTTTGCTATTTTACATACGTATGAAAGTGCTGCTCCTGGAAGGCTAGATTAGTGCCCATTGTAAGGCGTTTTGAACATAATTAAGCATTCAGTAAAGGCTTTTCGAATTAAATTTCGGCAAGAAAATTCCTAGGGATGCGATATTTACTGCTATTAACAGGCATAGAGTTCTATTCCCTTTTACATTTTTTTTAACACAGGAGCTTACTGTGTAGCACAAGACCAGCCTGGCTTCACATGCATGACCCTCCTGGCTCAGCTTCCCAAGTGTTAGAATTATAGGCATTTACCACCACACTCCTCTGTAGTACTGCGCATGAAAGCATTGGCGCGTGCGTGCGTGCGTGCGTGCGTGCGTGCGTGCGCGCGAGTGAGCGCGAGTAGGCCAGAGGTTACCCACAAGTACCAATCATCAGAACCCATGCAGCTTTCTTTGGGAGACAGAATCTCTCACTGGCCCGATTCACACAGGGCTAGGCAGGCTGTCACCAGTATCCACCTCCTCGGTCCTGGGATTGCAAGCATCCATCACCAGATGCAGCTTTTACGTGAGTGCTGGGGACTGAACATAGGTCCTCAGGTTTACCTGGCGCAGAGTTTACAGGCTGGGCTCCCTACCTGGACTCTAAAATCTGAATCTTTGGTTTTGTTTTATTTATCTGGACGTTGCAGGCAAGAACAGGGTGCTGGTCATTCTCTACGTTGTTCCTCTGAGACGGGGTCTGTCACTGAACCTGGAGCTAGGCGAGCAGCCACCAAACCATAACAATCTCCTGCGTCCACCTTCATAGCACTGGGGATACAGCCACCTTCATAGTCACCCAGCTTCTTCTGTGGGTGCTGGGATATAAACTCAGTCCCTTCTACTTGTACAGCAATCTCCATTATCCGTGGATCCAGGTCTCCAGCTCCTAAAGTCTGAATCTTAATGAGCAAAACCGTTTGGTCAAAACTTCCTAAGTCCAGCTAGAACTCAAAACCCAACCAAAATTGAGGATTCACTGTGCTCACAGGGAACATATCAGCCAATCCTTCCTTCTCTGAGTTCCCTGCCATGTGGCGTTTGGAGGCCCACTTCATACCCTGTGATCATGGCAGAGTTGGTCTTCATATTAAAGATATTAGCTTGATCACATAGCCAGCCCTCCATACCAGCCTCTTGTTTCTCTATGGCCTATTTAGTAATATTAAGACCACCTTCCAAAATATTTACAAACATAATTTTAAGTTTGAAAGTTTGTTAAAATATTTTTAAATGTTTCTAATACATTTTTGTTTTTAGAGTTCAACCAACTATATTCTATACTACTTATTTTTGAAAAAACTGGTGAAAATGGCAGCTTAGCCCTTAAAATAGTATAGAGGTCTTGGGATGGTGCTCAGTTGGTAGAAGGCTTGCCTAGAATGCACAAAACCATAGGTTTGATGTCATAAAACTAGAAGAGGTGCTGTATACCTATAACCCCTGCATGGAGAGAGAGAAATAGGAGCGTCAGAAGGCAAGGTCATCCTCAACTGTAAAGCAAGTTTGGGGCCAACCTGGCCCACATGGCACTCTGTCTCAAAAATTCAGTAGCAACAATATAGAAAAAGGTTTCTTATAAAGCAAAAGTTGAAAATGTTCTGCTTTACTTCTATAATTTTTAACATTCCCTAGCCAAAAAAAAAAAGTATCCCAGACCAGATTGATTTTATGCTGTCAGTTCTGGGAAGCTCTCTGTGGTTTTCATCACCAGCCATTAATATTAGCTGCTGATAAGCATCACTAAGTGATTTTCAGGGCTTACAGAGCAAGAGGTATCTTGGGAGCTCTCGGCAATGCTGTGCTTGCACCAAGGATTGGCAGCAGTTCAGGAATGGGGTGGCCAAATCACCCACCTTCCCTCTGAGTAAGCAGTCAGGGTCCAGAGAGAGAGGGGGGTAACAAAGAAAGGCAGAAGCCAGGAATCCTTTGTCTTTTTTCTCACAGATGAGATTATTCTCAAAACATTTACTCATTGAAAAACAACCGTTTTAAAACAAAGAATGATTGAGAGGGACAGCTGTAGGTGTACCCCACAGTGGCCTTCACCTCTGCTTCAGAGAGGTAAGAGTGAGGAACAGAAAACAATGACAGAGCACAGACTAATAGTGTCTGTATTCATCTCCCTCTTCCTACATGCCCAGCTCCCTGTGAGCTGAGACCCAATGGGGACTTCCTCTCTCTGAGAAAAGCATGTGCTTGAACTCTAGCTTCTTCTCCTGATTGCCATTGAGGACTCAGCCTCTCTATCAGTGCCTCCCTTCCCTGAGGCTGAGGCTGTTCATAGCTCCACAGGTCCCCAAGCTAAGGAGATGTTGTAAGTGCCTTCTATATTATTAATCCCCCATCTTCAAATAACTAACCAGTCCTGTGAGGCCCGGGTCACTTCTGACTCAGTCATCTGCCTGCTTCCAAGACACATCATCAAAGAAGACTTTGATATAAGAATCACTACGCTCCCCTCTAACTGCCAGCAGAATGATGCAGAAAAGAAATACGATTCTAAAATAAAATTAACTTCTATCTTTTTGCCGCGCCTCTGACTTTCAATTATCTCCTTGGATACCGCTGTGAAGCACCTGTAACCTGGAGGGCTTTCAGCTTTGGCTCAGGAGCCAACATACTAATGGCTGAGCTTCATAAGGAAAGAGGGAGGTCTCATGGAGGGAAAACAGAAAAAAACAAGATGAATCTCCAAGAAGACAAGCAAAGTTCCTCTACTGGGACATCAGCTTGAGCCAGCTGACTTGAGCTAAGGGAGCCAGCACTGACCACAGGTGAACAGGCTGTTCAGGTAACAAAAGAACAGCAGGTGTTTCTTTTCTTCTGAGGGTGCGTTAAGGTTTGAGAACCACGCATTAGCCATAGCTGAAGTTTCAAAAGCTGTTCTTGTATATGAACTCCCTGGCCTTGTGCTCAGTGGGCTTCAACGTAACCCAGGAGCTGCTGGGTTATCCATCATCCTGCGAGACACTCCCAGCTCAGGATTCAGCCTGAGTCTTATAATAAGGCCAAGAAGGTACAGGTGCTTGAGCTGCAAAGAAAATGCAAGAGTGGGCTGGACCACAGATCCACTCCATTGAGCAGCGGGCCAAGTTCATGCTCTATTGTAATATCGGATAAAACACTTCTCGAATGACAGACATGTCTCCATGCATGGCTAAGCGAAGTCTGACTCCAAGGTTGAAATAGAAGGAGGGACAGAAACAATATGAAGACAAAATTCCGTGCCTTTTAATTTAGTTTAGTCATTCATCAGAGAGCAGTGGGCTCCAGCAAAGAGTCAACGGTTTTAGCAAACGCAGCCTTTAAATTTAACCCACAAGTCAGAGGTATTATCTCCAGTAAGCTAGTGGGAAGCTAATAATGTATTGCTCAGCTATATGACCTTCAGAATATGTGATTTTTAGGTCAACCGCAAGTAAATGCTGTGATCTTGCTCTGAGCTTTTTATCTGGCATCTGAGCTGATTATAATTTATAGGATGGAGATTTTCCTTGGTAATAATTCCCCCTTGAATTGTTTGTCATTTACACGGCCATCTAGAACCCAACTAGCTTTAGCTTGGCTTAGTTATAGAGGCTTTTAATCTATAAACATTCTGGCCTCGTGGCCTAATGTGTGGTTTTATGGCAGAGCTGTTGGTAGAGTGCAGGATGAGGCAGAGAAAAGCGCACATCCTGCTTTAAAAGGTAACAGAATAAGTGCCCAGAGCTGGTTGGTGTTGCTGAATATTACTTCACACTTTGTGAAGATGTGTCACTGTGATTGGTTTAATAAAGAGCTGAATGGCCAATAGCTAGGAGAAAGAGGTTGGGTGGACCTTCTGGGAACAGAGTGATCTCAGGAAAGAAAAAAGACAGAGTTGCCAGCCAGACACCAAGGAAGCAGGATGGGCAAAATGAAGATGAGGTAACAAGAAGTAGATAAACATATTGGTTAATTTAAGTTATAAGAACTAGTTAGGAACAAGCCTAAGCTAAGACTGAGCATTGATAATTAACAAGAAGTCTCTGTGTGGTTATTTGGGAGCTGGTAGGTGGAAGAGAGAAAGACAGGTTCCTGTGTGACTCGAGCTGTATAGCACTGAAGTATCCACATTTAACTACATACCACTAATAAATGTGGAAGTCTGGGTTCAATAGAACCAAGCAAGGTATTGTTTGAAGTACACCTGTAATCCCAACATGAGTGTGGTTGAGTCAGGAGGGTCAAGAGTTCAAAGCCAGATTCAGCTCTTTAATAAGTTTTAAAAACAGCCTGAGAAACATGAGATCCTGTCTCAAAAAGCCAAAACTTATTACCCAGAAACCAATGTGCTATCATATCAAGACAGAATAGGTTATGACAAAGGCTATCAGATAACAAAAGGCAGGAAAGAGGTTTCAAAATCTGTACCATTCATCTAGTGTGTTTTCTCAATTGATGTTCCCTGTTCCCAGGTGAACCTAGCTTGTGTCAAGTTGACAAGAACAATTTGGCCCAGTTGTCTATGTAACTGTCCTGTCTTTGGTCACAATATGCATTTCTTTTTTCCCACCTAGGTAAATGTGACTTGATGGAGACTGGCCATATTCCAGCTCCAGGGGTGGCTTCTGATTGGTCTCAATTGATAATGATAACCCAGCTCCCTCCCCGCGCATTGGCTCAGAACCCAAGCTTCAGTCTTGCAATGTGGCAATTCTTCACATTATTCATTGACTCAGGTGGACACAAACTTAACCCTGCCCCACCAAATGATTCTTTGGCTGAGAGAGCTCCTCTCTTAGCATTGAATGTGACCAAGCAAAGCATGAGACCCACAAGCAACTGGGGTCCATCTCTCCACCCCAGGGAACGCTATCTAAAGGCCAGTCAATACATGTAGGGAAACAGGGGGAATTAAAGCAGCTGAGCCTGATCACAGCGTGGGGCCCTCTGCCTTCAGACTTCCCTTTCCAAGCTAGCAAATGCCCTCATGAACTAAGCTGAGCTGAATCAAAGTTTCTCTCACTTGTAGCTAAAAGCATTCTGATTGACAGTATTTTATACGACACAGATGCTTTATGAGTAAAGACAGCTATATACTTAAAGTAAATACCTGAAGGTGACCTACCAAACTGAATTCACATTAACCTCTAAATGATGATGGCCACTGTGCGAGCCAGCACTGCCCAAATAGAGTGCTGTGTTCCACAGGATGTACGTCCAATCTTCTATTCTTGCGATAAGTAAGTACATGGCTTTTCTAAGGTTTTTTTTAACAGGTTTTTGGATTTCTACATTTTATTTTATATGTGCAAATGTTTTGCCTGTGTATGAATATATCCATGCCTGGTGCCTACAGAGGCTAGAAGAGGGAACCTGATACCCTGAACCTAGAGTAGCAGGCAGTTATAAGCTGCCATATGGGTGCTGGGAACCGAACCTCATCCTCTGTGAGAGCCGCCAGTGCTCTTAACTGCTGAGCCGACTCTCCAAGCCCAGTACGTGAAAGTTTTTAAGAAGCATGTGCTAATAAAATACAGTGAGGAGATTGACTAGTGGACCCTTCAAGAATACCTTCCCATTTTATTAAGAACCACTTCATTGTTGTTGTTGTTACTATTATAGTGGTTTGAGCCACTAATTATGAGAAAAAGCTATAAATAAGACACTTACAGTAGCTTCCCAACCCAAGCATATTCCACTGAGAAATGTTCCACCCTTAACCTCCCGTCCTCATCTATCCCGTACCCTGCTCCAAGAACGACCCCCTACCCAAGACTCCCAGGAGCCACGTTTATACTCCAAACCTTATTCTCCTGGCCACAGCTTCTTAGCCATGTCATAGGTGCTTAACCAGATAGGCTTCCAACCACTGACTGAAACTGTACTCTTTCTACTTAGAACAAGATAGAAAGAGACCATTTTAAATATCAGAAGCAAGAATTTAAGTTAGATGTTAGAATTCCTGTCTGGTACAGAGACACAGTCTAGAGACTGGGACGTGCTCAGCCCGAGGTAGAACTTCCACATCAAACCCACTGCTCCCAAAGCTCGGGGATCATCACAAAGAGGAAGGCAGAAGGATTGTAAGAGTCAGATGCAGTAGGGGACTACCGCAAAATAGAGTTTTCTGGACATGGCTGGACTTCGGCACATATGAACTCACAGCAGCTGTGACTATCTGTGCAAGACCTGTAGAAATTCAACTCAGACAAAATCCTAACGTGGGTATGGGAGGGGTTTACGAAGTCCCACGCCTAACTGAGGAGCTATTGGCAATTGATAGACACCTGGGGAGGGGAAGTTTTCTTCAGGGACGCTGTCCCTCAAAGACTGTTCTCCAGGGATGGCCCTGTGACCATTGTTCATAGAGGTAGCACTAAGTGGACTCAGTGGGTTTAAAACAGAGCACATGGAGCTGGAAAGGAAGAAAGTCAGGGGGAGTATATAAGCTGAGCTGGAGAAGCCAAAATAGTGGTGGATTTGATCAAAACGCAGTATGCACATTACTAAATTCTCAAACAATAAACTTTTTAGGAAATCAAGTCTAATTGCTATTGAAGACCATTATTGACTAACCTTCATAAGGTTACATTTCACTCCCTGGGCTTCTATCTACTGTGTGTTTCTCTTTCATCCCAGCAACATGTGTCCCCCTAACACTACTGGAATATTTCTAGCCGATTACTTACTTATATTTAGAGGTGTGTTGCTGACCATGCAATCAAGAGTGTTTACTAGAACATCTGGGGAGCATAAAACTAGGGCCTGCTCATCCTAATAAGCAGTATTTGGATTGTTAAAGTCCAGAGAGAGGGGATCACTAAAAGACCCAACCTTCTCTTTACCAGGATTGCAAAGACTGACTGTAGGCTCCACATGACTCGCAAGTCCCAGTGACATAGTGCTGGACCTTAACAGAGAAGGGCATTGCTATATCTGTTTCAAATGTTAGATAACTCAAAGATGAATTAGATCTTCCTTCCCATATGATTTATATACCTTGCTTCAATGTCAAGAAAATCCTGAAGTGATAGTTTAGTTTGATATCTGTTTCTGTGATGAAATACTCTGGCCAAAGAAACTTACAGGAATAAATGACTTATCTCATTACAGGTCACAGTGCCCCATTAGGGGAAATCAGGGCAGAAATTCAAGCAGGAACTTTAAACAGAAACCATAGAGGAACTCTCCTTGCTGGTTCTTTCCCAGGTCCATGCTTAGCTGGCTTTCTTATACAGCCCAGGCCTATGTGCCTAGAGTGATGTCATCTACAAGGGGCTATATCCACCTACAATTAACAATTAAGACATCCCCCACAGACGGGCTCACAGGCCAATTTGATCTAGTCAGCTTCTTAACTGAAACTCTCGGGTGACTTTAGGCTGTGCCAAGTTTACAGCCAAAGCTAATTAGGACAGAGGGATACAAAATGCATGAGCTGATGCAGTGGTTGGTCTTCCATATCAGTTGGATCACAGTTGAGCTGTGATACCTAGTCATTCGGCCAGATGTCCTTCTAGATGGTTCTATGAAGGTACTTAAGACGTGATTAATATTTAAAATAATATTTTTTTCAAGGATGTGTGTGTGTTTTCATGTGGTATCTGAATGTGTGGCACATGTGCCCGTGTACACACACAGAGACCAGAAGAGGACATTAGGAGTCTTCCTGTATCACTTTCCACCTTTGTTCCCTGAGACAAATTATTTCAGTCCTCCTCACCTCGCCCTTTGCAGCACTGAGAGAGCAAACGTGCTGTTATGCCCAGAACGCTACATGGACCCCAGACTTGGGTCCTCCTACTTATCCTTATCCACTGACCCCTCACCCCATTCCCACCAAACAGTAGACCTGGAGTAAAGCAGAAATGTTAGCAAGCTTCATCCAGTCAGTTCAAGACATTAATAGAAAAAGACAAAGCTTTCCCAGAGCAGAGGAGGTTCTGCTGGTAGCCCCACCCCACCACACTACCTCCATCCTGGTCCCTAGCCAGCCCGACTTCCCTGCTCACACTACACCTGAAAGTTTCCATGACTGTCTGAGCCTTAAGATGCATAGAGTCAGACAGGCAAAATAATATTCTGTTGGTTTAATTTCTCAGAACAATGCTGATTTATACAACTATCAAAAGTAGAATAAAATTATAAAATAGTTTGTATTAATTAGAGAATGCTTACACCCATGCATGAGACCCTGATATCTACCCCCAGAACCACCAAAAAAAATGAGAAAACTAGTAAAAATTAATATAGGTGAAAAGAGAAAGCCAAGCTACAAGTACTTTCAAAGATGATGTTCACAGGTTTTGCATACTTTACTAAATATGTACCATAATTTTAAATGGAAGTTTCCTTAATAAACTGCTCAAAGAAATAAGTCTAGTAGTGTACACCATCTCAGAATTCTTATGATTTTTTTTAACTATTTTGTTAAAACACACACACACACACGTACACACATCTGACAAGAATTCTTCCCGTAAATCTGAGCAATATAATCATACCGCTTTCTCAAAAACATTATTTTTTTTTAAACAACCAGTTGATTGGGCCATTTACATTCCTGAAAGGCAAATTTTCTCAGCCTTCATTGAGAAGGTTGATAAGTCAGGTTTCCCGCTGGAGTCCCAACATCAAACACCTCTCCCCACCACACTGCCCAAAGCCACAGCAGCACAGCAGTTAAGGACCACTCTGCCAGACCTGCCTCAGCACCTTGTTAGGCTTTCGGGTGTTTCTGCAATATGAAACAGCTACGTGAATACCTGACAAAGCTATCCAAAAGACCCTTAAAAGGGAACCATGTGAGTTCTGATTCCATACTGAGAAGAATTCGCTAGGGCCATGTCACAGGTCTAGAAACATCCAAATTCCAGGGTCTAGCTATAATCAATTGGAGATTGATTTTTTTCCCCTTAATTCACGTGGTGGTTAGAATAGGAATGCCCTCCCATAGATTTCCTGTGTTTGAGTACTTGGTCCATAGGGAGTGGCAATATTAGGAAGTGTGGCCTTGATGGGGTAAGTGTGGCTTTGTTGGAGGAAGTATGTCAACTAGGGGTGGTCTTGGACATCTTAGAAGCTCAAGCCAGTTCACTTTCTGCTGCCTGGGACTCCAGATGTAGAATTTTCAGCTTCTTCTCCAGCACCACATCTGCCTGCATGCTGCCATGCTTCCTGGCATGCCGATAATGGACTAAAGCTCTGAAACTGTAAACCAGACCCAATTAAATATTTTCCTTTATAAGAGTTGCCACAGCCATGGTCTCTTGACATCACTAAAACCCTAAAACAGTTTCCTTTTTCCTTAGTTTATAATGAATACTAGCTCCCTTCATAATTCCTCCTACCCAGACAGTAATGAAAACTGTATTGTCCATAGAAGTTGAGCAAAGGTTACCTCAGAATGAGTTTAAGGCATGACAACTTACAGCTAACCAGAAGAATAATCAAAATAGGAAATATGTTATCTACACAGTGAAAACAGTCAAAAGACTATAAACAAACTTGAAGAGTAGTCTGCATCCTTAATTGGTCATACAAAAAAATTTTCCTGGCTTGTTTTTTATCTAGATGTTTAATGTGGTGTAGAATGAAATTGATTAGTGTAAAAGCTCTAGACACGTCTGCTGAGCAAGGACTGTCTTTTTTAGTAACAGGAATCATGGCTCTATAAAAACGGGATTTTATAAATTATTACGTTTATTTGTTGGGAAGAAGGCATGTGCTTACATTTTGAGGGAGTCAATACCTTCTTTCTCATACTGTCCCAAAGTTCAACCCCAGATAATCAGGCTTGTCACCAAGTGCCTTTACCCACTGCACCATCTTGCTAACTCATGAACCTTAGTTTTGTTTTATCTGTATCACCAAAGAATACTATGCAATCACTAAGAACTAAAAGGACTTCCTGATGTTTTAGGAAATCATTGTTAATTCCAACATATACATCTACACCCAGACAAGCTACCTAATTTATCAACTCTAAATGATGCTTAAAAGATATGTAAGAGGACCCGTGAGATGGTTCTGTGAATAAAAATGCTTTGTAGAACGAGTCTAATAACTTGAATTTGATCTCCAAAACTCACAAGAAAGTGGAAGGAGAGAACTGAGGTGTCTTCTAACTTCCATATGCATGCACCATGGCATACTTCCTATACACACCTTATAATAAATAAATATATATTAAGAATTATATGTATTTATAAGAATTTCTCCCTCTTGAATCCATCACCATCACTTCTTACTAATTGCATTTGTTTATTTGAATTACTTATTCAAAACAGCATTTGATTATTCAAAATAGTGTTTCTCTGTCTTAATTGAATCCTGCAGCAAGCCGGCATGCAGCTTCTCGGCTTGCATAGTAATTTATCAATACACTCATTATGCATTTGGGATGGGGAGGACATAGATTAAAATGACAGATCTGGCTAAAGCTATGTCTGTTTTTCTTTAGGCAGAACAAAAGAGAAGAAACAATTGGATGTGTAAAGGGACCCTTTTTCTTAAGAAGTCTAAATACTTTATCATATTATGTCAGCAATGTTTACTATTATGAGGCATCTTTATTCTAGGGAAACAAAAGTCTGCCTCGACCTACAACCCCAGGAGTGACATTTTTATATTCAACTGGGACTGAATGAATTGAAGACTGCGACAACTAATTACTTGATTGAAAGTCACAGATGGATCAATGGAAGAGAATCTTCCACAACCTGGCAGACCAAACTCTTTCCTCATCCAGCATATTTTCTTTCTTAAACTAAACATGTTTACGTTTGCAGCAAACTTTTAGAAAGAACACACTGCATCTCCATAGAATTGGTATTCTCTCCAGAGCTACATACTATCGCCAGGCAGATCTAGGCTCCGGATATAGAAATGGTTTTCTGGCCGGCGTATTGTTTGTGATTTTTGTGGTGGTGATTGTTAATGGACATAAATATCAGGTCAGGATACAGTACTCAATCTGCCCACGGATTATCTCCACCAACCACACTGTTGGCCTCACCTTTCCAAAAGTCCTACAAATCTGAGGGCCTTTGAGTTTATGGCCTGAATCATTAGAGTAAGTATTCTATTCCAACTAAAAACATCTCTGCCCTTCAGCTTTAAAGCCACTTCCTACTTTTCCGTTTTATTTTTCCTTCTCATTCTTTCGCTCTTCCCATCATTAAATAAGACTGAAAACATGCGTCATCAACTGTACTTGTAGCACACCACGCCCTATGCTCTACTATATTGTCTCTGCTCTATGCGCTACCATACAGTTCGTGAGCCAGGCAAGGGGCTGGAGATTGAAGCACACAGAGACACACAGACAGAGAGACACGGGTCATCCTTGAAACAGGAATGCCCTCCTTACTGTGTACGAGAGCCGCTAATATAGAGATCCTTAACTGATAGCAACGCCCCAGCCAAACCCACCAGAAATCAGGAACTCATGAGGGTCTCGTGCTCAGAGCAGCTGCAAGCTGTTTCAGAGCAGAGGAAAACAAGTTGTTTACAAGAAATTCAGGATTTGGGGGTTCACAGTTCCCGACAGTACTCATTCAGCAAATTCTACTGCATTCTTGCAGGATTGAGAGCAACAAAATGGCAAGCAGAATGTCCTGACTTCCAAAGAGAAACTTTCTGGAAGAGGCACATATGGGTTTGCTGACCCATGGGACAGGGGGGAATTTCTGGAAGGTGCATGTAAATGAGAAGGCATGGGTCCCAGGCATGAGTAGAGAAGAACCACAATAGAGACGCATCTGGTATACCTGGAGATAGGCAAATGTAGGAAGCTAGGTTGAAGGGGTGAGCAAGCATCACTTCATAACTGGCCTTCTAGGCCATACTGAAGATGCTGAACTTTTTCCAAGTGTGATGAGAGCTACTAGAAATTTTATGCTAGGGAATCACATGGTATCAATTTATACTTATAAAAACTGAATCTTGGTACCATATTTAGAATGAAGTGTAAAAGGGCCAAAACAGATGAAGACACGGGAGATGCTCCAATGATAGAGATGATAAGGGTTTTGTGTTGTAAAGGCCTTAGTACTAACAGTCAGGTATGAACTACACTTTGGAGCAGGAGCTAAGAAATGATCATATGGGAGGCATTTACCGAAGGCAGGGTTTACAGGATTTGTTGATGCGAGGATCGAAAGTATATCAGTGGGTTCTTAAGAGAAGCAAGCAGGAGCAGTAGATAATAATGAGTTGTAAATTACTGTCTTACAGCCTGGTGTCTACAAGCTGGGTACCCAGTTCATTAGTCAGGGTCCTCTAGAGAAACAAAATAAATACTATCGTAAGAGAGGATTTATTAGATCAGATGACATGCCACAGGCTAGGTAGCCTCACCATGGTCATCATCTGCAAGCTGAAGGGGTAGCAAAAGCAGCAGTTGTTCAGTCCTAGAAGAGAGAGCAAGAGGACCTAAGTACACAGCCCCAGTATGAGGCAGGAGGCTTGGCAGCGCTCTGGTAATCCATGAAATACCATATCATGTTCAAAGACTGAAGACGCTCTAGTCTAAGGTCCATAGTGATGGCAGCAGAAGAAACTGTACCGCTAGAGACAATCAGGCTTTCGCAGGCAAGGTTCCCACTAGTCTTTTCTGGCCCACCAGTCTCTCGGCATTTCTACCCAACTTTCATTTGACATAATTTTTCCTGACTCTGTATACCGACCCACATGCCAATCATCTACAGAAACATCCTAACAGCTACACCCAGAAACATGTTTTACCAATTTTCTAGGTCTCTCCAATTCAGTAAAGTTGACAACCAAGATTAACAGTCATGCCCAGGAAAGCCATGTGTGGTGCCAGTCCTGAGTCTGACGGCCTGAGACCTACAAGAGCTAAAGTTGTAAATCCCAGAATAATGGGAGAGGAGAAGAAAACTAATATTCTAACTCAAACAATCAAAGAGACTTAAAGAGGAAGAAGAGAACGAGGGAGAGGAGGAGAGGAAAAAGGAATTCTCAGTAGGCTGCAGTGTACCCCATATTGGGAAATACACTCTGCTTAACTTTGTCTACAAAGCTGAATAAACTGAATGCAATCACATCTGGAAACACTATTATAGACATCCGCTATGGCTCAGTAAATCAGATGCATAAAATTAAATATCACGAAGATTAAAGATGAGTAAGGGTGAATCTAAGGTATTCTGGTTGAGCCACTATACAATTGGTGTCAATTCCTAAAGTAAAGAAGGCTAAGAGAAGGTTTTCGGATAAAATCAAAACTTAGGTTTTCATCAAGCAGATTATGAAATGCTTATTTGACACTTAAATGAAAATAGCATATAGGCAATTAGGTATACAGTTCCAGAATTTAAGAAAGAAGGGTTATTGATATCTATTTAAAAGTATAAAATAAATGTATGGTATATGATGCCATGGAAGGGAAGGAAACATCAAGGAACCAAGTGTACACAGAAAAGAGGTCTTAGAAGGAAGAGATTGGGATCGATGACACCAGCTAGCATTAAGTGTGGCACTGGAGTAAAATAAAGCTTGCAAGGGCATGATTTTTGTTATTGTTGCTGTTGTTATTGTTGTTGTCTGTTGTGGGATATTATTTTAAGATGTGTTACATTTGTTTATGCTATGGAACATTTGTTTGATGGTGCAAAGATGTGTTGCATTCTTTCATACTGCATTTGTTTAACTCTGTGAATCTGTTACTTTGTCTGTCTAAAACACCCAATTGGTCTAATAAAGAACTGAACAGTCTATAGCAAGGCAGGAGAAAGGATAAGCAGGTTTGGCAATCAGAAAGAATAAACAGAAAAAATCTGGGAAGGTCATGGATTGAGGAGGAGAAAGAAAGGAGGACTCCAGGGGCCAGCTACCCAGCTACACAGCAAGCCATAAAGTAAAAAATAAAGAAAGGTATATAGAATAAGGAAAGGTAAAAACATAGAGGCAAAAGATAAATGGGACAATTTAAGTTAAGAAAAACTGGCTAGAAACAAGTCAAGCTAAGACCAGGCATTCATAAGACTCTGTGTGTGATTTGTTTGGACGCTGGGTGGCGACCCCCAAAGAGTAAAGAGTAAAAAACAGTCAACCACAGATGCCGTCATCATTGTCATCGCTGTTGTTGTTTCTGTTGCTCTTGTCATTGTTGTTCCTCCAGGCCCCCAGCCTGTTGAACAATGTGACCTCCATTCTGAGTAGATCTTACAGACTCTCAGAATGCCATACCCTGAAAACCAAGGGAAGACAAAAGCCAAGTTGAGAGAAGCAAAGACCAACCTCAACTGGGAACTTCTCTGAGTACACCTCAGAAGACACATTAAAAGACAATATGGAGGTTAGACTTGAAGGTCCTTTACAGTTAGTGTGTGTAAATAACACACGCTAAAAGCAGATGAATGTGTGGCAAAATCATGAGAAAAAAAAGTCAGGACCTTCTCTGATTTTTAGCCCCATCTGAACTAACCAATTAAAGCCCTTAGGTGGTTCTGGGCAGATTTTGCACTAAATGACATTTTACTAAGATTTGTAATTCTAGGGAAAATGAAAGGCAGGACTAAATGGCAACTGGGATTCTTTTTTGTGGATCTAACCTTTATGATTCTATTTATAAGTCCCTTACTTCATCATTTCCAGTGAGTTCCTTGAAGTATTCTTTGCTGGCTTTTTACTTCTGCTTCTCTCCATTATGGGAGAATAATTGTCAAATCAGGTGGGCAATAGTTCGTGGGTCTTTTTCATTAATTTCACAATAGCCAGTCCTGTGTCCGCATTACTGCAGCAATCAGCCTGGAACAATAGCCACCTGTCTCCAAGTTTTGTTCTGGACGCTTTGCAACTTGAGTACAATTTTTTTCTTTTCTTCTTCTTCTTTTTTTACTAACATAATACCTTAAACACACACAAAAAATAATAAAAAAGTAGATAGGTATAAGACAGATAGATAGATAGATAGATAGATAGATAGATAGATAGATAGACAGACCACATTGACCCTGAAAAATAAAACTCTGAAGTAAGCACCACATTAACTAAATCTGATGAGACAAGCATTCCTGTAGCTGTAGCAGGTCATTTTTCTCAAGGGATTTAATGATATATGAAGATTAAAATACCCATGGGATGGAAACTACACCTGCTATTTCCAAGTTCACTTGACACAATCCAAAATCAATTTTCTCCTTTTTCTGAAGTTAGTTCTAATCTGTCAAGACCCATCTCTCTCTGGCCTCATCTCCAGCTACATCCATTTTTTCCATCATATTATTTAAGGACTACCATTGCAGACCACAGAGATGGAGATTCAGTGAGAGATAAAATATTGTTGAAAGGGTCCAGTAGTATCATAGAGTATCTTGTGGATACAGTCGTATCCACATGGACACTGCCTTGCTGAAAGCTCACAAGCTTGGTCCCAGAAACAACTCTAATTATCTAAGTCATATCCAAAGAAGATTTCAAGAATTACAGAGATCTATAAATGAAGCAGAACAGCACAACTGAGTTTATTAAAAACCTTTCCCCTGAAACCTGCCTCGAGCTGTGTCTCTGGCCTGTGTTAGCGATATGTGGTGACTTATTCCACTTCCCGATAAAGACTTAAAGGATGAAAGCTGTGGAGAAAATAGGATGATTCACTCTGGAAGTCCAAGTTCTTTTCCTCGTGTATCCTGGCAATTTTTTTCCTGGCAAATGATCTCTTTAAAGGCAGTGCCAGGATGCAGTAGAACTAACTTCCTGGGTTTCTTTTTTAATTTTCCCAGCAGGAGTTTGGGTGAACATGATCAAAGAACATTGTGTGAAATTCTCAAAGAATTAATAAAGACAGAACAGTTTATACAAAAGTGTCAGTACCACACCTATTCGCTGTTTCTTGGATCCGTCTTACTAGCTTTAAGGGTGGGAGAAGACAGCATATGGCAGAGATTTGAAAGCTAACAAGTTGATTGATAAGGACAATGTCAAAACAAACATCACACACTGTGAAATCCAGCACATGTGTACCTGCTACAAAGGCCATAAAGCTCAGAGTATACGTGGTGTGTAGCAAAGATGGGGGTCTTAGCTGTATACGATAGGTGGACAAGATAATTTTTGAAGGGTATGTCAGATTTTTAACTACATTTCAAAATAGCAGTAATGTTCAAAGCCTTAATATTTTGTGGGTGCCTTCTGCGTCCTGTCACTTCTGACACCTAAGCAGATTTGACATCTGCTCCCTCTGTCTGTCTCTGATGCTGCAGTGGCCTCGTTTCTGCTTCCACCTTGCACTCCCAAATCCATTGATTGTACGGGCCAACTTTTAGCTCCTGGAACATGCCGAGGATCTTCCACCACGTCACCCTTGTCAACCGTTTTTATGGATTTAGAATGTCTGTCACGTAATAGCTGACCAATAAATATGTATTCATTCCATTCATTTTCTTCCTCTCCTGATTCACACAGCTATTGATGGAACCAGGGGAGAAACAGAGGAAAGAAGAAAAGATGGACAAGAGGGAGAAAATAAAAGAGGAAGGAAGGGAGAGGAAGGAAGATGGGGAGAGATAAGCCAAATCCACATATTGACTTTTGTTCTAATAATAAATATCCTCATTATTATTGTCATAGTTCTTCCCTTAGAAACAATCACACCATGACCCATCATGTGATAAAGGTGATTCTGTTAAATTGTTTTATAGCTATTTACCTATGTTGTTTTAAACAATAAAAAAATCGTAATAATAGTTTCTCAATTACTGTCAAAGAATTGTCACTAATATCTACTGTGTGTCTGAATGTTAATAATTAAATACAGGTTTCCAGTCATCTTAACAAGCCTATTACATGGATATTTCAAGACTACTTAAACAATAGAAGCTCTTATTAACATCCACATAAGGTAGTTTGATTCCTATAAAATAAGCACACATGCTCAGAGAAATACAATGTTTACACATGCTCAGAGAAATACAATGTTTACACATGCTCAGAGAAATACAATGTTTACACATGCTCAGAAAAATACAATGTTTACACATGCTCAGGGAAATATAATGTTTACACATGCTCAGAAATACAACGTTTCCACTTGCTTAGGGAAATACAATGTTTCCATGTGCTTAGGGAAATACAATGTTTCCATGTGCTTAGGAAATACAATGTTTCCACATGCTTAGGGAAATATAATGTTTCCATGTACTTAGGGAAATACACGTGCTTGGGGAAATACAATGTTTCCACGTGCTTAGGGGAATACAATGTTTCCACATGCTCAGGGAAATACAATGTTTCCACGCTGAAGGTGCTATTATTTCAGTTATACTACCAACATGAATTGATCTTTTTTTGGTGGGGAAGCCTTGTTAACCAATTATCTTTAAGAGGTGGGACCAAGTTAAGGTGTGGTTTCTGGAACCCGGAGAAAAATGGCGCAACTCAGGTGCACGCTCTCTCTGTGTTTTCTCACAGCTGAGCTTGGACTTCTCGTTCCTGTTTTGAGAGTTTTCCCCTTACAATAAATAAAAATATAAGTGTTTTATCTTTTAGCTAGCCTGGTTATTTCCCGAATCGAGTTAACTTCTACACTTTTTAATATTCATTTCTAATTTACATATATGAGTATTTTGCCTATATACATGACATGCACCACATAGGTGTCTGGTGCCCACAAAAGCCAGAAGAGGGTACCACATACCCCGGAACTGGAGTTACAGAAGGCGATAAGCTGGGAATTGAACCCAGGTCCTGAAAAAAGCAGCAAGCGCTCTTAACCACCGAGCCATCTTTCCAGCCCCTGAATTGTACTTTTTTATTCCACTGAAGCATGTACCTGTTGGGTTTAACAAACAGCACCATGAACAGTGTCGTATTTAGTGCACCGTGTGATGCTAATGGATTCTAAACCGAGCATTGCTTTTCACCCTTTCCTATAAATTCTTCTTTCCTCTCCTTTCTTTTGTCTTTTAAGAGCTTTTCAAGTCACACTTCCCCAGCACAGAAAGGTACATGTAACCTGAACAAAATTAGCAATGAAAGTGTGCTTTGTTAGTCTGCCAGGAAGTGTAACATGGTATTAAAAACATCATAAACACAGACAATGGATGGAAGAGATATTTTTACTGGAGAAAGATGTAAAGATCTCCCGTGGATAAGGAATTTAAATGCATATAATATGGGTCGTACATACGACCTGCAATGTATAAATTTGGCTTCACTCAGCACAATAAAAAGTTTGATCCAACCGGGCGGCGGAACGCGGCCGGAACACCGGGCGGCGGAACAGCGGCCGGAACACCGGGCGGCGGAACGCGGCCCGAGGACGCCCAGCGCAGCTGGCGGGGACCCACTGGGACCAGAGAGGCAGCAGAGGACACAGGCTGCTGGCGGCGGGAACCTCCCAGCAGCAGAAGCAGGCTGCAGGGACCGTGCGCAACACCAAGAACAGATCGCCCCACTACAATTAAACCAAAGAGGTAGGCCTTCGGTTGGGGAGGTCCCTGGCAAAGGAGGAGCCGGGTCCTATTCCTGAAGACCTGTCTGAGGGGTGAGAGGGATCTTGGCCCCCAGCAGGAACCAGGAAACAGAGCAAGGGCATTTTGTAAGAGGAGCCCCTGGCCAGCAGGGGAACCTGAACCAGTTTTAAAAGACCCATTAGATAGCATCCATAGGAGGAGATGGGCAGGCGCCAAGGAAAGAATTCACCCAATAATCTGAAAAACAACATGAAAACACCAGAACCCAACGATCTTACAACAGAAGGTCTCCAACACCATAACACAGAAGAAGTGGAAAAAATTGACTTTATGAAAGCTGTAGAGTCCCTTAAACAACATGTGAAAAATGCCCTTATAGAAATGGATGAGAAGTATAACCAAAAACTTGAAGAAATGAGTAAATACGTACATAATACCCTGGGAAACCAAGAAAGAATGATCAAACAGGTAATGGAAACAGTTCAAGAATTGAAAACTGAAATGGAAGCAAGGAAGAAAACACAAACTGAGGACCAGCTGGATATGGAAAATCTAGGTCAACGAGCAGAGCCTACAGAAACAAGCATAATCAATAGAATACAAGAAATAGAAGAAAGAATCTCAGATTCTGAGGACACCATAGAGAAAATAAACGCTCTGATCAAAGAAAACTGCAAAGCCAACAAATTCTCATCACAAAACATTCAGGAAATATGGGACACAATAAAAAGACCAAATCTAAGAATAATAGGAATAGAAGAAGGAGAAGAGTCACAGCTCAAAGGCCCAGAAAATATTTTGAACAAAATTATGGAAGAAAACTTTCCCAACATAAAGAAAGATATTCCTTTGAATATTCAAGAAGCATACAGAACACCAAACAGACTGGATCAAAGGAAAACATCCCCTCGCCATATAATAATCAAAACACAAAATATACAGGTTAAAGAAAGAATACTAAGAGCTGCAAAGGAAAAAGGCCAAGTAACTTATAAAGGTAAACCGATCAGACTTACACCTGATTTCTCTATGGAAACAATGAAAGCCAGAAGTCCTGGATAGAAGTACTGCAGAAGCTAAGAGACCATGGATGCAAGCCCAGACTACTATAACCAGCCAAGCTTTCGTTCACTATAAATGGAGAAATCAAGACATTCCAGGATAAAAACAAATTTAAACAATACGTAGCCACGAATCCAGCCCTACAGAAAGTAATAGAAGGAAAACCGCAACCCAAGGAATCCAACATTGCCAACACTGCTTACAATAACTCAGGCATCTAGCGACCCTTCACTAGCACAACTCAAAGAAGGGAGACACACAAATTCTACTTCCAAAAACAATAAGACTATCTGGCGTAAACAACCACTGGTCATTAATATCACTTAATATTAATGGTCTCAATTCACCTATAAAAAGGCACAGGCTAAGAGAGTGGATACGAAAACAGGATCCAACATTCTGCTGTTTGCAAGAAACACATCTCAACCACAAAGACAGGCATCTACTCAGAGTAAAGGGCTGGGAAAAGATCTTTCAAGCAAATGGTCCTAAGAAAAAAGCAGGTGTGGCCATATTAATTTCTAACAAAACTGACTTCAAACTAAAATCAATCAGAAGAGATCGAGATGGACACTTTATACTCATAACAGGAACAATTTGTCAGGATGAAGTCTCAATCCTGAATATTTACGCCCCTAATATAAAAGCACCCACGTATGTAAAAGAAATATTACTAAAACTCAAGGCAGACATCAAACCACACACACTAGTAGTAGGAGACTTCAATACACCTCTCTCAGCAATGGACAGGTCAATCAGACAGAAACCTAATAGAGAAGTAAGAGAACTACTGGAGGTAATGAAGCAAATGGACTTAACAGACATCTATAGAACATTCCACCCAAATAGGAAAGAATATACCTTCTTCTCTGCAGCCCATGGAACCTTCTCGAAAATTGACCACATACTCGGAAACAAAGGAAACCTCCACAGATACAAAAAAATATCAGTGTCCACCTGTGTCTTATCAGATCACCACGGATTAAAGTTAGAATTCAACAACAATCCTACCTCCAGAAAGCCGACAAACTCATGGAAACTGAACAGTCAACTACTAAACCACACCTGGGTCAAGGAAGAAATCAAGAAAGAAATTAAAGTCTTCCTTGAATTTAATGAAAATAAAGGGACAACATACTCAAACCTATGGGACACTATGAAAGCAGTGCTAAGAGGAAAGTTCATAGCACTAAGTGCCCACTTAAAGAAAACAGAGAAAGCATACATCGGAGACTTAACAGCACACCTGAAAGCTTTAGAAAAAAAAGAAGCAGATGTGCCCAGGAGGAGTAGAAGACTGGAAATAATCAAACTGAGGGCTGAAATCAACAAAATAAAAACACAGAAAACAGTCCAAAGAATCAATGAAACAAAAAGTTGGTTCTTGGAGAAAATCAACAAGATCGACAAACCCCTATCCAAACTAATTAAACGACAGAGAGAGAACACGCAAATTAATAAGATCAGAAATGAAAAGGGGGACATAACCACAGACACAGAGGAAATTCAGAGACTCATTAGATCTTACTACAAAAGCCTGTATGCCACAAAACTAGAAAATGCAAAAGAAATGGACATTTTTTTAGATAAGTACCACATACCAAAGCTAAACCAAGACCAGGTGAATGATCTAAATAGACCTGTTAGTTGCGAAGAGCTAGAAACAGTTATCAAAAATATACCTTCCAAAAAAAGCCCAGGACCAGATGGTTTCAATGCAGAATTCTACCAGAACTTCCAAGAAGAGCTAATACCTATACTCCTTAATGTATTTCACAATATAGAAACAGAAGAGTCATTGCCAAATTCCTTTTATGAAGCTACAGTTACCCTGATACCAAAACCACACAAAGACCCAACCAAGAAAGAAAATTACAGGCCGATCTCACTCATGAATATCGATGCAAAAATTCTCAATAAAATATTGGCAAACCGAATCCAAGAACACATTAGAAAAATTATCCATTATGATCAAGTAGGCTTCATCCCAGAGATGCAGGGCTGGTTCAACATACGCAAATCTATCAATGTAATCCACCATATAAATAAACTGAAAGAAAAAAACCATATGATCATTTCATTAGATGCTGAAAAAGCATTTGACAAAATTCAACACCCCTTTATGATAAAAGTCTTGGAGAGATTAGGGATACAAGGGTCATACCTAAATATAATAAAAGCTATTTACAGCAAGCCGTCAGCTAACATTAAATTAAATGGAGAAAAACTCAAAGCCATCCCACTAAAATCAGGAACACGACAAGGCTGTCCACTCTCTCCATACGTCTTCAATATAGTGCTTGAAGTTCTAGCAATAGCAATAAGACAACATAAAGGGATCAAGGGGATTCGTATCGGAAAAGAAGAAGTTAAGCTCTCGTTATTTGCAGATGATATGATAGTATACATAAGCGACCCCAAAAACTCTACCAAAGAACTCCTACAGCTGATAAACACCTTTAGTAATGTGGCAGGATACAAGATCAACTTCAAAAAATCAGTGGCCTTCCTATACACTAAGGATAAGGAAACAGAGAGGGAAATTAGAGAAGCATCACCTTTCACGATAGCCACAAATAGCATAAAATATCTTGGGGTAACTCTGACCAAGGAAGTGAAAGATCTATTTGACAAGAACTTTAAGTCTTTGAAGAAAGAAATTGAAGAGGACACCAGAAAATGGAAAGATCTTCCTTGCTCCTGGATTGGGAGGATCAACATAGTAAAAATGGCAATTCTACCAAAAGCAATCTATAGATTCAATGCAATCCCCATCAAAATCCCATCAAAATTCTTCACAGATCTGGAGAAGACAATAATCAACTTTATATGGAAAAACAAAAAACCCAGGATAGCCAAAACAATCTTATACAACAAAGGATCGTCTGGAGGCATTACCATCCCTGACTTCAAACTCTACTACAGAGCTACAGTATTGAAAACAGCTTGGTATTGGCATAAAAACAGAGAAGTCGACCAATGGAATCGAATAGAAGACCCTGACATTAACCCACAAACCTATGAACACCTGATTTTCGATAAAGGAGCTAAAAGTATACAATGGAAAAAAGAGAGCATCTTCAACAAATTGTGCTGGCAAAACTGGATGTCAACCTGTAGAAGAATGAAAATAGATCCATATCTATCACCATGCACAAAACTCAAGTCCAAATGGATTAAAGACCTCAATATCAGTCTGAACACAGTAAACCTGATAGAAGAGAAAGTGGGAAGTACTCTACAACACATGGGCACAGGAGACCACTTCTTACGTATAACCCCAGCAGCACAGACATTAAGGACCTCATTGAATAAATGGGACCTCCTGAGACTGAGAAGCTTCTGTAAAGCAAAGGACACTGTCACTAAGACACAAAGGCAACCCACCAACTGGGAGAAGATCTTCACCAACCCCGCAACTGACAAAGGTCTGATCTCCAAAATATATAAAGAACTCAAGAAACTAGACCCTAAAAGGCTAATCAACCCAATTATAAAATGGGACATTGAGCTGAACAGAGAATTCTCAACAGAAGAACTTCAAATGGCCAAAAGACACTTAAGGTCATGCTCAACTTCCTTAGCGATCAGGGAAATGCAAATCAAGACAACTTTAAGATACCATCTTACACCGGTCAGAATGGCTAAAATAAAAAACACCAATGATAGCCTTTGTTGGAGAGGTTGTGGAGAAAGGGGTACACTCATCCATTGCTGGTGGGAATGCAAACTTGTGCAACCACTTTGGAAGGCAGTATGGCGGTTTCTCAGGAAATTCGGGATCAACTTACCCCTGGACCCAGCAATACCACTCTTGGGAATATACCCAAGAGAGGCCTTATCATACAACAAAAGTATATGCTCTACAATGTTCATAGCAGCATTGTTTGTGATAGCCAGAACCTGGAAACAACCTAGATGCCCTTCAATGGAAGAATGGATGAAGAAAGTATGGAATATATACATATTAGAGTACTACTCAGCAATAAAAAACAAGGACTTCTTGAATTTTGCATACAAATGGATGGAAATAGAAAACACTATCCTGAGTGAGGTAAGCCAGACCCAAAAAGAGGAACATGGGATGTACTCACTCATATTTGGTTTCTAGCCATAAACCAAGGACATTGAGCTTATAATTAGTGATCCTAGAGAAGCTAAATAAGGAGAACCCAAAGAAAAACATATAGGCATCCTCCTGAATATTAACCTTCAGCAAGCGATGAAAGGAGACAGAGACAGAGACCCAAATTGGAGCACAGGACTGAAATCTCAAGGTCCAAATCAGGAGCAGAAGGAGAGAGAGCACGAGCATGGAACTCAGGACCGCGAGGGGTGCACCCACACACTGAGACAATGGGGATGTTCTATTGGGAACTCACCAAGGCCAGCTGGCCTGGGTCTGGAAAAGCCTGGGATAAAACCGGACTCTCTGAACATAGCGGACAATGAGGACTACTGAGAACTCAAGAACAATGGCAATGGGTTTCTGATCCTACTGCACGCACTGGCTTTGTGGGAGCCTAGGCAGTTTGGATGCTCAACTTACTAGACCTGGATGGAGGTGGGGGTTCCTTGGACTTCCCACAGAACAGGGAACCCTGATTGCTTTTCGGGCTGAGGGGGGGAGACTTAATTGGGGGAGGGGGAGGGAAATGGGAGGCGGTGGCGGGGAAGAGACAGAAATCTTTAATAAATAAATAAATTAATAAAAAAAAGAAAAAAAAGAAATTTAAAATTCAAAAAAAAAAGTTTGATCCAATATAAAACTCTGTCAACAGTCTTTCTCCAATAATGAAAAACTATTTATTTTTAGAAGAAAATAAATGCAATTTTAAAATGTATTTATGTATATATTTGTTTGAGTTGTGGGGCACAGAAAACAATGTGTGGGAGTTGATTCTCTCCTTCCACCACACGGGTCCTGGGGGATCGAACTCAGGTCATTGGGCTTGGTGGTACCTTTACCCACTCGTTGGCCCAGTTAATTCAATTTTAATAAAGGAAAGTGAAACTAAATTTGCTTAAAATTAAACTTGTAATTTTTTTCTCAGTCTTTAAGAGACAAGAATTCTCCAAGCATAGCATATTCCTTCCACAGGAATCATTTCTCTGGGACTAGAATGACCTTGATAATTCTCTCAACACACTTTGTAATCCCAGCACACCCGTAACCCCCGCACTAGGAGAGCTGAGGCAAGAGGATAATGAGTTCTTGGCCAGCCAGAATGCATAGCAAGACATTTCTTTAAAACAAAATTCTTTTTCCTGTTCATTTTTATAATGAACTGAATTCTCTTCCCAATGTGTTAGTAACACTCTCATGCAGCAGACTAACCAGCTTCATTCTCTCCTATTCACACTGACCACTAAAGAGAACACCATGTACCTAACGACAAAATTCAGTGAGTTTACAAATTAACCTTTTATACTACTCTTAATCAGTGCCTTCTACAGAGAAAAAATAGATTTTTTTAAAAAAGTTTCAAAATGCTGCCATAATTCTGCCCTCAGAAGTTAATCACTGATAGTGTTTCTGCATGCTCTTTCCTAGTTAAGAGGTCATCCCTTCAATCAATCAACAAATACCTGTAGCTTATCTCATACGTGTTGATCATCACTCTAGGTATTAACAACACCATAGAGCAGAGCAGAGCTGGCTCCCAGTGCGGAACTAGCAATGGGTGATGAGCACATTTATAACACAGGAATACAGGTACTGTGAGGTAGAGGCCTTTAAACTAACTAGTGTCATCTGCAGCAATGCGGGACAGTAGAAAAAGAGGACATTAAAGGAAATGAAGAGTCTGGTTGAGACATATTCCATTTATAAGGGACACTAGTTGTCTGGTGGTATATACTGATTCTAATGGTCATGTTCTGCTTCTCCATTTGACATTTAATGGGTATTTTTCTATTCAAAACATACAGGGGACTAGAGAAATGGCTCATCCGTCCATAAAGAGTACCTATTGTTCTTGGAGGAGACCCAGGTTTGATTCCCAGCACCCACATGGCAGCTTCATAACCATCTACAACTCCAGTTCCAGGGAACCCAGTGCCCTCTTCCGACCTATGTAGGTACCATGTATACATGTGGTGCACAGACATATATGCAGGCAAACCACTCAAACACATAAAAAAATAAAATTAAATAAAAATATACATTCTGGACAAGTGTGATAGCCCATGCCTGTAATTCCAACGCTCGGCACAGGAAGATTGCCGTGAGTTCAAATCCAGCCTGGGCTACAAAGTGAGACCCTGTTTCAAAAAACCAAAAACAACAAAGCAAAATATACACATGTCTATATGGTGTCCTCAAAAATAGAAACCTGGCTCAAAATTCACAAAATTGATGTAACTGATTACCTATTGCTGAATATTCATTTATGCTTTGTATAATTATAAGAAACTGTCAGCATAAATTCTCTTCATACATATTTATTAAAACCCCTGATTATTTTATTATAGTAATTCCTAAAAGTGGAAATACTTGATCAAAGCATATGTACATCTTAATGCTTTTGATTAACACGGCCAATGTTTTTCTCCAGAAAGATTATATCAATTTTCATAGCCACAGCTTGCCATTTTGTATGTTTTTCTTTTGTAGAAAATAAAGCTCTTTCCCTATTTTTAATATAATACAAAAATGGTAGCTAACTTCTATTGAGAAATTACTACATAAAAAGCCCTATGTTCATGCAAACATTATTTGAAACTTTCACGTCTTCTTTGAAAGTTAAGAAATCCAAGCTTACAAAGAGCTAAATAATTTGCCAAATGACCCTCAGATATTAACTCGGAACTAAGATTTGAGTTCAAGTTATCCAGGCTTCATGCCCGTTTTCCACTAAATCACACCCTTGTAGGTGATTTACTCCATTGATGACTAATTGACAATTAGTGTTTGGTAGTTGCGTTGTTCGTTAAATGTTATAGTATATTTGATTTTTCGGTGTTAAAACATACCATGACCAAAAGCAACTTACATAAGAGTTAATTTTGGCTAATGGTTTCCGAGGGAAAATCCATAACCACAGAGGAGGTACCGCAGCAAACAGCGGGAAAGCTGGCCCATCAAGTTCCCGTCCACACAAGTGTGACGGAGAGAGTAAACCGGAAGTGGAACAAAGCTATAAGCCTCAAAGCGTGCCACAGTGATGTGCTTCCTCCAACAAGGCCTGCACCTCATCAAAGTGCCATAACCTCCCGAAACAAAATCACAGACTGGGGGCCAAGCCTCCTAACAGCTGAGCCTATGAGGTACATTTCTCATCCAAACCACCTTACCAAAATAATCCTTTGTCCTCTTTAGATAAGCACCTCATTTCAACAGGCTCCCCTCTAGCAGGATCCTGAGTTTCTACCCCTTAAAGTAGCGGCGTCTTGCAGGAGAAAAACGGATGAAGTTATGACAAAAGTGACCCTTGATCCGTTCCATCATCCAGGACATGATGTCATATGCGACTAGGTTTAAACAAGTGCAGAAGATGGCCGCTGGATAGACAAATAAGGAGAGACATCCATACCGAACTAAACATTCCACTCCTGAGAATATCTGTCTGCTCAAATGTGCTGTGTCGGTCTTGTCGGACAGCCAGTGTGAGAAGCTACAGTGTCGCCAGCACACACTTCCCTGTGTGCTGTACATGCCGTTGTCAGCAGATGTAGACTCAAGTGTAAAGAAGCTCATTAAAAGTATGGATTCAAGCATGTTCAATGAATGCTTTGCCTTCTTCCTACAACTCAAGCTAAGGACCCTCCCCAAACCATTGTTTTACATAGATCCCTGAACAATTAAGTAAAGATCTTGGCTCCCAGAATAAACACAAACATAATGTGTACCCTCCATTACAGAATGCTGGAGAGCACATTTCTCCTGAGCATGCACAGAGTTCTTTCCTCTGTATTATTTCACTTCTTCCTTACAATAGTCTTGGGATCATTGAGGAAATAGATTCAACATGAATGGCCTGGCTAATACATACAACCAGCGAGTAAGGTCTGGAACTCTGGTTCCTATTCAACTCCTAATCCAGTCTTTCATTTTTTTCACTTCATCAGATATTCATATATTATCATTCCTTTGAATTATATTCTTTGAAATATATATATATATATATATATATATATATATATTTCAGTTCAATAAGCTTATCATGAAACTTGCTTTTCCACGTGGAAGAACCAGTTGGTGGTGATGGCTATAAAACCCTCCCACAGCTTTGAGAGCTTTGTTTACTGCTCATTGATCGCATGACAATGCTACCATAAATAACCCCAGATAGATTGCTGCGTATAATCACAGAAGACATCCATATGCATGAGTCACCTGTCAGCGCTCCAATCCCATCATTTCCAATACCTGTCAACATGTCATCAAGGACTCTCTCAGCTGTGACACAAACTAAAACTTACTCTCCTAGGAGGTTGAAAAGAATGCCCTGCTACACAAGTTTGCGGTTAAAGGCTACAAGATAATTAAAGCCCACTGTTTAGGATGAACATGGATAGATTAGCCAAGTCACCTGGAGGTGTTTTTTTTTCCAACCTCTGTGATGTTAGGATGGTCTTGAGGGCAGAAATTCAGATCTGCTTCTCTTTTCTGCTTGATGAGTCCTCACTTGCTCACTTCACATGAATCACAGAGGCAAAGCACCAAATTCTCTCCTGGCATGTTTTAGGTCACGTTACAAAGAGCAACCTTCTCTGACATGTTCATCTACCACAGAAATGTTTTCGGAAAGGATCTGACCATATGATCAGGATGAGTTGTGATGGTATGAGCGCCCAAGAATAAGCTTAGAGTGCGGCATCCAATGATAATACAAGCTAGGAAGCAAACTGGACTCAAGAAAGAGCCATCCTGTGGATTAGCAAGCGCAGTAGGCTGCAATTAGTCTTCAAAACAGGGGGGAGATGGAATTTGAGCATGCAAGAGCCAGCCAACAACAGAGAGAAGGAAGTAACACTTAGGCAACCTGTGGGGAGGAAGATGCAAGCAGTAAATGTCTCAGTAAAATGCCAAGGCCAAAGCACAATGATGCCAATTTGACTCTGATAAAAGCTTTGTCTCCCCCAAGTACCTACAGATACTCTCTGCCAAGTACAGTGCACAGGTGCAGATAAGTGGGTTCACCTGTCTCAGACAGTTTCTGGTGGTTCTAAAAAAAAAATGCAAACTAAAAATAAAAATTCAAATAAATTTGCATTTTAAGTTATCTAGCAAGTACATGTGAATAAATGCATTGTCATTTCAATATTTTAGAAGGCTAATGCATAAATCTGTACCCTTGTGTCTATTTCATTCATTCTATAAAATAACCAGTTTAGATAACAATAATAATGATAGTAATAATAGTAAGAACTAATGTTGCTACACGTCGGGCACTTCTCATGAATAATAAGTGTGCTGGCTAGTTTTATGTCAGCTTGACACAATCAGAGTCATCTTAGAGGAGAGAACCTCAACTGCCTTCATAAGATCAGGCTGTGGGCAAGCCTGCGGGGCATTTTCTTAGTGAATGGGGGAGAGCCCAGCCCATTGTGGGTTGGGCCAAACCTAGGCTGGTGGTCTTGGGTTCTATGAGAAAGCAGGCTAAGAAAGCCACAAGGAGCAAGCCAGTAAGCAGCCCTCCTCTATAACCTCTGCATCAGTTTCTGCTCCAGGTTACCCCCGAGTCTGAGTTCCTGCCTTGGCTTGTGTGGTAGTTTGAATATAACCAGCTCCCCTTAGCACATAGGGAGCGGCACTATTAGGAGGTGTGGCTTTGTTGGAATAGGTATGGCCTTGTTGGAGGAAGTGTGTCACTGTAGGGGCGGGGTTTATACATGCTCAAGTCACGGCCAGTGTCCCAGACTATTTCCAGTTGCATGGCATATAGGAATATTTCCAGTCAATATATAGGAATCTCAGCTCCTTCTCCAGTACCATGTCTGCCCGCACATGCCACCATACCACACCATGACGATAATGGATTAGATCTCTGAAAATGTAAGCCACTCAAATTAGATGTTTTTCCTTTACAACAGTTGCAGTGGTCATGGTGTCTCTGCACAGCAGTGGAAACCCTGAATGAGAAACTTCCCTCATTGGACTGTGACGCAGGATATGTAAGCCAAATAAACCCTGTCTTCCCCAAGTTTGATTATGGTGTTTCATCATAGCAATGAGAACACAAAACTAAGACGATAAGGAAATAGCAGTAGCAACAGGACTAGGTACTTTTACTAAACACTGGTCAGCCACCAGCCTGCTTCCAGATGTTTCACTTTTGGCATCTTTGACTGCTCTCAGCAACTCTCAGCAAGATTCTGTGGTTACAGTAGTCCCCACGTGTCCCCAGTTTTGCTTTTGGTTTTGCTTACCTGAATTATAAAGTGAAAATTATAGGAAATGTATGATAATGAAATCTCATGTTGTCCCATCAATCCTTCCTGCAGCGTGTCCTTCCACTGCCCAACATATCCAGGGACACACTCATTAGTCACTTAGCAGCCATTTTGATCATCAGACCAGCTGGTATTTCAATGCTTGCATTAAGGTAAAAGGGTCAATGCTACGTACCATGGTTCCTTGTTCACTTCATCTCATCACACACACATTTAACCATCTCGCATCACCGTAAGAATGGTGTAAGGGGTGGGGCCTGGCAAGATTGCTCAGTGGGTAAAGATACTTATCTCCAAGGCTGATGACCTGAGTTCTATCCCAGTCAGTGACCTGAGGCCCTTGAGTACCCTCATTTCTGCGTCTTCTGTCAATCTTACAATGTGTTCTTCTCTAATCTATATAATTGTTGTGTTTTAAATAGTTTCCTCACTACTTGGAAATCTGTGTAGGCTTTTATTTCATTCTTGAATAAGAGGCTGCACCCTGAGAACACACAGTCCAGCCCCAGACCACTACTACCAAGAGGACAACATAGTCAAAGCACATAATATATTAAGGGATAAGGATATAGTTCAGTAAGAGTGCACTTGTCTTGCAAACCCAAGGCCCTTAGTTCAATCTTCAGCACCTTAAGAAAATCAAAAGCTTCCTGTCTAATACATAGTTGATACTTTGTATGTTTTGGGGGCTGGGGAAACAGCTCAGTGGTAGACACTTGCCAAACAATGAGGCTCTAGGTTCAGTGCCCAATACAGGAAAATTTTAAAGCACATGCTGTATCTGAATTTAAAATGTCATTACAAAACCTATCACTGTACACCTGAAATACACTAATAAATTTTCTCTAAAAAAAAATCGAGAGGAATAGATAACTTCACTCTATGATGAGCAACAATGAAATACTCTTACTCAGCTGTTCAGTATGGCATCACTGACCCTTAACACAAAATGATGCTCACAGCTTCTTCTGCTTCTAAATAGCAATGGCGCTATGGCATTGCCCCCAATTTAGGTAAAATTTACATATGCTTAACAGAAAAGTTCTGCTCCAGATATAACCCCACTGGCAGTTGGGACTTTATCATATGAACTTGACAGGGGCCCAATTCAGTCCATAAAATTTATACAGTGTCCTCAGCGACAAGGTACCTCTCTCTTCTCCACTGAGCCTTTCAGACCCTACCCAAGTACTTCCTTCTTATTAAGGAACCCATCAGGTATTGCCCATGCTATTAAATGCAGCACTTAGGAGGGAGGCCGAGGCAAGCACATCTCTGTGAGTCTAAGGTTAACCTAGTCTGCATAGCAAGCTACCGGCCAGTTAAGGCTATATGGTTAGATCAAGGAAAGAAGGGAAGAAAAGAAGTGGGGAGGGAAGGAGCAAGAAAGGGAGCTAGAATGATGGCTTGGCTGTTGAGAACACTTGCTGCTCTTTCCGAGGACTGCAGGTCACTTTCTAGCACCCACATGGGGAAGTTCACGCGCTATAACTCCAGCTCCTGGGGAGCTGTCATCATCTTCTGGCCTCTGTAGGCACCCTCGCACAAACACACAAAAAAAAAACTCCCCTTTAGATTTTGGAAATCTAAAAAGAAAGCAGATGCCTTCCACTGAGCATTGTGGCACATACCTGTAAGCCCAACACTTGGGAGGCCAACGCGAAAAGATCATGAGCTCAAGGCAGCCTGGGCTACACAAGGAAGAAATCTGTCTCAAAAAAAAAAAAAAAAAGTCTCACCAAGCCTAATAAAACTGATTCCTAGAACCAGCATAATAGAAGGAAAAACCAACTCCTGTGAGTTGTCTTGTGACTCACTTTCATGTTGTGACATTATTGCGCACATGCAAATACACACACACACACTAAAACAGAAAAGTCTGCCTTAATCCCAGTCAGAAAAATGTTCCCACTGTGGCACTTACCCCCTCATTGTGCTTCTCTGTCCACTAATACACTGTGAACACCTAGAGACAAGCAGGGTTCTGTCAATGTGATGGCCTATAAGCCCTGGGGAGTCTTTTTATCATGTCTGCTACCTCTGTCACTATTCACAGTAGCTGTTCAGTGTGTGAGAACAAACTGTTTCCTCCTTTTCCTGCTAATATTGCATCATTCCCCATTACTAACTTTCTCATTCTTCTTAGACGCCTGTCCTTTCTCTTTTTCCTTTCCCATATCATCAATTAACATTTTTCAACCCTCCCCAAATAATTTTTCTCTCTTCTCCCTCACTCTTTCTCTCTCCTGTATTCTTTGCAAACAGTGAAACCTTGAAATCTGAGGTCTCTATTCATTTGTGTGTGTGTGTGTGTAAATGTAATCTATACATATGTGTGCACATGTGTATGAAGACAAGCAAGTGGAAAGCAAAAATCGATGTTGGGTATCTTCCTCTATCCCTTTCTACCTCATGTTTTGATGCATGATCTCTCACTGAATATAAACTCAGTTTTGGATTTGCTGGATAGCCAACAATATCCCAGGACCCACCTGTCTCTACACCCACCCAGTCCTGGGATTACAGTCACCACTGCCACACCCAAATTTTACATGAGTGCTGGGGATCCTAATTCAGGTCATCACGCATGCACAGAAGACACGTTGCCCACTGAGCCACCTCCCCATCCACTGAAGTTATATCTTCATTCTAACCATCCTGATGTCTAGCTGTAGCACATATCTCCCAGCTGAGTGTCAGTTCTATACAAAGCCCAAGAACAACACCTATGGAAATAGAACCTACCCTACATCAAATCAGCCTCCCCGTTCTGTAGTCACGACCTTTTCCTTTCTGATACTTCCTCCTCTGCTGAACCATGATACCGTGTGCCAGGGTGAAGATACCAATGAGAGTGGGAATGAGGGCAAAGGGGGATGGTGTGGTGATAATGATGATGGCAAGGACGATGACAGCAACAGTGGCAGGTGAATAGCATCACTATTCTACCTATTCCTCTCTGCACTGTCATCCCCCGTCTCCCAGACCTGGCTAATTCACACTTGTTCTTTAAAACTCAGCTTCAGCAGGCTAGAGAAATGACCCCGAGGTTAACAGCTCATCCTGCTCCTGCCGAAGACCAGAGTTCAGTTCCCAGCATCCAAGTTAGATGGCTCCCAGCTGTCTTGAGCTCCAGGAGAATATGCTGTCCTCTTCTTGCATCCTGGAGCACCTGTACTCACATACCTATACACATAATTTAAAATGAAATAAATTTTTGATTAGCTTAAACCAAGACCCCTGTAGCAAGGCTTCCGAAAGACTGTGTTTCAGTGGCGTAGGAAAACCATCTTGGGATACAATTTGGAACATTAAACTAAGGATTTTTTTTCTTCCTCCTAGCTTTCTTGACTTTTTCATTCACAGCTGGACCAATGGTCTTTCCTTCCCCAGGAAATATAACATACACATAAGCATGTACACACAATGAACTAAGGAGTCATTTACCCTTATAAAGAGAAATAAGATGTAATATTGTTTCCCCCAATCACTAGCCCAAGTTATTCAGAGTTCATGATACTATACTTTCAGTTTTTAAAATGTAAAATTGCTTATTCAGTCATATTAGGTATCATTTTCTTACGTAGAATTGGTACCAACCACCCTATGTAACACTTTCAGGGGAGAATGTCGAAATGAATGACTCTCATGTTAGCTATTCTACATCTCTGAGAAGTTCTCAAGACTGTCAGAGCACAGCTAATCTTGAAGTAAATTTGCAAGCAATAAAGCAGCTAATAGAGTTGCAAGGTGCAAGGGTTCTGGTTATATCCTACAGACCAAACCAATTATGTACAAAGTGCAGTATGACTGTCAAGTCTGCCATGGCCACTGGTGACTCATGAGCTCTTGAACAGTTTCATCAATGTTGCTAAACACCCAATGACAGAACATATCACCAATACCTCGGACCTGAAACATAATCAATACAGCAACACAGAAGCTTGGCTTATTACATTTCAAAGTAGCAGGCTTTAAACAGATTACAGGAGAATACAAAACAGTTCTTTATGAGTGGACACAGAAGAAACCCTTAACAAATGGGGTGAAACACCGCCTCACCAGCAAGTAGAGATTTTGATTAAACTGCCTCTCCCAAGGATTTCCCTAGACAAAAGAGCTGAGATTTACTTTCTAAAAAAGTGTCAGTCTAGACAGACCAGCCCACACTGGGGGAAAATGTGGAAGATGTAGGTTCTATTTGACTAAGATTCCAAGTTGACCAATCACGCAAACAGATTGATTACAAACACCCCCCAAACAGTTATATAATTGTCAAGGGAGGTTTGGTGGTATGGTTTTATAACCATTTCCTAACTTGTTCTGTAAACAGTTATTTACTAACAGACTAACAACTGGGTTTTTTCATCTTAATTCTACCAACCGCTTTCAAAATTGTGTTTGATTGCTTTTAGCCTACATTATCTTTTACAAACCAATTTTCTGAGGCAGAAGAAAACTATGAGGCTGTGTTGCAAAGAGCAACAGACTGTAATTGTGATCAGGCAGGCAGGCCAAAATATAACCCTTCAGGGAGCAGAGTGTGTAACTGTTCCCACAGTCTTCCTGTGCAGATGAAGTATATGCCATACAACACCTTCCCACATGGAGCAAAGAGATCCCTAGATACGGGCAAGCCATGTATAAAAATGGCAAAATTTATATTCTTATACAATGTATAGTAAGCCTCATTGCTTTAGAGTTGCAATAGGTAAGCCTTCAATCACAAATGCTAATACCAAATAACCTTAATTTGCATCATGAGCTAGAGATTATCAAGAATTCCCATGCACATCATCTTGAGTGATCCTTACCATATTACTCAGGAATATTATTATATCTAATTTTAGCTGAAGAAACTATTATTCAAAAACTTAAGTAGCTTGGTGAAGGTCATTCAACCAGTAAAGAATGAGCCAGAGATTGGTAGTGAATCTCTCAAATCTAGCAGTTTTTCCAAAGTATGTATTTCTAGCATTTATCTGTGACTACCTAACTACACCTATATCCTATGAACCCATTTATTAATAAACATTTAGTAAACGAACTTACACAAGATTCTTAGCGCAATGTTACATACTGCATACTCAAAAACAAATCAGATAAATTATTGGCCCAGGGAGGCAGTAACATCATCAGCTTATCAATAGAGCCATTTTTTTAAATGTACCATGAGCCAGGCACCATTATAATCTCTTTTTAAAAACTAACTCAACTTAATCTCGTAAAAACTCTTTGGTGTTGGGCAGCATTGATTTGCCATTTTTATTTGCAGGATTGAAGGTTACGCCGAACTATTCTAACAGACTGAGAAGTAGTAAAAGATAATTTATGAATTGATGAATTTTCAACAGAGTTAGTGATCTAAAATATGAACTGGGCCGTAAAAGGTGGGAAGGAAAGTAAACATTTCCTCTCTGTAGTGACTCGAATAAGAATGGTCCCCACAGGCTCCTATATTTGGATGCTTGGTCATCGGGGAGCAGTACTACTTGGGAGGGTTGAAAAGGTGTGGCCTTGTAGGAAGAAGCATGTCACTGAGAGTGGGTTTTGCAATTTCAAACACCCAAGCCAGGTCCAGTGTCTCTCTCTTTCTACCCACGATCAGCATGTAGTTCTCAGCTACTGCCCCATCATCATCTGCATACTCCTGTGCTCCCTACCATGATGACAATGGACTAAACCTCTGAAACCGTATGCAAGCCCCAATTAAATGCCTTCCCTTATGGGAGTTGCCATGGTCATGGTGTCTCTTCACAGTAGAACAGTAACTAAGACTCTAAATACAGACCATGAAAAAGGTGGCAGGTTTGAGGGGCCTCCCTATCTTTGTGTAGTTCCTCTTACATAATCTAATATATCAGTCAAAACTTGGTTGATTAGTTGGATGTGACTGAAAAGAATAGAGAAATTAAGAACAATTCCAAAATGTCTGAGAGGACCAGGAAGGATGGAGAGGCTGCTCAATGAAATACAAGAGGGTGGGTGTTACTCTCTGAAGAGGAACTTAAAATAAGCTATACACGTTGGTGCACACAGCCAAAGTAGTGCACCTCACACAGGCAAGAAGATAAGGGCTCTGTCTAAATTTAAACTAAATAAATAAATGTCATGGAAACCCTTAAGAAATTGTTTAGTTGCAGGCATGGTAAGGGATTTACTAGACAACCAAATAATTTGTCAAAAAGGCAGTTGAATAAACAAATCTGGACATCTTTGAAGTGCTCCAGAAAGACAATTGGAAAGTTGCCAGCTTCGCTACACTATTTAAAATCATGAGACTAGATGAACTCATCAACGGAGAAGGAACAAAGGGAGCACAAAGGCCTGAGGTCTGCAGTGCCCACTGCTGGAAGGTCAGATTGATGAGGAATAGCCAGCAAAATCAACCAAGAAAGAATAGCTAGCAATAGGGAATTCAGATTACATCGTGGAGAATAACATTAGAGGGATAAAGTTAAGTTCAGATGATAGATGAGTTTAAAAAACAACTGGAAAGTAATGGTTTAGTAATACAACCATCCCTGGCCACTCTAATAAGAGGAAAAATTCTAATGAAATAATGATATAGAACACTGAACTGAACACTAAGAGAAAATGGTAGGCAAATTGGAGACAGGGAGATAAGAACTCAGAAAGTCCTGGTGTAAAGGAAAACCAGGGAATGGAATGCTTGTTGGTGGTCCTAGGAACTGGTATTTTCTGTGTTTTAAGTTGGGAGGCATACATGCATGCCCGGATGCTGGTGAAAATGACCCGGTAGAGAGGACAATGGTAATACAGAAGCAAGAAGTAGAATTATTGGAGCAAAACTCTTAAGTGGATATTACAAGATGGAATCCACAGCAATGAAATGACTGGCCTTGGCGAAGAGTACAAGCAGTTCTTCCATAAGAATAGAAAAGGCAGAGTCCAGAGTCATTCAGGGGTAGTGATGGGACTTGGCACGCGTCTGGTATTTATTATTTTATTAGAGAATGAAAAGGTAATTCAGCACCTGAAAATCAAGACTGAAAAATACTCTAAGAAGGACTGGCAAAACATTGTCTGACAAATATACAAAAAAGGATGCATTGCCAAGAACGTGGAACAATGGGTTCAGTCATACACTGCTGCCAGATGTGAAAACTGGTGGGAACACTTGACAAGCTGTGCCTTCATTTTGTGAAGGCAAAGATTCGTAGGCGCCACACCCCAGCAAAGCCATCTCTAGGGACTGACGTTGGAAAGCTATGGCTGGGTGATCATGGGCCAAACAAGGCTCGTCATGCTTTGACTACTCCGACAGCAGGTAGCTAAAACTTACCACCAAAATAATATCTTCAAGGTATAAATTAGTAAGAAAATAATAAAATGATGGTTACTATAAGGAAGAAGGGGGCCAAAAGGGGGTGATTGAGAAATGAGGGAATCTGAAACACTAGCTTGTCCATCTCTTAAACTGGGTGATTTGTTATACAAATACATCATGTTCACCTTCCTTTAAACATTTTAATGTTCAAGTATGAGATGTGTTTCAGTCTCTTGGTCTCCCTGCTTAAAGTTAATTCATTCAGTTTTGGTTTATAACTCTTAGTTGAATAAACTCCATCAGTTAAGATCCTTCCACTCACTACCACCTCTCCTCCTCCTCTGACTATGACATAATTTCCCTTGGGATTCCATAAAATCCCTGATAACTAAAGGAGGTTAAATGGTCCACGAGTAATTATCTGCAATCACTAGTAGCTCATCTCCCCTAGTCTTGGAAGACATGTTCTGGTGTTTGATACATAGTGTGCTCACTTTGAGCCTCTGCTCCGTACTGGTCTTGGAGGTAGCATGCCCGAATCTTCTTGCATGAGACCTAGGCTATCTGTATCCTATTAGTGTCCGCAATACTCTCACATGGCTGTTACGTGGCTCTTATGTGGCTCTTACGTGGCTCTTATGTGGCTGTTACGTGGCTCTTATGTGGCTCTTACGTGGCTCTTACGTGGCTCTTATGGGCTCAGAAACTCTCACTTACTTCCTGTGTGCTGCCCTGAGCTCAGCATGATGTCCTAGTGAGGCTGCCTCCGCCTTGTTCATCCTTTGCTTTTCATCATCCTGCTCCATGTTATGGAAGCTCTCTGGGCTCTAGGACAGTCCCAAATCAGACAAGCTTCTCTGGCTTCAGCCCCCCAAGATCCACGCTCCAGACCTGCCCCACAAATAGCCACCACATAATCTCTATGTTTGGATTCATTTTGTAAGCGTCCTCCTCTGAGCATATCAGGTTCTGACTTTTAAGATTTAAACAGTCTTACCAATCCACTGAGCATCTGGAAAGTTCTGAAATAACATAAATTATTTTTATTATCTTCACTTCTGTCGTTTTGATTCACGTATTTTAAAACTCCGCTGTCAAGCATGCATTTGCTATTGCCAAGACCCCTTTATGTACTGACCTCATTTGTTTGCTTGCTTGCTTAGGTTTCTAGTAGTGGAGAGGTGGTGCTTTGGTTTTGGTTTGTGTGTTTGTTCTATTGTAGTTGTGGTTTGGTTTGGTTTGGGGGGTTGTTTGTTTGCTTTTTGAAGTCTCTCTATGTAGCTCAGTCTGGCCTCAAATTCAAGATCCTTCTGCTTCAGCCTCATGACTGCAGAGGTACACAAGAATATGTCACCACCACCCCCCATCTTGACCTATTTAATGCAATGATGCTCCCTTTGTCTTATGGTAATGTTTGTCTCAGAGTTTTATCTGCTATTGTACACTTTACTCAGCCCTCATAGGCTTATCACTTATATGCTGTATCTTTTCTCCCATTTATTTGTAACCTACAGGTCACTGAGGCTCTGTTCCTTTTTCTCTTTTTCCCCCCTCTGTCTTTTAGATTAGATCATTTCAATTGACCTACCTAAGATTCCTCAAATCTTACATATGCCATCTTCAGCCTTCTTTTAAACCTCTTCAATAGATTATTTCAGATGTATTTGTCAGTTCCGAATTTTCCCATTTTGTTATTTTTGTAATTTCAATTTCTTCACTGGGGTATGAAAGTGTGTGTGTGTGTGTGTGTGTGTGTGTGTGTGTGTGTGTGTGTGTAAAATCTCACAGTGAAACCTATTCTTTGTTTGCTAACAAACAATAATTTTTAAAAAATGAAAATATAAGAAGAAAAGTATTTTCCTTGGCATCTTTGAACATAGTAACTTTCTGCTTAGAGACCTTTCTTTGCTAAGTGAAAAACCTGGTCACCATCAGGTCCATCTTTTCTGCTTGACACAGGAGAAAGCATATATCTTGTATCCTTTCTATATCTTTCTGGTCAATAATTTTACGTCATTATTTATTCAGAGGTATTTGTTGTTATTGCTGTTGTTTGTTTGAGATAGGCTCTCAGTGCATATTTGAAACCAGATCTCAAACCTGAGATCCTCTGCCTCCAGGTGCTAGAAATACAGATGAGCGCTGCCACGCCCAACCATCCTGTCCTGTAGCTTCTGGTTGCATCTAGAACATCAGAGGTTATGGAGACTCTGGATTCCTGCTCTGCAGACATTGCTACTCCTGCTTGTAGGTGAAGCTGGTAGAATTCAAGCATCCATTCTGACATCCAATCTCAATTTTCAGTCTTGGCTTAGTAGCTTGGAGCCTTGTTTCCTATGGATAGTTCAGGGTTTCAACAGAAATCCAAGAAGATGATACACAGAATTTGGGGCTCCCTTTTTGTGGCTCTATTTGCCAAGATCCCTCCATCCCTTTCAGTCATTGTGGTTACTTTAAATTCTATTCTCAGGAAGGCTGTGAGATTTCCATCCACATTTAGCATCTTAGAGTGACAACTATGACTCCCTTTCAGGTTAACATTTGTAAGAAATAAAGTTCACAACCCCAGAGACATACAAGGACCCTAAGAGGGACATACAAGGATCCATATAGGAAGGAGAAAAAGACAAGATCTCCTGAGTAAATTAGGAACATGGGGATCATGGGAGAAGGTAGAAGGGGAGGGGAGGGGAGAAAAAAGTATACCTCAATATAAAACAATTTTTAAAAATATAAGAAATAGGGGAGAGACATTTATTTTCTTTAGCTCCATAGCCACAGGAAAGTATCTGTGCTCCTGTAAACAAACTCCAACCTACATACACTGTTGTAAGCAATCCTAATGAAACCCATTAGCTCACACACACGTGTGCACAGGAGAGTGGGAGTGAGGAGACAGGAAAAGAAAGATTTTTAATGGGAGTGGGAGGAAGCGAGAGGGTAAAGACAGTGAGCATGATGAAAATGCATTGCACAAATACCCAAGAATATCGTGGAACCCATTATTATATGTAAATTATATATGCTAAAAATTAAAATTCAAAATCTATGAGATTAGAGCTTGTCGGCACTGTTCCTCCCCTTCAAATGTCCATGTAACATTCACAGGCACAGCCTGTTCAGACTGGCATTCTCGTGCCTCCGGATGACGACTGCTGTTTGTTCTTCTGAAGGATTTTGTCTATTAGAGAAAGTTCTCTGATAGGAGTTTGTGCCATTGCCAAAAGCAGAATCAAGTATTTGCCATTAAATCAACAGTTTCTCTCTTGCCTCGAGACTTCTGGATGTTTCTTTTATTTTGTTATTGTTTTGCTTTACTTTGATTTTTTTTTCTTTTTTCTTTCTCCTCCTCATTCTCATCCTCCTTCATTTTTTTTAAAGACTGGGTGTCATGTAGCCCAAGCTGGCTACTGACTTGTTATTTTGCTGAGGATGACCTTGAGCTTCTGATCCTCCTGCCTCTACCTCTTTAGTGTTGGAATTATAAGGGTGTTTGCTGGCACATATTCTGAGAATTGAGCCCAAGACTTCATGCAGGCTAGACAAGCACTCTAAAAACTGAAGGAGCTCCCCAGCCCTGTTGTTGTTTTCTGATTTGAAACACATGGGGCCAGGACGATGGCTCAGTGAGTAAGTTCTTGACACCAAGCCTGAGGTCCTGTGTTGCTTCCTGGATCCATAAGATTGGGACGCAACTGCTGAAAGCTGGCTTTAGACCTACACGCTGTGGCACGTGGACACCCACACACATACAAAAAGGTAACTGATGACTTAGAGATAGATTAAAACCAAAAAAACTATTTAGAGCACAATGAACTCTACCCTTCTTTCTGTGATTTGTTGTGTCCTTCCTTCCCTGGGACAGTGAGAGTCAGGCTTGCTATCTAATATTAATGCTGAAATGCTAAAGGAAAGAAGAGGAGCAAGAATAGATAATTTTAAGTAACACTCTGTAAATACTATGGATGTATTGGGATGCAGTTATATTTCAGAGCATTTAAAACCGTAAAACAATCACTTGAAGCAATTCTGCTCCTGATCAGATTCCCTGCTAAGGTCAGACCTCCAGCACCCACACCTAGGAAGGTAGCAGACCCAGGTGAAGCCTCTCAGTGTGGATTGTCCAGGTGGGGAAAAAAAAAACAAGAAGTCTAGTGTGTTGACAGAGGTTTCTGCCCCACCCGGTCCTGCAGCCAGTTCAGCCCTAAAGAAACACACAGAGGTCTACATTAATTACAAACTGGTTGGTCTATTGGCTCAGGATTCTTATTAACTAACTCTTACATCTTAAATTAACCCATAATTCTTGTCTGTGTTAGCCATGTGACTTGGTACCTTTTTCAGTGAGGCATTCTCATCCTGCTTCCTCTGTGTCTGGGTGACGACTGCAGACTGAGCCTTCCCTCTTCCCAGAATTCTTCTGTTCTAGTTTCCCCACCTATACTTCCTGCCTGGCTACTAGCCAATCAGCATTTTTTTAAACCAATACAAATGGCAAATCTTAACAGGGTACAAGACCATTGTCCCACAGTACTAGTGGGGGAAGAAAATGCTCAAAGACATTGTCTAAGAAAATAAAGACACCCTCCATTTTCACCCATAGCTTCCGTGTGTTTTAAACTAAAAGAGACTGAATTGACTCCCCTGACTTTAAATCCACAGACTTTATTTTAGGGGCAAAGGAGCTCAGTCCCCCACTTCACAGGCTTCCTACCTTATTCTGCCAAGGGCCCTCTCCCTAAGCACAGCCTTGGCACTATCATAACCTGTTTCATAGCAGCATGGGGGCTGTCTGCTGGGTGTTTTGTTTTTTGAGTAATCAATATTGTGTTGCTGACTTTAATTTTGAGCTGTTTAAGCCATGCTAATGCATGATGGAGAATTCATCCTCTGTTTCAAAGTTTCAACCACAGCAGAGTGAACCGAGGCTTCTTTATGATCTTGTAGGATAAGGGATGTTCCAACTGCCTTTTCTAATTGTTATAAAGTCATATGTCCTCCCATGGATGGTTTGTCATAGCAACTACATATTCATGGCTCATAGGCTCTTACAAAGATTAATTCAGATGAGCTCATAAGTGTGTTGGCGTAGGTATCTAGTGGGTGTTCCCATCTGTGTGCAACTGATATTGAGGATAATATAATGATGCCAAGTTGGGGCTTCCCTGCCCACTGCCGCCCTCAGATTCAATCCTTAGTCTGAATCTGCGTTCTCCCTGGAGCATCTTTTTGTAGTCTCAAATGAGACTGAAAAGCTGAGATCAATGAATTTCAGAAATGTTGCTTTCAATTCTGCGTCTATGTCCATGGGTTTATCCTTTCAACATTCGGGTTATATAACAAATGCCAGCATCTTCTGGACGAATCTGTATACATCAAGAGAAGAATAACTGTATTTCGACTCAGAAGACAGCATATGCTTCCCGTGACACCAGGGGCCTAGGGGAAAGAAAGTCAACAACTCATAATGCAAGATTAAGAGTTCCTACAAAAAACAAAATACAGTGGTTAATGCTCTTGAAAATGTACTCAGAGAGCCTGCTATTTGGAATGCTAACTGAATAAATTAGCTTAAAAATGAAGGGGAAATTATCTTCTAGAATGGTTCACTGAAGGCTTGGTTAGTTCCATGGCAAAGCACTTGAGAAACACGTGTAGGGCTCTGGGTTTGATACCCAGTAGCACAAAATTAAATAATAAAATTCTTTGTTATGCTAAACAATGGAGCCCACTCAGATTACCCAAAGAGAAATTTAACAAATAATCCCAAATGCCCACTGTAATTGATGATCAATCTAGCTTTGATGAAAAATAGATATACGCATTTGGGATTTATTTTTAATTCTTTCCTCTTATAAAATAAATATCAATATTTTAAATGTTTGCTTTTTATGTGTATGAGTGTTTTACGTGCATGTATGACTATGCACCTTGTTCATGCAGTACCCACAGAGACCAGAAGATGGCCATGGAGTCACAAGTGAAGGTGGACACTAAAAACAAATCCCACACTAGCCCAGAACTGAGTATAATAGAGGGTTGTTTATTTAGGGGTAGACTTACAGATCACAGTCCTTTGCTCGAACAGGGAATAGCAACCAAATCCAGCAGCCAGAAGAGAGAGGGAGCGCGCACTTGACATTGGCATTTATAGTATAAGAGGCCATGCCCAAGTGGGCAGGTAACTTGAAGGCTACTGGCTGAAGGATTTCCTACAGCACACAGGGACTGTAGTTAAAGATGATTGAGTACCTGTGGGTGCTGGGAATTAACAGAAATTCTTGGAAGAGCAGCCAGGGTTCTTAATCCCTGTGCCATCTCTCCAAGATGTGAGAGGAACTAGGGAAAGGGAAAACGTAATATAATATATTGTATGAAAAAAATCTATTTTCAATTAAGAAATACTGCTTTAAATTTTTTAATTATTTGAAAATTATTTGAAGCTACAATTGTATATCTGAAAGAGAATTTTAAATGTAACCAAGACAGATGTGGCAGCTCACACACATAATCCCAGCATTCCGGAGGCTGGAACAGGAGGATTGCCATGAGTTTGACACCAGACTGAGCTACAGAGTGCTATCCTACCTCAAACACACACACACACACACACACACACACACACACAAAGAACTTGGCACCTGAAAGTAACAATGCTTGACATCTCTTCAGCAATGTGTATATGAGGGAAGGAATACATGCTTCATACGTAAATCGATGAAGGCGTTAGGCCTCGCTCATATCCTAAGGATTGCCTCTTTTCTATTTTTAGATTTGGGGGTTTAATACTGGAATCCTTGCTAAGGAACTTTTCTCCAGTTCCCAGACTACTGCGATTCGTTTTAATCACAAGCCAGTGACTTCTACGATACCTAATCACAAATCACACAGGCCACAAATAAAATGCTGATCATTTCTAGCAGAACATGAATCCTGATCTAAATGAGAAACAATCAGGGAAAGACTGTAATGAGCGGTGACCGTGGAGCTGAGGGATGGCTCGCCTGGTGACGTGCTTGGAGTGTTTGCCTTGCCAGCATGAGGACCTGGGGTCTAGGCCCAGAACTCATGCACAATGATGAACATTTGTAACCCCAGCTCTGGAAAGATGGAGACAGGGTGCCTGGAGCTGCTGTGAAGACAGTCTAGCCTGCTTGGCAAACTCTGGGCCAGTAAGAGATTCTGTGTCATAAATATTTATTCATTCATTTATTTATTTATTTATTATGTATACAATATTCTGTCTGTGTGTATGACCGCAGGCCAGAAGAGGGCACCAGACCCCATTACAGGTGATTGTGAGCCACCATGTGGTTGCTGGGAATTGAACTCAGGACCTTTGGAAGAGCAGGCAATGCTCTTAACCTCTGAGCCATCTCTCCAGCCCCTCCTGTGTCATAAATAAAAAAATGTGGAAATAAAATAAAATAAATAAATAAATAAATGTGGGCCAATCCCTGAGGAACAACACCTCTCACGTCCACAGACATGCGCATACACACACGCACACACATATACACACATGCCCACACACACGCACACACATGGGGACACTGGTGTTTATATGTGAAAACAGACAAGTACAATGTGAATATACATGTTCCATAGTAAATTACGGGTATGTCCAAACAGGTCAAAGCAAGGGGGAATTTAAAAAACAAGACCACAATGAAGAGGATCCAGATCAGATCAGATATTTTAAAACAGTGACCTTTTACCAAGGAAACTAATACTAAGAGTAACTTCAGTCTGAGATTGAGGTTGCTGAGTCTATGTCTTGTAGAAGTACTTTGTGTGTGAGGTTGTGGGGTCCTTGGCACAAGTGTGTGTATGGTTCTGGAAGGCTTTTCTAGTAAGTGCCCACATATAGGAAATCTTCCTCATAACCTCTGGGCTTCGTTAACAGTTTTCAATTAGAGTTGACCCAGCAACTCCATTTTTATTCTGACTGTGATGATTTGAATGAGAAATGTCCCCCGTAGGCTCAGACACTGGAACACTCAGTCCCCGGGTAGGGGTGCTGTCTGAGACGGTGCAGCACTGGAAATGGGCTTCCAGAATTGATAACCCTCCCCACTTTCAGTTCTCTCTTCCTCTGCTCCCTGTTTGCGGTTGAGGACATGACCTCTCTGCTTCCCCGCCCCCCCCCCCCCGCGTCTGCCACTTGCTGCCACCCCCACCCACCATAATGGACTCTTCTGGAACTGTAAGCCAAATTAAATTCTTCTGTGAACTGCCTTGGAAAGTCATGATATCGTATCACATCCGCAGGAGAGTGACTGGACGCTGACAAGTTCCGCTTTTTTCTAAGTGTTATTTCTAAATAACTACCTATGCTACAGAATAGATAATATTCGGTTAAGAAAATTCACAGCCCTGTAGTCCCTATGGCAGGGGCGGCAACTTGTGCCTAGGCCAGCAGAGGCTGTGGTGCGAGCCTGGTAGACACCCTGATGGTGCTAGACCTCCCCAGGCCACAGTGGGCCAGAAAGTGCTCTAAGCGTGAGGGGCTAGGTGCTCACTGCCGTGTGGCAATGGCGCCTGAATCCCGATAGCAAACAGAGCTTAACTGAACACACAGTGCACAGGGAGGTGACCCCTAACTGCAATCTTCTGTCCCAGATTCTTGACCAAGACAAACAGGGTGGCACATTGGGCAGAGGAACTGTTCCTGCCAGCGTTGCTCGGTTGGTGTACATTCTGGAAGACTCTACTGTGGGACCACAGAGTCACATGACCACCTTCACCGGGAACATCAACCACACCAGTTGATGGTATAAAGGAACAATGTGAGCTCTGAAAACAGCTGCTGAACCGAAACCCACAGGAAGCCTAGGTCTCCTCCTAGCTTTTTTGGCATCTCCAGAGCTGTCCAGGACTTTGGTCTTGACCACTTCAAAAGAAATTGTGGCCGGGCGGTGGTGGCGCACGCCTTTAATCCCAGCACTCGGGAGGCAGAGGCAGGCTGATATCTGTGAGTTCGAGACCAGTCTGGTCTACAAGAGCTAGTTCCAGGACAGGCTCCAAAACCACAGAGAAACCCTGTCTCGAAAAACCAAAAAAAAAAAAGAAAGAAAGAAAGAAAGAAAGAAATTGTGATCAAGGCAATGAAGGGTTTTGAGTACATCTTGGCAAAGCTACAAGGTAGGGATTGTTTTAATACACTTGTTGAGACAACAGAAGCAGCCAAAGAGAAAGAAGAAAAAAGAAAGAACACTGGCAACTGCAGAAGAGGCCAAGGACCTGGCCAACGGGGCTGCCACCAAGCAGCCACAGCAGCGGTAACAGTGTGTATCCCACCGGCCTCTCCCTTCTCCCCATTGGAGAGGACTGGTTCCGTGTTTAAGAGCACTCGCTGCTCCTTCAGAGAACCAGCGTTCAGTTCCCAGCAACCACATGGTAGCTTGCAACCATCTGTAACTCCGGTTCAGGAATTCCGAAGCCCTCTCTAGCACCATCTTCGAAGGCACTAGGCATCACATAGCGCACATGCATACGTGCATATGAATAATTAAGTAGATACACCCACAGAAACAAATTGAGTCCACTTCCAGCCCTTTCTGCCACCTGGATGGTGAGTAGGAGCCTTGTCCCTCATCTGTGTCACACCAGGCTAGGGTGTCCACCCTGATCCTGACCTCAACCCCAGTGGGCAGCTGATGGCAGGTGCACAGGGGTTCAGCGACTTTCCAAAGGTCACGAGTAGTACATAAGGGAGGTAGTAATAAACGAGAGACAGTATGTACGGTCGCTCCTTATTATTCTCTCATGTGTCCCAATTGCACAGAACAATATTTAGCTAATAACGGGTGCTCCATAATGCTTGATTTGGTTGACCCAAAGGCAGAAAAGAAAGAAAGAAAATTTTAGAAAACTGTTAAGAGTACCCCACCAGGTGATAAGATGCTACCCAGGCACCACCATATAGGTCCAATGCACTAAGGAGGGAAGGAGGGGACAGAGGCTCTCCTGACAGGGTCCCAACATCTCCCTCACTCCCCTTGACTGTTTTCCTGTCACGCCCCTGAATGTGACTGGACACCACCACCCTCAGTCTTGAACATCGCTAGCATCGCCCTCAGACTTGATACAGCGAATAAGCAACACCGGTTTCCTCTAGCCTCCGGGCAGCCTCATCCTGTGTGGAGAAAGTCGGTATAGATACTAATGGGACACACAGCAACATTTTTTGTTGTCATGAGTGTCCTGGGGCTAATTTGGAAGCTTCCTCTTTAATGAGCTCAGTGAAGAGTTCTATAAGATGTCAGACAACACAGAAAATCGAGGAAGCATGAGATAAAGAGGAGGTGGGGGGGGGGGACAGGAGGAGAAGCGGGAGGAAAAACTGCGGTCAGGATGTAAAATAAATGAAAAAATAATTAACAGTAAAAAAAGATTTTTTAAAAAAAAGAGGGGGTAAGTGAATGACCCAGGCACATGCCAGTCTCGAGCATCTTTGCCTCCTGCCTCCCAGCAGTGCGCAGCCACCTGAGCCTATGTCCATCTGAATCCATTCCATCGCATAAGGACTCAGTATTTTAGTGTTTAATTTATTTGTAATTCAGCCCAAACTACTAATCTTTAAAAGTTAACCCCCACAACTGCACAGTTCTTTGCATTTTTACCTTATGTCATTGTGTCTTGGAATAAAGCCTGCTTCTGATTGAGAAAATGAACCCTTGTTTATTTCCAAGGGAAACGGTGACAACTGCCTATTATGTGGTGACTATGTAGGCGATTGTCAGCATAAGAGACACAGATTTCCACAGGGCAAATATAGCTCACAGCATGTTTCAGTGGGGCTGATAGTATAAACTTCAGAGAAATAGAGTGTAGATGGCAGCTAAGACCAATCATAGTGAACTGGACAGCGGGCTTCATGGTTAAGAGCAATTGTTCTTCTTGCAGAGGACCTGGGTTTAGTTCCCAGCCCCCACATGGTGATTTCCAACTATTTGTAACTCCAAGAGATCTGATGCCCTAGGTAAAACACACATACACACACATACACAAACACATACATACACACACATGTACACACATACAAACACGCATACACACATGCACACACACATACACACCACACACACACACACACACACACAAATAAATCTAAATTTCTTTGAAGAAGGGCGGTATTGCTATGACCTTTAAAATAAATTAGACTTTATTCCATTTTGAAAGCTCTCTTTAAAGTCTCTAATATCCTCTGACAAAGGTGTCTGAGTTAATCCATTCTCTTCACTAAGATATGTGTTCTGTCCTTTTGATGCTTTTGCAACAAAAAAAAATATGTGTTTTTTTATATTGTAATTCTTTGGAGTGTTTAAAAACTAATCCGTCTTGAGACAGAATGAAAACATAAATAAGCACTAGATTGGGCTTGACTGGAACAATTACATTTACAGTAATTACAATATGTGATTACTGAAATTATATATTGGGGGAGGCAGCCATTTATTTACAAACATTATAAACGTAAGAAAACACAAGAAAAACACTGACAGTTCATAACACTAAATTCAACCGTGATACTAGGTGTCTTACAAAGCAAATCTAGAATGAATTCCTTATAACGTCTGGCGTCTAGATAAGTCTTTTTCCTATTTGTGCTAGTTCTAATTTATTCTTTCCATATACGCATCTGAGCCAGAAAAGTGACTTTAAAAACTCGATGGCAGTCTGCAGTTGTTGAGAGGAAGCTGATGTCTGTGAAATCCAGTCAGATCTTCACAAGGGACTGGTTCCTGCCAGTTCTCTCTCTCTCTCTCTCTCTCTCTCTCTCTCTCTCTCTCTCTCTCTCTCTCTCTCTCTCTCTCTCTCTCTCTCTCTCTTTCTGCCTTCTACCGTCTCCATTTGACGTTCATCCCATGTTTCTCAGGGGTGCCCTTAGCCAGAACAGGCCTAGGCTCTGAGCTGCTAGGAGTTCCAGGGCCTAGATTCAGCCTAGAAGACTGTTTTCCTTCTAATCAGGAGACGTGATGTGAGAGCCAAAGTTACATTTTAAGTTTTAATGACCATGCCTAAGAGATCCCTGAAACAAAAATGCCTCTGCTCCACAAGCCTCTAGTTCCTAAAATGCTGGAGGCTGTTGTTTAAGGGAGATCACAAGTGTTTTCACTCCCCTAAACAAATTTGTTTGACCCATCTGCGCGGGATGTGCTTGATGACACGTGGGTGCGAGGTTCACGGGTAGGAAATATGTCAGTCTGTATGCTTGTGCCTGATTGGATCTGATGGAAAATACTTAAAAACTGTGGCAAAACTTGATTCAGGGCCATTATTTTCGGGGAAACCAGAGGTGAACCTGGCCAGAACCCACCCACCTGACCAGTATTTAATTAAAGCTTGTTTCAACCTTTGGCTGTAAACTGTGGTAGTGGTCTTATTAGCAGTCGGTGGGGTTAACAATGCCGTCTTCTCTCACAGATGACTCTGGGGTCCAGGTATCAGGGGCCGTGAATACATGAGGTGAACTTTGAAGTGCTTCTACTGACCGTTCTCCCGCAGCTCTGGGGACGGAGCAGTAACCAAAGCCTTCCCAGGAAGGTCTTTTTCTGAGTGCCCCTCTGTTTGAGGGTATAGCCAGTGTCTGACTCTATAGAAGACTGGACTCTCACGGGTTAGCCGTGGAAACTTGCAGGAAGATTTTCTAGGTAAGGGTCTTGCCTAATCTGGGTGACGATGTTTCCGGAGTGCTGGAAACCAGTTTTGTGAGGCTGCATCAAACCGAGGTGATTACCCGGGAAGAGATCCTGCCCAAGCTTGCAGGGTGCCTGTAGAGTGTGGTTCATACGAGGCAGGAGAGATTCAAAATGGTGTCTGAGGCCCTCCAGTGGCGGATGGTGAAATAGCAGCTGGGGTTTCTGGAACCGTGCAGTCTCCTTGCAGGGCGATTACAGGTATGACAAGTTGCGTCAGGGTCTGAGTCAGGCTCCTGTTGCAAACCATGCCTGGGGAGAAGAAACAAAAGAGTTCCGGGGCACAGTTCTTTGTGTTGGGACGTCATGGCAGCAGGAACTTGAAAGAAGCTTATTGTGTTCCTATCACATCATCAGAAAGCAGAAAAAGTCTGAAATTAGAGATTTTAAAAGCAAGGTTTGACCAGCCCATCGGTGGCTGCGCACACCTTTGATCCCAGCACTCAGGAGGCAGAGACAGGCGAATCTCTGTGAGTTCAAGACCAGCCTGGTCTACAGAACAAGTTCCGGGACAGCAGAGCTGTTATCCGTAGAACCCTTGTTTCAAAAAAAGAAAAACAAAACAAAACAAAAAGGTAGTATAGCCCTGAGGGTCTTACTTTAGAAATAATGTGAACCTACCTCATGATATTATTAATACACATAAATATATTTGTTTGCCATTGATATATTACTATTAGATAAACATAATGTTTCGACTTTAAACAGATTAATTTCATCATCACCACCCCCATTTAAAAATGAGTCTTGGGCTGGAGAGATAGCTCAGTGGTTAAGAGCATTGCCTGCTCTTCCAAAGGTTCTGAGTTCAATTCCCAGCAACCACATGATGGCTCACAACCATCTGTAATGAGGTCTGGTGCCCTCTTCTGGCCTGCAGACATACACACAGACAGAATATTGTATACATAATAAATAAGTAAATATTTTTAAAAAATGAGTCTTGTATTAGTTCATAAAAATTTAGGTGCTATATCTAGCATTAAAACTGAAAACAGAAACTACCTCAGAATCATCCCCTTAAGGTAAAATTAAAAGGCGAAGGAGTGATGATGTAGATTCGTGAAGGAGTTTACTAGGATGTACAAGGCGCTGGGTTCAATCCTCAGCAGCGGGGAGGTGGGGGGGGGCGGGATTTCCTAGGTGAACATAGTAAGATTTCAGTGCTGGGAGCCGGGGTGTGTGGGACGCAGCTCCATTAGGGGAGCGCCTGCCTAGAGCGCACAGGACCCTGGTTGGGGCCCCTGACAGCACATAAAGCTAGCCATGATGGTGCACACTGTGATCCTAGCACCTTCAAGGTAAAGACGGGGAGATCAGAAGTGCAAGGGTGCAGTAAGTATGAAGATAGCCTGCGTGAGCTACGTGAGAGCCTGCACACAAGCGCGCGCGCGCGCGCACACACACACACACACACTCCCCGGGGCGTGGTTTCCACTAGTGATGCACGCCCATAGCCCCAACACTAGGGAGACGATGGCAGGAGGACCAGAAGTTAAAATTGTCCTTCCCACATCGAAAGTTCATAGCCAACCTGGGTGACATGGGAGCCTGACTTGAGGAGAAAGGACAGGAAGAAGAGGAGGAGAGGTCAACTGGGGAGATATTAAGTAAGATTATTGTAGACTAAATAAAGAATTATATGTCATTCCCAATGGGGGGGAAATGTGCTGAGGTTAGCTGTTCCTGCCGTATTTTTAAAAAATTAAAGGAGAAAGGAAGGAAGGGGTATTCCCAGGGATATGCACAAACTGGGCCCTGGGCTCTGGGAATCCCACAAAGAACAACCCGTGTTTCTTTCTTCTCTCCTAGAGTCTATGTATGAGGACTTCAGAAAACTCCATAATGAAGCTGCAATGAAGCGATGAGTGCACAGAAAGGAAGCTGGGGGCCTCCTGTCTGGTTAGGACCTCCCCCTGGTCCCACATCTTGTATGCAGATTTTTCATAAGACCTTTATCTTAAGGTTTTTATTGTTGATTACTATAGAGGGTGACCAAAAATTAGTGACCCTTTAAAAGATTAAGAAACCTTACCTACGTCTTAAAAACACTGGCCAGGTGTGCAGCTCTTGGCCTTTTTCCCTACCTCGACTCATAATGAAGTCACTGTTTGCGTCTAATTGAAGACACAAATTAAGAAGAATAATAAGCCCATTCCAGGAGTGTCTTCGGCGACACTGTGGGAAGCGAGCCTCTGTTCAGCCAGCGTGGAAAATGGAAAGGGGCATCAGCGGTGTCGTCACAGCGCACGATCTGGGCTTTTAACCATCAGTCTCAGCTCCGTGAAGCCCACTCAGCAGGGGCTGCAATCGCTCATAAAGACAGCTGAAGCAGAGGGGTCAGCTCTGGCCACCTCTTCTCATTCTCCCAGTGGCTCCTCAAGGTCAGCTTTGTTCTGGAAATCTCCATTAGGCAGCAGAGCTGTGCTCAAACGGAGTCTTTCCAGGGGCCCTTGAGGGAAGAGGGGCATTAAAGGAGCCCGGGAGTTAGTCACACAGCAAACCGGAAACAGTGAATAGATGATCAGAGGGAACGCCCGAGTGAGTGGCAAAGAGGACAGAAACTATGGATTGGGACTAATTTGAGAAAGTACTGGAAATCCAAGTGTGGGTGTGTGAGATGTATAAAATGAAGTCATTGCAGGGTTTTCTGCAGGAACTTCTCTCTCTTGGTTCAGAAGGCAGAGACTGGGAGCTGTGAAGAACTATCAGGAAGTGAAGGGAGAGTAGAAAGAGGTAGCACAATCAGAATTAATGGCAAGAAGCAATATGGGAAGGAAAGAGAGCTGGGGTCACTCCTTAGTTCCTGCCACTTCACTAGAAGAATTCCCGAATATCAGCTACAAGCGTAGCCTGTTCAGAACAAGCCAAGGGCGCAGGGCATAAACTTAGTGTCAGGCATCTTCCAGATGAGGAAACTGAAATGCAAAGTGGTTAAGATGTATTCATGGATGTAGCTCAGTGGTGCAGTGCTTGTCTAGGAAGAGTGAGAACCTGGGTTCTTTCCTAGCACTGTATTTGGTGGAATGTGGAGAAAAAAGAAGGAAGGAAGGAAGGAAGGAAGGAAGGAAGGAAGGAAGGAAGGAAGGAGAAAGAGAGGAAAAAAGGGAGGGAGGGAGGGGGGAGGGAGGAGAAAAAGGAAGGAAGAGAGGGAAGGAGGGAGAGAAGAAGGAAGAAAGGAAGGGAGGGAGGGAGGGAAGAAAGGAGGAAGGAAGAGAGGGAGGGTGGGAGGGAAGAGAAAGAGAGGAAGTGATGTGGAAGAGTCATATATCAATCTGTTGATTTCATTGGTTAAGCAATAAAGAAACTGCTTGGCCCTCATAGGTTAAAACATAGGTGGGAGGAGTAGACAGAACAGAATGCTGGGAGGAAGAGGAAGTGAGCTCAGACTCGAAGCTCTGCTCTCTGGAGAGAGACGCCATGCTCCCCTCTCCTGGGCAGACGCGGGGATAGCTCTGCTCTCTGAGGCACACACGATGAAGCTCCGACCCAGGATGGACGTAGGTTAGAATCTCCCTGGTAAGCCACCTCGTGGGCTACAGCAGATTATTAGAAATGGGCTAGTCCAGGTGCGAGAGTTAACCTAGAAGAGGCTAGATAGAAATGGGCCAAGCAGTGTTTAAAAGAATACAGTTTGTGTGTTGTTATTTTGGAGCATAAGCTAGCCAGGTGGCGGGGGTACTGGGGACGCAGCCCCGCCGCTCTTATTACAACAAAGAAGGAAAGAAGGAAGGGAGGGAGGGAGGGAGGGAGGGAGGGAGGGAGGGAGGGAGGGAGGGAGGGAGGGAGGGAGGGAGGGAAAAAGGAAGCCAAGCTTACCTAGCTGGGAATTGCAAATCATTCCCTGCATTCAGATCAGTTTGATTCAAACCTTCCTCTCTGGCAGAGCACCCCCTCCCAAACCCTTTGGTCTTCAGAGAGTCCCTGAGGTGCTTGCTAGCCCTTACCCCAAAACATCAGAATCAGTCTCTCATAAAGGAAAATCAAGTTCCACTCAGGACAGCACATTCAGGCCAGCAATCTGATTTTTTTTTAAAAAGAACCTGGGTTAGCCATTCATTCAAGGAGGACCCTATCTCTGAAATCTCTGTCTACTTTGCACAATGCAGAATGCACACAAACCGAAGCAGACACTGTTGTGGAATACTATCTTAAGGTGTGTCACATTTGTTTATACTGTGGAATATTTGATTAATGATGCAAAGATGTGTTGCATTCTCTTATATTGCATTTGTTTAACTCTATGAAGCTGTGTTACTTTGCCTGCCTAAAACACCTGATGGTCTAATAAAGAGGCAGGAGAAAGGATAGGAAAAGCTGGCCAGCAGAGAGAGTAAATAGAAGGGGAGATCTAGGAGTGGGAAAAGGAAGAGGAGTTAAAGGGCCAGCTACCCAGCAAAACAATAAACCATGGAGTAAAAAGAAAAGAAAGGTGTCCAGGAACAGAGAAAGATAAAAGCTCAGAGGCAAAAGGTACATGGGGTAATTTAAGTTAAGAAAAGCTAGCTCGAAACAAGCCAAACTCAGACTGGATATTCATAAGTAAGAATACGACTCTGTGAGAGGTTTATTGGGGAGCTGGACCCCCCCCCAAAGCCAAACGAGTAAAGAATAGCATGGCCTACAACAGAGACGGTTCCTGTGTGTTAACACCATCACCCTGTGAATTCTATCTAACTGCCACATGTGAGTTATTCTCCTGAAATATTATTAACATTATGAAATTCTCATTGTTTTTTCCTATCCTGCACAAACTGCCTGGAAGATGAGATGCAAATTAACACATAACATAATTATAGCTGCTCTCATTCTATTCAGAAGTATTTTTCTTTTCCAACAGACTCAGGTAAGTGACCCTTATTTTGTTTAATTTACAACATCCTATTCTAGTCCTGGAACCAGGAAAGAAAATGAATAGCCAAAGCAATCCTAGGAAGTAAGGACGTAGCTAGAGGTATTACAACATCCAAATTCAAGTTAATTTTGGAGATATAGTAATTAGAGGGGAAAAAAAACCTGGTGCTGCCAGAAAAACAGACTACTAGCTAGATGGAGCAGAACAGTGGACCCGGAAATAAACCGGCAAAGCTATGGTCGTTGTGCTGGGTAGTTTTATGTCAACCTGACACAAATTAGAGTCATTTAGGAAGAGGGACTTCAGTTGAGAAAGCTCCCACACCAGACTGGCCTCTGAGCCAGCATGTGGTGCAGTTTGATTGATAGTTGATCTTGATTGGTGGTTGAGGTGGTGATAGGGCCAGTTCACTTGGGTGGCATCACCCATGGGCTAATTCACCTTGGAGCTATATCATAATTCAGACTGAGCAAGCCATGGGGAGCAAGCCAGTGAGCAGCATCCTTCCATGGCCTCTGCATCAGCTCCTGCCTCTAAGTCCTGCCTAAGTTCCTGCCCTGACTTCCCGCAGTTATGGACTCAATGAGAAACTATAAGCTGAAATAAACCCTCTCCTAGCCAAGGTGCTTGTGGTCATGGTGTTTTAGCACAACAAGAGACGCCTAACTAAGGCACCCATCTAATTTTTGATAAAAGTACAGGGAGGGGAAAGATAGCCAATTCAACAAACAGTACTGATAAAACTGGATATCCATTCACCAACAGAAGAATAAAATTAGATTCATATTTCACTTTGTGGAAAAAATAAATTCAAAAGACATCAAAGCCCTTAATTTAAAACATGAAATGCTGAAACTCTTAGACAAAAGCATATGAAAGAGACTTCAAGACGTCGAGGTCAGCAAAAGCTTTCTGAATAGAAAGAACTTCAATGGCACAGGAACCAGCCCCCAGGATCAATAGATGGGAGAACATGAAATTCAAGTTGCTGCACAGCAGAGGGAAATATCAGGGGAGCACACAGACAGCCCACAGAATGGAAGAAAATCCTTGCCAACTACACTTCAGACAATTCAGAATTTGTTAATAAAAAAGAACCTCAGAAATTCAGTGCAAAGGGAGTAAAACTGTCAATCAACAAGTTGGCTAATTAATTGAACAGATAGTTTTATAAAGAAGAAACACAAATGGCCAGTAACTACTTTTTAAATGTGCTCGAATTCCTATTTCTCAGGGGACCTCAAATTAAAACTGCGTTGAGACACCACACCACTCCAGTCATAAAGAAATCCGACAACACATGTTGGGAAGGGTGTGGGAAAAGCAGAAACATTGTTCACCACTGGTGGGGGTGCAAATTAATCAATACAGCCATTGTGAAAATCAGTTTAGTGGTTCGCCAAAGAAATTAAAAATATAACTACCTAAGACCCAGCAATTCTACTCCTGGCCACATACCCAGAGAGCTCCACGCCTCGTCATTTGCATAGAGACGTTTGCATGTGCATGTTGACTGCTGCTCTCTTTACTAGAGCAAGGAAATAGAATCCGACACTATAACCATCAAGAGGTGAATGGATAATGAAAATTTGGTACATGAGGACCTGAGTTCAAATCCTCTGGAGCTCTCATGAAAATCCATGCCTGTAAACCCAGAGTTGTGGGGCCAAAGACAGGAGGATCGATGGCTGGAGTTCACTAGTTGCCAGCCTAGCTCCAGATTCAATGATTGTCCTTGTCTTAAGGGAATAAGGTGGAGTGTGAGGGAACAGGACCCTTGATGTCCTTCTTTGTTCCCTGTGTGCAAGCATGGGTGTACATACCTGCATACAAGCATACTCACACACCACATACATGTGCCTCATGCATACCCAATAACAAGAATGGAATAACAAAGCACAGAATGTGTATTATTAACTGGGGGGAAATGTGAAAATAGAGTATGAAATCATTCTGTACCACCTTATCTTTTTCTACACCTTCAGTAACCCCCTTCTGCCTTCGTGTTTTTTGAGTTTTCTTAGATTTATTTATTTTATTGTGTGAGTGTTTTTGCTTGTATGTTTTTATGTACACCATGTACCTGGCCTAGAGATGGAGATCAGAAGAGGGCATCTGATATCCTGGATAGGAGTTTCAGATGGTTGTGAGCCACCATGTGGATGCTGGGAACTGAACTGGGGCCCCTACAAGAGCGAAAAGATCTCCCAGCCACTAAGCCATCTCTCCAGCCGCCTACATTTTTCTTTTAATCTAGATTCTGCATATGAAAGAAAACATGAGATGTCTGTCTTTCTGGATCTGGTCTCTCTCTCTCTCTCCCTCTTTCCCTCCCCCCCTCGTTGGTTTTTTTTTTTTTTTTTTTGAGACAGGGTATCTATTGTGCATACACATTTTCTTTAATCACCCATCTACTGATAGACATCCAAGGTCATTCCATAACTGGCTGTCAGAAGTAAGTGCCACAGTCAACACGGACGTGCACTCTGCACTCAACACTGACATACAGCTGCCTCTGCAGTCAACAGGACATGCAGCTGCCTCTGCAGTCAACAGGACATGCAGCTGCCTCTGCAATACGCTGTGCAAGATTCCTTCTGGCAAATACTCAGAACTGGTAAAGCTGGATCATTAGGTCTATCTTAGTCTGAGGAACCCCCAAGCTGATTTTCACATGGCTTCACCAGCTCAGAGTTCCACCAATAGTGTGAAGGATTTTTCTTCCGCACTCTTGCCAACACTCGTTGGGCTTTGTTTTCTCATGACAGCCATTCTACCCAAAGTGTGATGCAATCTCTAAGTCATTCAGAAGTGCTAAGGATGTTGACCTTTATTTTTCATATATTTCAGGGACATTTGAAAAGTTCAATTGCCCATTTGTTAATTGGATTATTTGTTCATTGGGGCATTTGATTTTTTTAGCTTTTTTATGCATGTGGCTATTAATCCCATGTCTGATGAATAGCTGACAAGGATATTTGCCCATTCTGTAGGTATCCCTTCATGTTGGAAATTATTTATTTCACTCTATGGAAGCTTTGGATCTGACACAATTCCATTTTTCAGTCCGAAGTCAGAAAAGCGAATCCCTAACAGCCTCAAAAAATACCTTGTAATAACCTCTCTATATTTTTTTCATAATTGAAATTTGTAAATGTATTCCCTGCCCTAAAACAAAAATTTTAGTCTTCTGGTACTTAGTTCTCACTCATTTATTTTTTGTCATATTTCCCCAGAATTTCCCTGTACTCGTGGTTAATTTCTTGATTTTGTCTTGATTTTCTTTTACTGGAAATATTCAAATGTCCACATGCATATTTTTATATAACCTCTCTACTTGGGCTGTCCCCAGACAACAAAAGTAACAGGGGTCAGATAGAAGGGGACAGGTTCAGAGCCCTAGCTGATGAGTGGTGAGCATTTTCATCCTGTCCTTCTGTATGGTGGTTAGCCAAGAAGGTCAAATAGAAAATGAGTCACAGTTGAGAGTTTATTGCTAACAGGCATGTAGGAGGCACACGGTCCCGTTCATTACTCTACTTCGGATTCAATATTAACATGTCTTGGATTGTAATGCTTCCTCTATTGTTTCCACCATTAGCGTGGTGCACCCAATGGGAACACTGGCCCAACACTAATGAGCTATTCACAGGAGAAGCAAGGGCAGGGTACCAGGAGCCAAGGTAAAACAATTAGAGGGAAAGGGAGATGCTTGGCTCCTGACCTAAATTGAATTGCTTTTAAGAGACAGAAACAGATTTTTTAATTATGTGGTCTCTTTGTTTCTCATTTCCTTTAAAATGTAAAGGTCAAATTCCCCTTGCAAATGCTAAAGGCCAGATCTGATATTTATTGTCTGTGATGACTGAGTTGACTAAAGCCAGAAGTGCCCCATCTAGCCAGATGCAGCAAAGCTTGTCTTGTTGTTGTTGTTTCCTTTCAGTCATCATCCACAGTGCTATTTGGAGTAATTAATAACTGCTGTCTCTTTTCCCTTTGTATCCTTTTGCATCTTTTCAAATATGGTTCTAGGGTTGGGAACTTTCGTGAAAGAGTGTTTGCCTAGAGTGTGTAAATTTCTGGGTTCAATCCCTAGTACAGGAAAATAGATAGATAGATAGATAGATAGATAGATAGATAGATAGATAGATAGATAGATAGATAAAACAAAACACTGTTCTAAGAGACACCATTCCTGCGGAAAACGTGAAGACATTTCCCCCCTACAGTAGACAAGCCTGAAACATCAGACAGTCTCATCCTTGTCTCGACTTTGCCAAATACTTTTCCTCTTTTCCTTTGCCACATACATTTCTTTCCCTGCTGCCCTAACCTCTGCGTAATAAATTAGAAGCCATATGAGGAATGATGGTGGCCTAGAAATATTCTAAAACACATCTATATGGAGAGAATATCAAGCATCAGGGGTGTGGGGCTATTGCAGTCTGGGTGACCTTGGAGGCACACAGTTAACTGCCTCCCTCTTGGCAACATTTATCAGTCTCACAAGGATTGAGCTCATTCATTGCTGTGTGCTAGTTTTCCTCTGAGATAAAACATTCCATCTTAGAGGGAGGCTCCTTAAGATACCTGATATTCTCAACAACAACAACAACAAAAAAAAATTCATCTTGCAGGGAAGTTTGCTGAACTGGGGAGCTAAACAACTTAATCACTTTAGGAAGTTCCTGAAACTAAACAGAATCGTTAGGCCTCTCCCTCCCCAAGCATATATGAGCATTAAGGACTTCTAAGAGACACTCGCAGACACGCTGAGCTGCCTATAAGAAGCTCAGACCAGGGTAACTGCCTAAAAGAGACTGAGACCAGTCAAACTGCCTGTAAGAAGGCAACCTTATAAACCTCCAACCTGTCAAACTGGCTTCAAGTTATGGCATGAACTCCAGATTCCAGCTTTTCCAGCTTTCCATGCTGCTCTGGGCTTTTGGTGATAAAGTTGTCTTGAGTCATTTCCACTCCCAGTAGAACTCATTGGTTCATCACAATGGACTTTAGGAGTAAGCAACACCTGACTTTGATTTGTCAGTGGTTGCCTATCTAAGGTGAGTGGATGCTTGTTCACATCTTCTGAGAAACAATGCCACATTACCTTCAACCACATCCCTGGCCCTTCTTGAGCAATATAGCGCCTACAGCAGTATTCTCTTAGCTGTACTTTGGTACTTGAATTAGCCTGAACTTGTATTTGAATAAAGTCCGTAGCCTGAACTTTTTCTTAACCGTACCTGTACATCCTCAGTATCTCCAACTAGGATGTAATAATTAGACATCAATTTCACTCCCTTGTATTGTCTCCCCATTGCCAATGTCTGCCCCCACAGAGATCTCTGTGAGATTCTCTCAGTAGCCCCAGTGATCTGTAACTCCAAGTATCTGCACACTATACTTTCATCTCCTGTGCTTGACAGTTCACTATGGGGCCAGCTGTAGTCACAGAGTGCAATGGAGATGATATTGTGCCAGTTTCAGGTCTTGGGAAAATCTGAAACTTCCACATTTGAGCCCATGGGGCTTCTGACAGACTATGGAGGAGTCCCAACCATCCCAGCGTCCATATTTTGTCTAATCTCTAATGAACCAAGAGTCAAGTGAGTGATAGCAGTGGCCTCGGGCAAAGCTACACAACTATCTAACTGTGTAAATACTGAAAAACTCTAAGAAAATTAAGAGGTTTTTTTTTTCCTTCAAGCCACTAAATTTTGGGTTCGGTGTACAAGAGAAAACAAGTGCCAGCAAGTACATTGTACAATGAAGTGCTATGGTATGAAATTTGTCTTCAAAACAAATCTTTGTGCAGATAATTCCCATGCCTTCATGGACACTTATAGACACCTGGGTGTAGCCACCAGCCCCAGCTTCACACGCAATACCCTCAGGTCAATGGCACTGCTTTCACATGTACAGCCAAGCCAGGCAATGGTTAGACATACCTCAAATTCCAAACTTGGAAGGTGGAGGAAGGAAGATTGGAGATTTAGCGCCAGAGCATCTTCTGCTACACAGTGGATGCCAGCTTTGACTACATGAGATCCTGTCTTTCTAGAAGAAAGATAGACTGTTAGTTGAATATATAGTCACTTCCTGACATACCCAACCGGATCAATAATTTTGGGTGTGACTACAAACAAGAATGCATTTTAATTAGATCCTCAATTCATTCTAATGCAAGCCAAGTTTGAAAGCCACTATGCTAGTCCATTAAAAAAAATACATCTAAAGCCGGGCAGAGGTAGCGCACGCCTTTAATCCCAGCACTCGAGAGGCAGAGGCAAGCGGATCTCTGGGAGTTCGAGGCCAGCCTGGTCTACAAGACCTAGTTCCGGGACAGGCACCAAAGCTACAGAGAAACCCTGTCTCGAAAAACCAAAAGTAAATAAATAAAAATAAATCTATTTCAAGTAAACTATTAGTGTTTACGTCTCTGAGAATTTGTTCTACTGATGACATGTGAACATGATGTGGTTTTTAATTATATGGGTTGTCTGTCTTGACATCTTCAATTCTCTAGATGTCTTCAGCCAGATTCTCCAGTGCCGACTTGTCTAATAATGTAATATCTGAAAGCACGAGTTCTTCAAAATCATAGTGATCATCTCATCCTAAAACTTTAACCATTACTCTATAAATTAACAAAGGAGATTTAAGGTTGGTTCTTTAAACAGATGCTAAGGTATCTTTACTGTAATGTTTCCAGCTATTGTAAATCATGTATATAACCAATAAGGATATTTCAATCAATATCATACCACATAAAAAGTGGTATATACTATTCAGCCTTGGTACATAGCAAAGCTATATCATCTAGGTTTGTGCAATCACACTTTGATGTTTCTGCAACTGCAGAGAAAATATACACTTGCCTTCGTGTTTCTCTCTTTACTAACTAAATATTGCTAACATCAAAATTAAACTTATTCTGGTTAAAATCCTCCAAAAGAGCTACCTCTATATTTGCACAAAATTGTCTATGAAAAATATGTGACAAGGGACCATTGAAATGGCTTGCTGATTAAAGGCACTTGACACCAAACCTGATGACCTGAACTCAATACCTTGGTCCCCAAAACCCACATGGTAAAAGGAATAGAATCAACTCTTGCTAGTTGACCTCCACTTATACTGTGGCTTATGTGTGAACACACACAAATAAGTAAATAAATAAATGTAAATTGCATGTGTGTTTGTGTGTATGACCAAATTGATCACACACAACTAAGTGATAAATAACTTCCTGCCAGGGCTCCACAAACTAATGAGAAAAAGACAAGCATAAATATTGGGAAAACAATTTAACAAAGTAATATCAAAATATTATTGATAATTCCTTTTCATATTTTACAGTGATCTGCATATTAAAACCCAGATTATGCTAGCAAAAACTGGATGGAAATTAGTCAGAACTTAAAAATTGAAAAGTAAACAGGGCCTCTCAAGTAAGGTAACCAAAGACATGGCTGTACTCCTCAACACTTAGAGAGATGTAAGTGAAGAGATGCTTTGGAAAACAAAAACTTAGAGCGAAAGAGACATATTGGAGCAAAGAGTAATGACATCTATGTGGGGTGGAGGGGAGAGACTGCAATAATGAAACCCACTGTTTCACATGCTTGCTTTAATTTTATTTTTTTAATATTTATTTATTTACCTATTTACTATGTATACAACGCTTGGCCTCCATGTATCCCTGCAGGCCAGAAGAGGGTACCAGATCTCATGACAGATGGTTGTAAGCCACCATGTGGTTGCTGGGAATTGAACTCAGGACCTTTGGAAGAGCAGGCAATGCTCTCAACCTCTGAGCCATCTCTCCAGCCCCCTTGCTTTAATTTTAAAAATGTGAGCTTTTAGCTAGGTGGGACACGCCTGTTATCCCAGCACTCTATAGGCTGAAGCAAGAGAATGAGGAATTCAGAGTCATTCTCTGGATCACAGCAAGCTGGGAGTCAGGTTGAATGACATGAGTCTGGTCAAATAATCTGAAAACACCAGCAACAAAACTTTGTAACTAGGAGAGAGAGAGAGAGAGAGAGAGAGAGAGAGAGAGAGAGAGAGAGAGAGAGAGATCAAAGAAAGATGAAAGCAAAGGAAAATAAGATCTGTATTTCAAAACAATGGAAATGCAAAGATATATGAAAACAGAACACGAAACAAGATAAGAGACTAAACGTGCAGAAGTCAAAGGGCTTCAGGCTGGATGGAGAGCTGCTATTTTACAGAGATCCACAGAATATAAAGTGGCATGGATGGATGAGATAAAAGGAAAGTAAAAGGAAATACAGGAGGGGAGACAAAGGCGCTGTGCTTGGAATTACAGGCACCACATGAAAGACGTTTAGTGCCAAGGCAAACAGAGGCACTATTAATAAACATGTATAAGGCAGTATTAATAAACACGTTCCTTGGGGCCACATTAATAGTCATAAATGTAAATTCTGGTCAGAATTGCTCTGAAGTACACGCTAGAAGTGATTTTCAATGCCGGGGTACATTCTCAGTAAGTCAAAAGTTGTAAGAGACTGGCAGAGCCTCCCTGCATTCTCACAAATCAAGTAGGCAAAGTGTGAGCCAGGCCAATGCTGTAACAAATGCCTCATATGACCAATTAATGGTAATCACCTGACCCAAATCACATTATGCGCCCCACAATCAAAAAGCTACCTCTCAAAATCTTCTAACCTTTTGTCTTAGGGGGAAAAAAACTATTATTAGAATCTATTTAGAGATAACAAAAACAAAAACGTGACTTGGAAAAGAATACGATATCAATGAGGCACTAAAAGAAAATATAAATAAACTCTTTAAATAGTAACAATAAGGTAGCAAAATTAGCCGAGCACGTGTGAAAACAAGCGGTGAAGCAAGTTAGAGGTAAGCATGAGAAAGAAACGCGAGAAAGAAAGTACTGAAAGGAAGCAGGGAAGCTGAAAAGGTTAAAGCGGCAGAGAACCCCCAAAAGACAGCCTCCGGAAAGAACCAGTAACATGACAAATGTCTTTTAATAATCTCATACATGTACACAATGCTTTTAGAATATACCCACTGCCCACTACCTCCTCCACCTCCTCTGGACTCCCACACACGCATTTAGCTCTCAACCTCGACTTTGTCCGTTTTGTATTTTAATAATCCCCTGACTACAGTTAATACTGCCTATATGCCATGGGTTCAGAGACATCTACTAGAGGTTTGGCCACCTACCATGGGCCAAAGAAACTGACTCCAAAGAAAACTGACGGGGCTGGCGAGATGACTCAGTGGTTAAGAGCATTGCCTGCTCTTCCAAAGGTCCTGAGTTCAATTCCCAGCAACCACATGGTGGCTCACAATCATCTGTAATGAGATCTGGTGCCCTCTTCTGGCCTTCAGGCATACGTGCAGACAGACTATTGTATACTTAATAAATAAATATTAAAAAAAAAAACAGGCCGGGCAGTGGTGGCGGGCTAGGTGACAGCTAGGACTAGGTGACAGCTAGGACTGTTGACACAGGGAAACCCTGTCTCGAAAAACCAAAAAATAAAATAAAATAAAAAAACCTTCTTTGATGAAGAGAGGGAAGTGCATTATCTATAGGGATTAAGGTAAATACTGAGAAGGCACTTTGATGCTACACCCATTTAGCAAAATGGTAATAACAGGGCCTCCTCCTGTGACCACTATAGCCACAGGTTTCTCGATCGGGTTTGCACTGCCAAGCATGAGTTCCCGATTGTGGAGTGGACCTTAATTTAATTGGAAAGCTGATGGCTACTCCCATAAGGTTCATTCCACTATTACATTCGTAGGCATATTTTGCTAGGCTAGTTAGTGTAGCTCCCAAGGGTAAACACCGCTGGGTAAGACTAATGATAACTCTCCTCCCCACCCCACCCCCCATCTTGTGTAGTCCCTGTCAGCACAGTGAATGTAAGGCAAAGAAAGGAACTGAATATTAAAACCTAAACAACTGGCGGAATATAACTGCTGAGTAGAAGCAAATGCTACAAAGCTTCACAAAAGTGAACTCCATCATGTGAAGGTGGCAGGGAGAGAAACTGGTGGCCGAGGTTCTACTCCAGCCATCTTGGCCATCCCTCTAGTCCTAAGCAGCCATCTCTCCTTCTAATGGCTTCATCTTCCTAGGGATAAGCTTTTAGTAGCAATTACTTTTCCTAGAAAAAAAAAAACAAAAACAAACAAAAAACACACTTATCTTAAGGCATCGCTTTCATTTTCATTTAAGTTATTGTTCCCTCAAATGAAAAAGAAGTAAAAAAAAAAAATACTATAACTTAAAAACAAGAGACAAGGTTTGGGAGATGGCTCAGAGCTTGAAAGCACTGGCTGCTCTTCCAGAGGTCCTGAGTTCAATTCCCAGCACCCACAACCATCTATAATGAGATCTGGTGCCCTCATCTGTCCTGCAGGCACGCATGGAGGCAGAATCTTGTATGCATAATAAATAAATAAATCTTAAAAAAACAAGAGACAAGTTTGTGCAGAATCTAATTAGGAAACAAGAACAGAAAGGTAAACACAGAGGACTAGACATTCAGGTGGGAAAATATTCTTAAATATAAGGTTGAAACACAGGACTGGGAAAATAGTTCAATTAGTGAAGGGGTTGCCTTGAAAGCTCAAGGACTTGAGCTAAATCCTCAGATTGCACACATACACACACACTCAAAAAAATTGGGGAAGGAAAAATTGGAAAGGGTAAAATGTGCTTGCAATTCAAGTGCCAGGGAAATAGAGACCAATGTATCTTTCACATCCATTGATCAGTTATCCTAGCCTACATGGCATATTCCATGCCAATAAGAGACCCTCCCCCTTAAAAAAGGATTAAAACATTTGAAAAGCCTTTACAAAAAAAAAGATACAATACACCATATACACATCCCCAGTTACTCTGAAAAAATTCTAGTTACTACTGCCTGGATATAGTTGAACACATTAAGTTTGTCCCCAGGTGTAGTGGAGACTGCTCCTTTGTTTCCCAGTCACCCAGACCCAAATAATCACACAGAAACTATATTAATTACAACACTGTTTGGCCTATTAGCTCAGACTTCTTATTAACTAACTCTTACCTCTTAAATTAACCCATGTCTATTAATCTGTATCAGCACGAGTCTGTGGTTTACTGGTAAGGATCCAGCATCTGTCTCCTTCAGTAGCTACATGGCATCTCTCTGACTCCGCCCACTCTTTCTACATACCTACGTGATCTATAAGGAAATTACCCATTCCCAGAAGCTGTCATCTAATCTCTACATGTGTGCACACCTCTGTAGAGAGACACAAAATACACAAATAAGATGCAAAAACAACAAATGTTTTCAAGAATGAGTGTTTCAATGGTGACATTGGAGCACTTTTATCATGAGGCTAGCCACCTGCTGTCTAGTTGGGCTTAAGACACACTCAACAAGAAGGGGTTCGTGCCTGCTATTGTAGACCTATTCAATTACCCACACCAGGAGAGGTTACAGACTCGAGAATAGAATGTACTTCCTTCAGCGTCCTAAACTAACATAATTTCTGTTTCTTAAATACCTACCTTTATTCCCATATAAGTGTGTAGCTCTCCTCAGCTGACCTGAGTTCATGGGAGCTCACCGACTCTGGACCAACAGCTAGGAAGCCTGCATGGGACCGACCTAGGCCCTCTGCATGTGAGTGACAGTTTTATATGTTGGTCCGTTTGTGGGACTCCTAGCAGTGGGATCAGGGTCTGTCCCCGGCACCTGAGCTGGCTTTGGGGAACCTATTCCCCTTGCTGGGGTGCCTCACCCAGCTTTGGTGCAGGGAGAGAGCTTGATGCTGCCTCAACTTGATGCGCTCTGCTTTGTTGATGCCCTGGGAGGCCTGGCCATTTCTGAATAGAGACAGAGGAGGAGTGGATGGGAGGTTAGAGGGGGGGTGGGGGTGGGAGGAGGGAGGAGGGGAGACTGTGGTCAGGATGCAAAATAAATGAAAAAAATAATTAATAAAAAAAAAGTTCAGCTCTCACGCACACATCCACTATTGCAAAGATCCACAATAGATCAAAATGCAGAGAATGAGTGACTGCGGGGTGCCCACCCCCACCTGACACTCTGTAATACAAGCCCTACACCTAAAGCTCAAGGAAAATCACAGAAGGGAGGGAGAAAAGATTGTAAGACCCGAGGCTCAAGACGCCTGTGGAGAGACAGCACCCTCTAGACTCGACAGAGAAAATACTTCAGAAGCTACCAGGAAACCTAAAATCAGCACACCGGACCTGGGTGGCAGTGAGCAGTCACAGATGGTGGACACAGGGACAGATCAGGAAAGTTATGACGGTCCACAGCTAGCAAAAGGACATCAGCGTCCTGGCACCAGGAAACCTGGGCTGATGTCTCCTGGGACGGTCACTGAGAGAAAAATCCTGGACTATATGGTGACTGTGTGGTAAACCAGAGACCAAATGGGCTAGAGAATTGGTCGCTGTCTGAGGCAAGGAAAGGGGAAGGGCGCCTGTTCCGGGGCAAGCTCCCTGCTGACAGCGCAGGTCGTTCGCAAAGAGCGCTATGGGGTCCGATCTCAAGGCAATCAGCACACAGACCACATGCTCTCTCCGTGTACAGTGGAGCCTCCGTTCGTGTCAGGCGCTACTAAGGACTATTAGTTTGCCTTTGCCAGGCATCCGTGTGCCACCTCCTGTCCACTGTGTGCCAGACACGAAACCCTTCTTGAGATCCTTAAGCCTTTGTGCCCCTCTCTGTAAGGGCAGGTGACGATGTGGTGTAGGTCACACGTGAGAGACTCAAAGACCTCCTGCGACCATGAGGACAGACAGCAATCAGAGGGCATTTATCACAAGACAGACAGTGTTCTCAGCATATTAGAGCACTCAGCCATCAACTCTCACACGCTCTGTGTAGGTCTAGCATTTTCCCTTCATGAATGGAAGGATGCAGACGCAGAGAAGTTAGGGAACCTGCCCAGAGTCGTTCAGCAGCAGGTGGCAAGCTGAGCCTTGGACCCCCGTGGTGTCCTAGAGTTTCTGGAGCACACTGCCACTTCCTGTGCGTGTGTGCAAAGTTAACATGAATCAGATTTCTCCTTTTTAAAAAATGCTCTTGTACCTCTTTCCCCTCTAGGAGCCATTTGATAATACTTCTTCCTTATTTAAAGTCTGCTGTTGCTGGCCCAGTCGGAGGAGCAGCAGATGGCAAATGACCTCAGGGGACCAGCCCAGCAGGAAACAAAACCCTGATGAGTAAAGCTGGGATAGGCAAGGCCCCCAGCCCACAGCCCACAGAGTGTCTTTTGCCTCTGCTGTTCTTCTGACATGGCCACTGGCAATGTGCAATGTATTGTCTTATAAAATACTAAGTGGATAAAACATACAAGAATTGTGAGCAGCCTATAAACTTAACTGAATATGGTAAAAGAATGTAGCTACTGGAGCAGAAGAGAAGGTTCTGATCCCAAAAGTACTAAATCAAACCTAATCAGAATATAGATGGAGTCTTTCCCGTTAAAATTAGCACTTCATCTCTTAAATATCCTACATATACACTGAGATGTGTGACATTGCCATTCTAAAACAGTTGTTACATTTACTATTGCTTTTGTAAATAATCCCTAAATGACGTGACTGGCTCTCATAATTGGTGAGAGAGACCGAGAGAAAGAGGAAGAGGACGGAAGGGAAGGAGAAAGAGAGGAGGGGAGGGGAGAGGAGGGAAAGTTTCATAGTAAAGCACCAGGTTTCTCAAAAATAATAATGATAATAATAACCTCCCAAATAAAGGGAGAGTCTGTTTTCTTTTTGTTTCAGGAGCACACTTGTCTTGGAAAATTTCTTAAATGTTCAGATGGCTAGAAAGCTGAAATGGCTTCCCACAACTCAGTCATTCATTCTTTTCTTGCTGACAAAATGGACCTCAAATGGAGTTATCAAATCTTCATTACTGGAAACAAATAAACAAACAATAACATTGGTTTTTAAAATGCAGACAGTTTTCTGAACAATTTCGGTTTAATATTTCATTTAAAAATTACAAAAGGGGGGGGAGCTGGAGAGATGGCTCAGAGGTTAAGAGCATTGCCTGCTCTTCCAAAGGTCCTGAGTTCAATTCCCAGCAACCACATGGTGGCTCACAACCATCTGTAATGGGGTCTGGTGCCCTCTTCTGGCCTGCAGGCGTACACATAATAAATAAATATTTTTAAAAAATTACAAAAAAGGCTAAAAAGCTACACTCCAATCCTAATAATGCTTTTTAAAAGATTTAGCTTTTTATTTTATTCACATAAGTATTCTGCCTATGGTGTGTATATGCACCACATGAGTGCCTGGTGCCTTCAGCTGCCAGAAGAAGGCGTCGGATCCCCTTGCACTGGGATCACGGACAGTTTCTAGCTGCTGGGTAGGTGTTGGGAACTGAACCCAGGTCTTCTGTAAAAGCAGCAAGCGTTCTTAAGCATTCAGTCATCTCTCCGGGCCTCTAGCAATGATTACGAAAACACTAAGACCAGTGTTTGCCTAGCGTGTATTGGGTACGGTCACACACACCAGTAATCCCATCACTTCAGAGGTAGAGGCAGGTGAATCAGAAGTTCAAAGTTATTCTTAGCAACATAGTGGATGGAGGCCGTTCCAGGCTACTTGAGACTTTGTCTTTAGGAAACAGGTCTGGGGCTAGAGAATGAATGGTTCAGCTGTTAAGAGCCCTGCTTGTTCTTGAAGACAACCTGAATTCGGTTCCCAGAACCCCTCACAGGATGGCTCACAATTGCCCGTCACTCCAGCTCTAGTGGATCTGATGTTGCTAACCTCTGTGGGCACTGGCACTCAGGTGAAGAGACTTGAATGCACAATACACACAACTATATATCATTAATAGCAAAATAAATCCTTTTTTAAATTCTCTAGATAAACTGTTGGGTTATGCAAACTGGATCCAGCCGGTACTCAGAAACGGCTGATTAGAAATAACTCTCCACAACACTTAACCACCGTGTCATATCTGCACGGAAGAACTCCGCTCACATGGCAGGTGATTGGTGCAAGCAAGGGAACTGGACACGAGGTAGCTTCGAGCTGTAAAATCGTCCACTAAAGGTAGCTAGCTCTCTGACGTGAAGTCCCGGTTGGGGGCTGATTCTTGCTGAATTAGGAATAGCCTCATACCTTAAATCTATACTCAAGTTGTAGACAAAATGGAAATTTAGCTAATATATTAAACGCTGTGCATGAGGATGGAGGTCAAACTTGGTGTTGGGATGCAAGGGTGCCGTGACTTCCATGGCCACACAGGCTTCCAGGTCTTCCGGGTCACAATTACCACTTTTAAATAAACTGAGTCACAAAGAAAATTAAAGGCCTCGTGTACTTACCATTTTCCTATGGGAACACAGACTCTGAAAGCTTTTCACTTGTGTTGGAAAGCTAAAGTGTTTTCCCGTTATGAACCCTTTCAGCAAACTGTATTTTACTTTTAGGGTCCAATTACTTCAGACAGAAACAGATATTAGCTTCCGAAGATCAATTATTAACAAAGCATGGATGTTGGTAGGGGGGAAAAAATCACTTAAAGTATTGGGAAAAAAATTCCAAATTTAGAGACCAGAAAGGAGTCCGGAGTTTCCTGTTATGTGGTAACTCCTGCCGCCTGGTGGAGCAAAGGCGCTAGTGCAGCCAAACCGCATTTGGCGCTTGATGGGCACGATGACGTATTTCCCTGTTTCCTTTCAGTGTATCGCTCCTTATTTCACTTCTTTAGTAATTGCATCCCTTGTTCACTGAAAGATTCATAAGGAACCTGGGTAGATTTAAATATTCACTCAAGAACTATGGGACCAATTGTCCAAGTCGGTGGGCATCACAACGGAGAGAAACAGTGACACATGTCCCAGCAGAACCACAAGCCCGGAATAAACCGCATCTCTTGACTTTTGAGTTTTGAGTGTCCAACACTCTAACATTTAGCGATAAAGAGTACTTGGCTAGAGATAAAACTCCATGGCTAATTTTGTCAAATCACAAGATTCACAAATAAAGGACAAAACTCTAACGCCTGAGTCACCTAGCACATGGGAAAATCTTCCACTGATGATCTGAAATGAGATCATGGTTTTCTTCCCAGAGTGTTTGGGGAGGACAGATGATTAAATATCGTGTGCCTCTCTCCCTGAAGATATATGGCTGGTGGGCTATTTCTGTTTCTACCTTTCTCGAACCATCAGCAACTGATACTTTTAGCACGGGGCGCTGCTCTATAAATCATTTCTCCTCTAGTTTATCAGCGCTTATGTCACCCGCGTATGCTACAGGGAAGACGACTGAACGGTAGCATCCCTGGGCTGACATTTACCAGTGTCATACAAGAGTACAGACGCCAAGCAAGCAGGGACTTGCCTTTCTTTGCCATAACTGTAGTCTACAAAGGATACAACCCCCATCCCCCACCACTGCCCAGAACAAAGCCAATGGACAGAAACCCTCACACATACCAGCCCATATGATGTTGTGACCTCAAGTAACCATTTGCGTTAGGAACAGAAGGAGGCCACTGCCCAGCAGTTTAGAGGCAAGCATGGATTATTATCTATTTCATGTGATACCATACATGCCTGTATGCAGTTTTTGCATATGTAGGCATGCTCATGTGTGTGCAGGTCCACAAGTATGCAGAAGTCAAGGTGGACAGTGGGCGTCTTCAGCTGGCAGAATCTCTTGATGAACCTGTAGATTGCCAGGCCTCCTGGTCTAGCTAACTAGCCTGTTGCAAGGATTCCCTATTGTGCCTCCCGAGTGCTGGAAACCAGCCGTTTACGTGTGTCCTCATACTTTTGTGACAAGTGGTCTCTTCACAGCCAAAGCAGACTTTCATTAGGATCGGTTGCCGCTCAATTCTTGCCATTGTACACATGATGAGAAATCTGATTATGCTCCACAAAGATATGCAATTTCTATGTGTCTGTGTTTAGGAAAAAATCAGTTTTTAAGATTTGGGGGAAAGTTGATAAACAAAATCTATGACGATGAGTTACAAGATTTTTTTTAAAAAGAATTTCTATGTACTAGAGAAATCGTTATGGGACAAGAGTTGAGTGGATGAATCACGATGGAAATCTCCAGGGACTAAATGAAGAGTAGATAGAACAGAGTCATTCCCAAGACAGTGGTTAAGAACCATCCCTTGGAATCAGGATGAGGACTGCCTGTGTATCATCTATACTCCTCTGGTGCATAAATATGCAGCAAAGGGCTTGGCCTAATGTCGAGAAAACACAGTAGATTCCACATGAGCTGAGCTAAACCATCACAGGGAAACATAGATAAAATGATTTCTTAGCCCAGCACGGGACAAAACGAGGCCATTGTTAAGTGGGGCTATCTGTAATAGAGAGGCTTTTACGTGATGCCAAAATCATCAGGCTGATAGTGTTCACTGAGTGGCTGGACACTAAACAACATTGAAGGGACAGCTGGAGACAAAAATACAGTAGGTGTTTTTGATAGAGCCTGGTAGTACAGTTTAGCAGTACTCTGTGCTCAGCATGCATAAGGACCTGGATTCAAGCCCCCACACCACACACACACACACACACACACACACACACACCTGTCAGGGCTAGGTGTGGTGAATCACATGCCTTTAATCCAAGCACCAGGGAGGCAGAAGCAGCAAATTTCTTTGAATTCAACTCAAGTTTAGTGTACAGTGAGTTCCAGGTCAGCCGTGGCTACATAGTGAGGTTCTGTCTCAAAAAAACAAAAACAAAAAAAAAATCCACCTTCCGTGATTATTCAGCTTTTGTTTATTCAGTGTGCTAGTTACAAATGTCTGTGTTGAATCGCATGTATTTCCCATTCCTGATGAAGACCTACTGTTGCTGGAAGATAAGATGGCGCCACAGGTAAAGGTGCTGATGACTTGAGCTCAGTCCCTGGAAGCGCATGGTAGAAGGAAAGATGCCCACGTGTTGTCCTCTGATCTCCACTCAGAGCTGTGCACACAAATAAATAAAGGAACTTTAGCGTTTTTAAATCCTTGTCTACTTAGAAAGTCATAAATATTAATTCTGCTGGATATTGTTAAATAAGACACCTCATTTGGGTGAAATTTATCTTTTCTAAGAAAACAGATGCCAGGTGGTGGTGGCACATGCCTTTAATCCCAGGACTCAGCAGGTAGAAGCAGGAGGCTCTTTGTGAGTTGGAGGCCAGCCTAATTTACAAAGCAAGTTCTAGGACAGCCAGAGCTGTTACACAGAAAAACCTGTCTCAGAAAAACAGAGAGAAACAGGAAAGAAAAGAAAAATATTAGAAGGCATCTCCTGGAACTCTGACCCAATATGCCACAGATTTTATTTGTGAGTTGGTTGGGAAATATTGGATACCTATTTATTCCAACGCAGTCAGGTCAAAAGGGAAAACATTAGTCACCAGGACCTTCGTTCCATAGGTAAGTTTAATTTGTCTCATATAAAGCATAGCTATTTCAACAGCTGAACTCATTTAAAAGCAATGGTCAAAGGAACTCACGGCCATGCTGAAGCTTCAGCACAATCCGGAAACCATGTTGCAGCAGCAGCCACTGGGAAGCCTTCACCTCGATGTCCCAGCACCAAGTCACTGCTTCTAGAGTGTGCTGCCCCTCTGTCTACCCTCTTTCCTCTCATCACGGGATGCCTGGGGCCTTTGAATGTTCCTATCCATCCTTTCTAGAATATAGCTGCTCATGGACCGCCATTAATTATCCTTAGATGGAAACTTTTCTATACCAAACTATTTCATAGATCAGCAAGCCAGTCTTCAGACTTGGTAGAAGAGAAAACTGGGTCGCATACCTTTGCTTAAGGAAGAGACTGACACTGGTTGCTTGTTGTAATAAGAGTGGCGGGGCTGTGTCCCACCACCCGGCTAGCTTTGTCGGAAATAATTACACGGAAAATCTGTGTAGCCCACGAGGTGGCTTACCAGGGAAGATCTTAACCTGCGTCTGTCTGGAGTGGGAGAACCATGGCGACTCCTTGACTCAGCTTCTTTCTCCCAGCATTCTGTTCTGTTTACTCCGCCTACCTAATTTTATGTCCTATTAAAGGGACAAGGCAGTCTCTTTATTTAACCAATGAAATTAACACAAGCCAGAAGACTCTCCCCCATCAGTTGCTTAGTTCAGCAGAGCAGCAAATGAGAGGATGTGAAAACACTCGCTGACAGGTCTAGTCTCCTGTGTTGAGCATTTGGATATTTTACTATGAATAGGAAATTATTAACAGGTTTTAGTATAGGGATAAATCAGAACATAGCCTACAATGTTAGCTACATCATTAGCAAATCTATTTTGTGATTACCTTAACAAAAGTTGGTTTTGCATATTCTAACACATGCCTGATTGGCAGTCATCACTTTAATAATTTATCCATAAGAAATGCATCAACCGGGGCAAGGTGGCACATTCATTTAGTCCCGGCACTAGGGAGGCAGAATCTTTATGAGTTTGAGGCCACAAGGTGAGTTCTAGGACAGCCAAGACTACATAATGAGACCCTGTCAAGAAGAAAGGAAGGGGGGGTAGGGAAGGAAGGGAGGGAGGGAGAGAGGGAAGGAAGGAGGAAGGAGAGAGGGAGGGAGGAAGGGAGGGAAGGAAGGAGGAAGAAGAGAGGGAGGGAGGAAGGGAGGGAAGGAAGGAGGAAGGAGGGAGGGAGGGAGGGAGGGAGGGAGGGAGGGAGGGAGGGAGGAAGGGAGGGAAGGAAGGAGGAAGGAAGGCCCTCCACAAAGCTATTGATAGTTTTGTGGAAGGGCTTGCAGAAGATGGAGATTTTCCAATCCAGTAGTCAGTTTCCTTCAGCAGACTCAGGAAGACTCTTCAGTGTTACAGACAGCTAATTATATAGACTTAGATTCAAAAGGTGCCGATGGAGAAGCAGGTGTAGCTGTCGCTACACAAGCTGAGTAAGCACAGCAATTCTGTCTTGCCAAAAAGCCTGCAACAATAAAACAATAGCTCCCTGAAACCAAGCTGGACTGTAGATGCCAAATGGAAACCAATCATCACTCATTTCCATGAGTGTGCGAGGAGTGTGCACGGTACTCAATAAATAAATGTAACTGGAAAGCCCTCTTTAAATGAGAAAAGCACTGTACAGCAAACATAAAGCAGAAGTCTCTGGTCCAAAGTCAGATCACAGTGAAATTCATTTATTTATTTATTTATTTATTTTAGTTTCAGGTGGAGCCATGTCTATGCACCTGTAATAGTTAGCTAACCAATCACTAAGCATACCTAAGCATTGGCATTCTTCTACAAATCCCTAAATGTAAGATCTTTCTTAATTAAGAGCAGCTGTTAATTGAACCATTTCACAATTTATTACTCAGGATCTTAGTTTCTTTTTTTTTTGGAATCTTAGTTTCTTAACATCCCCATTAAAATACAGAACATAATTCTGGGTATCATAACCCAGGATTCAATGAAAACATTCTCTTCAGTTAAATGATATCGTACTACCATTAATATTTCAGCAACTTGATCGCTTTTTTAATAGAAATACTTCCTTGCTGAAAAATATATATTTGATAAATCAGTAGGCTTAATGCTCTCATTAAAAATAGAGTTTTAGAATTAAACATCATAAGAGCCCACGCATGACAGTATAATCCGTGCCCAAGGAGGAAGACTGTGTGACACTTGCTCCCTACACACCTTGTTAGTTCCTAATAAATAATTAACGAAGGGCCATCTCATCTAGTTGCAGAACTTGAGCTATCAATTCCAGGCCCGTGGGCCCCAAACCTGAGTCTCAGGATTCCAAAATGCGCATTACCCACTGTCCATCTTCCCGGGAAAGTCGTGAAACATCGAAGACACATCTGACCCCCACAGTGGCAGCACTGGTATCTCCTTGGAGCTGTTAAAACCAAAAACTTTCCTACAGAATGGAAGGCAACATTTTATCACCACACACACACACACACACACACACACACACGTGCACACACACACACACACAAACACACATCGTGTTTCTATGCACATTCAAGCTGAAGCGGCACTGAGTTGGGTGCTCTTGTTTCTGTTAAATTTCACCTCTTCACAAATGTTTCCCATCATTTAACCTATGAGCACCTCATGAAGATTTCACAAAGATTAATTTTTAAATCTCTGGAGATTAAGCTATTTTTATACTGCCTTGAAGAAAGGGCTCTAAGTAAAATGTGATTCCTCCTTTTAGGAGGCTCTTCGTAGATATGCCACTTCAGAGCAATCTTTATTCACAATTGATCTCCAGATTTGTTATTCTTAAGATTTTAATCCCTACGACGATTGATTTTATGAGTTTCTCGATTTATCTGAAAACATACAGTGTGGAGGCCAAAAACTGCAGGCCCATTTCCACCTCGTCTGATGGTCAGAGAGTTTGGAGATTGACAGGTATAGTTGCCCATCCTAACTCAGGAGGTGACTGCTGAGTCCTTTTGACATGAAGAGAGCTCAATGCCATCCTGACAGGTGGTCAGGGTACGTCAATGTACTTCTGCTTCTTCTGCTGTAACTATGAGGTCACCCGGGGAGGACCAGTCTTCAGCACCTTCGCAGAACAAAATGCTAATGATTTGCTGTCTCAAAATGATAAAACCATTGACTGTGTGAGTCCCTTTTGTGTCATGTTAATAAAGTCTTTTGTTACCTTCCACCCCATTTATATTGGGTATAAAAGCTGTGGAAAAAATTTCAGGAATACCCGGAAATACTTTCTATGTATTTCATAGAAATACTGGAATACCCTCCCAATACTTTCTGTGGTTTCTTTCCTGTTATTTTTTTATGCGTCTTCATATTCTTTACTTATATTCCTTAAATTCCCATGCCCCTACTCTGGTAAGAAGTATTTTTGTCGAGGCTAGTCCTTGACATATAGCACCCAATGTGGGGCTGACCGGTAAACCCCGAAACGCATAGAAGTGTGGCCAGGTGTACAAGAGATTACATGAGGAATTGTACCACAGGCAGAGGGGTGAAAAATAAGAACTCAAAAATAATGGTAAATAAAAACAAAAGAAAATGGTGAAAAAAATCAAAAGTAAAACTGTAAATAGTTGTAAATATGGGACAAGAAAATGATATTGCTGCAGTTGCTTAAAAGTATTTTAATAGTTAGAGGAGCTAAAATGGAGCAAAAACAAAAACAGAGATATTTAGAGCTTGTAAATATTAAATTCCTGACCCTGCCAGGTGGGGCTGCTCCAGGTCTCAAGGAGGCCAAAGTGCAGCCTTGCCTTCTCCTGCAAGTGGTGGTGATTTGGTCACGGAGCTGCAGCCTCTGTTGCTGCTAAACAGATGAAAAGAGTAAAAAAGAATACGTTTGTCTTAGCAATGGCCTAGGTTACCGCTGAGATTGTGGCAGTCCACGCACACACGCTGTAGCCAGCTGAGTCTGGCCCATGCCAGAAAATGCAAAAAACAAAAATGTTTAAAGGGTTCTACCTCCCTCAGTCAGCATTCAGAGCCGGGCAATGGAAATGCATAGAGACAATTTGACCCACAAGTCAAAACACCTATATGGATAAATCTATAGCTTTTAACAGAGGAGAGGATTCAAAACATCTCCTAATTTTATAATAACAAGATTTAGGGGGCTGGAGAGATGGCTCAGTGGTTAAGAGCATTGCCTGCTCTTCCAAAGGTCCTGAGTTCAATTCCCAGCAACCACATGGTGGCTCACAACCATCTGTAAAGAGGTCTGGCGCCCTCTTCTGGCCTACAGGCATACAGACAGAATATTGTATACATAATAAATATTAAAAAAAAAACTTAAAAAAAACAAGATTTAAAATAAATAAAAATAATAATAAATATCAAATGGCTATACCCACCTAAGCTTGTAGTCTCATACTTCAGTCTCAGAGCTGCTACAAAGGCAACACCTGAGAGTCTGTAAATTATTCAGTCTCCTCTAACACTGGCCTCTGATGGAACTGTTAAACGTAAAAAACATGGCCTGCGCCCAAACACATCAGGCAATGAGGGACAGGCACCTCCTGGTCCCTAGTACCCAGACAGGACAACTAAGCAGCAGAGAAAACATAGTGTGTACCCTGCCATGCAGCCCAGCTGGCAGCCCAGTTACAAAAAAAATACTTGAGGCTCTGACAAAGGACATGGGTTCAGTTCAGCATCCACACACACATGGTGACTCACAGTCATTCATAACCCCCAAGCATTCACGGATGTATGTATGCATTTTTTTTTAAGGCCATGCAGCATTTAATCCCAGCACTCAGAAGGCAGAGGATCCCTGATCTACATAATGAGTTCCAGGACAGCCAGGGATATGTGGAGGGACTTGTTCTCGAAAAAGCCAAAACAAAAAAACAAAAAATACCAGCACATCCGGCCATGTTTTCAAAGTAACGGATCCATAACACCAGGATTAGCTAAATTCCTTTCTCTGACAAAATATCCAGGTTACTGCAGCTAGGAAAGGGGTGGCTAGTCCTGTGGGCCGTGTGTCTCTCTGATGAACTGACTCGAACATTTTTTCCACCTAGTCAGCAACTGAACTGGCTGCCCTAAATTCCTTAAGTGACAATATCATAAAGTGTCAGGTGGTTTAATAGGTCGACAGTCATAGTCCTTAGGGATGTGCTGGTTTTGTAAAAGAGAAATATGGACTTCCCACAGGACAGGGAACCCTGATTGCTTTTCGGGCTGAGGGGGGGGGGACTTAATTGGGGGAGGGGGAGGGAAATGGGAGGCGGTGGCAGGGAAGAGACAGAAATCTTTAATAAAGAAATAAATTAAAAAATAATAAAAAGAAAAAAAAGAAATGTAATTCTAACTTGGCAGGTTTATATATGGTTTTGAAATTGTCCATATCTCATTTCAAAGTGAAATTGCATTAAGAGGTACTTTTACAGTGTTGATTCTCTTTATTTCCATGACAAATCTTATTTCTGCCCAGATATATATGATGTTTCCCTTGAGCACATTTGACAAGTTTCCAGGAAATTTAATTGCATTTTATAAGGCAACCAGTTTGTATCAATCGCTTTTGAAAGCTAATAAAAATCATATAATCTTTGTGGCAAAAAAAAAAGAGAGATTTAAAGATTGCCCTGTAAAAATCCTGGTCAAACCTCATTTGAGTATGTAATATTAAATCCTATCCAATACACTGTTTACTAAAAGTATAAGCTGCCCACAGCACTCAGCAACTTGGTTTAAATTTGTATTAAACTGAAGAAAAAAGAAAAACACACACCTTTGAAGTTGACAAAGGTGCTCTTCAACAATGAACAAGGCCGGAGTAACAAACTTGAGTAAGTTTGGTAGAAAATGGTTATGTTACCATCAATAGTTTTATGACACTCGCAAGAAAATTAGTAAAGAGAATCTATAATACAATTAACGCATCAAAAGTTAACTTTTGCATTTTCACAAAACACACTAAAAAGCATTAGCCTGTTATTTTGTTGTTGTTGTTGTTGTTTATTGGCTCCATTTTTCCTTTGCTAGTCTTTCCTTATTTTGATAAAATCACATTTATCCCCTCCTTTCTCCTTGTGGTTTGGAAGTTGTCTGGTTGGGATCTATCTCTATCACCCCTTCTTTTTTTTCTGATGTTATTTTTTTTAATTTATTTATTTATTAAAGATTTCTGTCTCTTCCCTGCCACCGCCTCCCATTTCCCTCCCCCTCCCCCAATTAAGTCTCCCCCCAGCCCGAAAAGCAATCAGGGTTCCCTGTCCTGTGGGAAGTCTAAGGAACCCCCACCTCCATCCAGGAGCCTAGGCAGTTTGGATGCTCAACTCACCCCTTCTTTTTAGTGTACATTTACACTAGCTTCTTTGCTCATTGTTGTGACCAACAGCCTGCCTGGCAAAAGGCTGCTTAAGGGAGGAAGGTCTTACTTTGGCTTGCGGTTTGGTGAAGCAGTTCCTAATGGTGGGGAAGGTTTTGTGGGAGCTGCCCTCACCTTTGGCTGCAGGAATAAGGCTGCTCCCATCTGGGCAGATCGAAGGCAGAGAAAGGGGAATGGCAATCTTTCTCTTCTCCCATTCAGGTGACTTTGCCTCCTATTCAGTCCTCTTTAGAAACAAGCTGTGGACACACCCAAGGATGTCTCCTGGGGTTCTACACTGAATCAAATTGGCAGTGTAGATTAATAGTCACAATACTAAAATTATAACTCGTTGGAGGAGAAATGATTTAGAAATAAAAATGTAAAGACAGAGAAAGAGGAAGAATGAGTTGAATTTTTAAAACTAGATGGTTAAAACAGGTACAAAAGTTAAGTCAAGATGATCAGAACAAACTGTTTTTAATCTGTTATTTGCTGCCTCTAAAACTATTATGACCAAGGCAGAATGATTTTAAAAAATGTTTGAAAGTAAACAGATAAAAGACAACATCTGTTCAACAGAAAGCAAGCTGGTATGTTTTTATTAATGATACAAAACGGCATAAAGTATTATATAGGACAGAGCAAACACTAGCCGACTGCTAATATATCCATTAGGGGAAAATGGTAAAATCAATAAAAGCATGGCAAGACGTAATATATAAAGGACACAGGAGTGATACAGAACACAGCCGAGTACAAGAACACAGACAGACATACTGTAGACATGGAAGACAAAATCAGTTCCAAAAATGGCCCGTAAAGGTGGCTTACAGGTCAGTCTAGAACCGGCAAGCATCCATCACTCCAGTTTCCAGGAATCTGACACCCTCTTCTGATCTCTAAGGGCACCAGACACAAATGTAGTGCACACAACATGCATGCAGACAACACTCATACCCATAAAAAAAATAAACATTTTTTAGTGCCAAGGTCACTAGAAAAAATGAATCTGAATTTTAAATACTATTTTTTAAATGACTGGAAAATTTACATGCTTACAGATGTTGTGACAAATGCCTGTAATCCTCACCCCAGAAGGTTGAGGCAGGAGGATCATGAGTTTAAGGCCAGCTTAAAATACATAGCAAGACCCTGTCTCAAAATAAAGAACTAGGCAATGGTGGTACACCTTTAATCCCAGCATTCCGGAGGCAGAGATAGGAGGATCACTGTGAGTTGGAGGCCAGCCTGATCTACAGAGTGAGTTCTAGGACAGCCAGGGCTACAGAGAGAAATCCTGTCTCAAAAAAGCAATATATAAATAAATTAAATAAATAAAACCAAGTATAATAAGCCACAGCATTTAATTTACAGAAGTCGACAAAGAACATGGTTCGCAGCCAAGTAGATTTAAAAAAAAAAATGCTTGCCAGGTGATGGTGGTGCATACCTTTAATTCCAGCACTTGGGAGGCAGAGGCAGGTGGATCTCTGTGAGTTCGAGGCCAGCCTGGTCTACACGAGCTAGTTCCAGGACAGGAACCAAAAAGCTACGGAGAAACCCTGTCTCGAAAAAAATCCAAAAAAAAAAAATGCTTACTCTGTATCACTAATTGTCAGAGAAATGCAAAATCACACTGAGGTACTTCGTCCCAGGCAAAGTGGCTATTACCAAAGAAGTGAAAGCTAACGCATGCTAGTGAGACTGCACAACACAGAACTTTTGCAAACTTCTAGTACTAAGATAGTTCTACTTTCTCATTGGGGCTGCCTGCCTGCAAATGATGACATAGTGACATTATTAATTATGAAAGCTTGGCCTTAGCTTAGGCTTTTTCCCAACAAGCGCTTATAACTTAAATTAACCTGTCTCTATTAATCTACATTCTGTGACATGGCTTGGTTACCTCTGTCTCTATTAATCTACATTCAGAGTCTCACTGGCGTCTCCCATCTCTCTTCTTCCTAGAGTTCTCTCTCTCCCCAAAGTTCTGCCCATTCTCTCCTGCCTAGCTATTGGCCATTCAGCTCTTTATTAAACCAATCACAGTGACACATCTTCACAGTGTAAACAAATATTCTTCAACCCTAGAGTCTAGTGGGAATGCAGATTCAAATATTGCAAAAACACTAAAAATGGACTCTCCACAGAATTCAGCTATCACTTCTGGGTATTTACCCACAGAAATGAATCATTCTATCAAAGATTTATCTGAACTCCTATGTCACTTACAACACTAATTTATAATAACCAAGATAAGGACTCAGATGAAGACATAGATGAAATCTGGTATAGGCAAGAGAGAAGCAGGAGAGTGGGAGAGGGCAGTGGGAAGGGAGAACAAATAGGAATATAGTGTAATGACGCATGTGTATAAAAATGCCATAACGAAACACATTATTCTGTATACTGACCTAATACAAACTTTTTTTATTTTGTTCATATCTGTCTATTATTTTTAATAGTCTTTTCATTAACACAATGTTAACAGTAAAACAGAGCAGGAAGTTCAGAGAGTTCCCACGCACTCCCAGTCTTCCTGCCGCCAACATCTCCTGCCCAAGAGGTATGTTTGTTACAATTGATTAACCAATATTAACCTCATTATTACCCAGAGTCCATCAGGGTTTGCGTTAGCTCTATCTTTTCCAAGCGTTCTCTCCACCACTCCACCCATGTTTGTCTCCACCTCTTTGTTCCTCTTCTCAGTCATTCACTTCTCCCACCCACACAGTCTGACCTTTTACAGAATGTCAGCTAGTTAGGGCAGCAGATAGCTCTTTTAGTTTAATTTTTACACTTAGTAATATGCAATCGCATTTCCTGCATGCCCTTTTAGGGGCATGTGTGTGCGCGCACTCACATGATTTACTAATACAAACTTTTAATGTACACACACACACGCGAGTATTGCTGAATCATAAGAAGTTTGAAAACTTGCTATTTATAGCAAAATGCATAGAAGTCATTATATTGAATAAACCAAACCTAGAAAAACAAATAATGCTCTTTTTCATATGTGAAAACTTTTTAAGTTAGCCAGGCATGGTGGCACATGCCTTTAATCCCAGCACTCAGGGGGCTGAGGCATAAAGATCTCTGAGTTCAAGGCTGTCTGGTATACAGAGCAAGTTCCAAGACAGCCAGAGCTACATGGAGAAACCCTGTCTCGAAAAACAAGAATGTAAAGTTAATCTCAAAATAGAAGAGAACAGTGGTTGCTGGAGGTTAGTGGTTGCAGGCACCAACAAACAGATGGAAGTCTTAGATTCAAGAGCAACAATGGTTTAAAATAACCGTCCATGACTTTTGTAAGAACCAGAAGGCAGGAGTTCCAAAGTTAATACATAAGGAAATGAAAAAAGAAGACTGATAACCCTGACCATTGCATGTTACATGTATGTAACATATTACTAGATCACATTGTGAGCCTTAGTGTGTATTATTATCTATATTAAAAGGAAAAGTAAACAAAGAAAATATATATTGGGTTTTGTTACTACACAGATCCCAAATAACAGACCTAAAGTTAACACTCATGTCAAACTAGACACTCAACTCCACACTACTCTTCAACTGTGTGTTTTGCACCATTTCCTAGGGGAAGGGCTAGACTCTGGAGTTACATTATATGAGGTGACTAGGCTGAAATGTTTGAACTTTGTTGTAAGGGCCAAGGGAGGTCCAGTTTGTTTCAGAAACAGAATTTGGCCATCAAGATGCCTCAGTGAATAAAAGCACCTGAATCAAATCAACAACCTGTATGCAATCCCCACAACCAGGGCAAAAGCTGGATACAGTAACACACGTCTGTTATCCCAGGACTCCTCGGGACAGGACAATCATCTGGAGGCTCAAAAGTCAACTATCCTGGAGGAGCCGCATGGCAGAAAGTAGATGCTGTGCCTCAGAGTACACAGGTAAAACTACTCACAGAAGTTGTCCTCAGGCAGAAAATGGTGTTGCGTGCCTTTAATCCCAGCACTTGGGAGGCAGAAGCGAGTTCCAGGACAGCTAGGGCTACACAGAGAAACCTGTCTCAGGAGGAAAAAAAAAAGTCATCCTCAGATTTCTACCACTGTGGCACTCATGCACCGGAATTCATATATATATATATACATACATATATATATATATGTATGTATATATGTGTATATATATATATATGTATCCCTTTCTCCCTCCCTCTCCCTCTCTCTGTCACACACACACACACACACACACACACACACATACTAAAGTAGCATAGTAGTCACTGGACACTAGGAAGAAGGGATAGAGAGGAAAGTACCAAAATATAGCTGAACAAAGTTCCAGTGTTCTTTAGCACAGTTGAGTGACGACAGTTTACAATTTATTGCATATTTTATAAGAATTAGAAAAGTCTGAAGGTTTCCCACACAAAGGAATGTTGAAGAAATGAAAATGCTAATTAAGATCATCTGATCATGACTATACAGAAGTAATAAATTATCACACTGTACTTAAAAACTTATATAATTGTGTGTCAATCAATCAAAAACTTTAGGCCTGGCAGGTGGCGCATACCTTTAATCACAGCAGAGGAAGACGGATCTCTATGAGTTTGAGGCCAGCCTGGTATACATAATGTGTTCCAGAACAGCCAGAGAAAATATAGTGAATCCCTGTTTCAAAAAAAAAAAAAAAGTCTAATTTTACATTACGCTTCCTGGGCGTTACTAGATTTTAAAATAACCAAGAACACAGAGAAAGTTATATTTTATTGGCATATTGGCCTAGCACAGTTCAGTTCAAATAAAACAGAACAAAGCAGTTTATTTAAAGAGTTGAGTATAACAATTAGATGTTTCTGTTTTGCCATCGTCTGATTGTGTTCGTGCAAGTACAATCCCAGTCACCACCATCAGAGCACCTCCGTGACATCACCACCGTCCTCAGCACCGTCAAAGCACCACCGTGATGCCACCACCACGCATTTGCAGCATGGATACACTGAATTCATCGTCACGCTTATCTGCTTTAGCAATGTAAACTTTTGCTACAAGTAAACTTTAAAGGTAAAACTGAATGATATTAATCAATAAATCAAACAGAACATATCTCCACATGACATAATTAAACATTATATAATACTGTCTCAGTAAGAACCACAAATTAATAAATTTGACAAGGAAACAGAAACTAAAAGTGAAAACTCCTAAAGTAGTGTTACAAAAGGAAACTTATCTAAGAAGGGGAAACAACCAAATAATATAACAAAAACAAAATGTAATTAATAGTTACAATAATCTTTTTACTGCAAAGAATTTCTTTAATCACCCTAACAACATGCTTTATTGTTTTAGCTTCCTTAAAAAAAATTGCTCTAGTTAGTCACATGAGTTGGGTACTTTGTGGGAATTTCACATTTAATGTCAGCAGTGAGGTTGTAACCTCACTCAAATTTTTTAGCTCTAAATAACTTTTGCAAATAACCAAAAAAATTAAATTCCCTTCATAAGAATAACTACTATAAAGTCAAATAATTCCTAAATCAATCACAAAAATAAATCTACCTTAACAAAATACAGAATAGGGTATACATGTGTGCTTAAAAAAAAAAAGCAGAAATATTACTTAACAAAGAAGCATACTGTTCGTATATCATCACTACTAATTTGTTCCTTTTTGGCTGCTATTAAATACTCCCTAACAGGTCAGTGAGGATACAGTGCCATTTTGGATCTGTCTGCATATACAATTAGTGGTATCTGCACTACAGAACAGACCATTCTAACTCTTTAAACATAATTAAATCAGAAAGACCTCAAATTTATAAAACCAGTTATAATACTGCACCAAACAAAACAAACTTGTTCTCATTGCTCTTATTATTCTTCAGCTTAATCTACAATCATCAACATTTTTTCATATGTCACCTCAAATCATTCTGACACTAAACAGATTTAGAGAGAGATTTCTGTTGTTTCCATAGATAAATGGAAAAAGCAGAAGAAACCGGAGTAGAATTTCATCTTGAATGTCTACCATGTCTGGCATGTCAAGCAGCACTTGACACAGCAAGTTTCTTCAAATGATCCATAAACACTTGTAAGCTAACGTCATCAGTGAGAATCGGTGCTCCGGACTCCTGGCGGAAAAGAGAAGGATTTGTGATTAAAGCACACAGTAGCACTAAAGAATGAACACATAAAGCTCTACAACAGACAAGGAACTCACTTTTAATAGAGTAATGGCTACCTTAAGGCCACGGTTCCCGAGAAGGAACTCATCTAAATCCCCAGGGCATCCTGAGTAGCAGGACTGGCTGCTCCCAGAACTTAAGTCTCTACTAGGAAATGAACTACCTCAGGATGGGCTAGTTACCACAAAGACCAACAGTATGAGGGTGCAGGATTAGGGCTTTCAGATGGCCTGACCTGCAGGGGATGCAGGGAAAGAGGAGCCACCATTGCTGGTGGAAATGTGTGCCACCATAGATACACTACAGATGTTCTTCAAAAACACGCCTTACTATTTTCATTGATGTATGAACCAATGAAAATGTTAGCAATTCCTTCAAGCAACAAGCAAAACCAGAGCTGCCATATGAGCCCGCTGTCCTGCCTCTGAGTGGTACTCAAAGGATCTAAGTCCCACCACAGAGATGCTTGATGTCTGCACACTCACATTTATTACTGAACATTCACAATACCTAGGCTGCAGAACTAGCCAAGATCTCTATGAATAGATGAACAGACACAAAAAAACGTGGTATGCATGCAAAACGCAATATTATTTAGATGCAAAGAAATCATAATATTTACACAAAAATGGATGAAACTTGAAATTACTATTAAGAAAAGTAATCCAGACTCAAAAACACACACAAACACATTTTTCTCTCACACACAGAACCTAGGCCTGAGAGGGAGTGTGTGTGTGTGTGTGTGTGTGTGTGTGTGTGTGTGTGTGTGTGTGTGTGCATATGAGGTAAGACTAGGAAGGAGACGGTGAGAGAGGAAGAAGTTATTTTAATCGAAGAGTGTAGCAATAGGGTATATTTGACATGAAAGTAGAAGGAGTACTTAAGGCAAGAAAAGGGAAGAAGACATAGGGGACTGAAAAAGGCAAAAAGACAGGGAGACAAATTAGAATAAAATTGAGGCTCTGACCTCTACATGTACTGTGGCATGTGTGCATACACACACACCCACAGATCCCAGTAACAAAATTTAAAAACATCTGAGACTGGACAGAGAGGCTCAAGCTCTCCGTCACTGAGGACGTGAAGCACTGCACAAGTGTTACAGTGATGCCCTCTGCAGGCCACTCACGGAGAACACTCCCACTAGAGCTTTGTAGGTGTGTGCATGCATGTGTTCTTTTTATTAGTATTATTAAAAGTCTTTTTCCCCCACAGGCCTGACTCGCAAGCCAGAATCTTGTTTCTATTTTTTGATTATTGATCAACGTGTTTCTATTTTCAGAAGCAAAGATATCATCCAAAATGTTTCTGATGTCCTTATTTTTAACTTGGTACTGGTTGAATCAAAGCAGCTGAATTTGAAACAAGTTCACTGTCATTCCCTTCAAGAATTAACTCATCTTTCTGGAATTGAGATCTGAACAAACAACACGTGTCCCCCTGTGAACTCTGATGGAGACGCAAGCACAGGAAGATCTCCTCCTGTGATGGAAGCCCCAGGTGACATCTTCGCCATGGTGTGCACTGACTACAGACAGTACAGCAGCCAGTTCCTTCCCAACCCTGACCTCCATCAGCCCACAGCCACAGCCTGCTCTTCCCAAAGGATCCTCCAGAGACTTCCTCAGGAGCCCTTCACAGTAACTAGTACTATGCGTCCCCCTTCCCAGTGATGTTGACGTTTTCTGGCACACTGACATCTGAGAATGGACTTCATCCTCATAGCACTCGAGGCAGAAAAGACTTTTTCCTGGGGGGGGGGGACAGGAGGGACAAGGACATGTACCCAGGGCTATCCCCAAACTCACTATGTAGCTAAGGATGACCTTGAATTCCTAATCCTCCTGCCTCAACTTTAAAGGCTGAGGTTACAGGTGCATGTTAACATGTGCAGCTGTCACTGGGTTCTTGATTTTTAGAAAAATAAGAGATCAGATTCCGTTAATTTTTAATAAAATATTTAGCTAGTTATTCCAAAATTGCAATTATTAAATTAATTTTAAATATAACTTCTGAATCTGGCCTGGGTTTAAAACAGGTCCTTGGCCATCCTGGATCTCACTCTGTAGACCAGGCTGGTCTCAAATTCACAGAGATCCTCCTGCCTCTGCCTCCCAAGTGATGGGATTAAAAAGTGTGCACCACCATGCCCAGCTTTTGTTTGTTTAAATAAATAAATAAATGGTTTGTTGTTGCTGCTGTTGTTGGTTAACCATATGTCAAGAAAGACCATCGGGCCAGGGCCAGGTGTAGCAGCACAAGCTGTAATCCCAGCACCCAGGAGGATAAAGCAGAAGGATAGTAATTTCAAGGCCAGGCGAGGCAACAAGGTAAGATCTAGTCAAAAAAAAAAAAAAAAAAAGGAGGAGAGCTGGTCTACCTAACACATTCCAGACCACTCAGGGCTCACAGTGAGGTCCTGTCTTTAAAAGAAGAGACAGAGGACAGAGGAAGAAAGAAACAATCCTGTTGTTCAAATTTATGCTTTTAAAACCCTGCTTCTGGGAAGTAATAATTAAACTCCAGGTCCAAAATAGGTTTTCTTCCCTTTGTTAAATATTGGGGGGGGGGGATATGGAAGGAAGGGCCACAGTGTTCCGAGGTCAGAAGACAACTCTTGAGTTGGTTTTCTCTTGTCACCTTGTAGAACCAGGGGATCGAACTCGGGTTATGGGACTGTCCTAAGAGCCTTTACCTGTGGAGCCATTTAACCAGCCCCAATGTAATTTTTTTGGTTCTGTCTTTGGGCTTTGTTTTTTGTTGTTGTTTGTTTTTTGAGACAGGGTTTCTCTTTAGCCCTGACTGTCCTGGAACTCTGTAGACAGGCTGGCCTCAAACTCACAGAGATCTGTCTGTCTCTACCTCCCCAATGCTGGAATTAAAGATGTGCACCACCACCACCCAGCTCTGTGTTATTTTAAGAAGCTACTTTCCAATGGCAACAGTGAAAACTAATAGTCAATGTGTACTAGGTATCATTGTCTGCATGGAGCACATATAAATCTTACACTCTGCAGACAGGAAGTGAAGGCAGAGAGAAGTAAATAATTTAGAGAGTTTGCAATCTCAACCAGCATTCCAGAATGATGTTCCTTCCAGATTACCAACCTGACAAGTTATTTCCTATATAAGCCTGTCAACTATATTTTCATACTGAAACTTAAGGCCAGAAAGAGCAATGACAAGAAATGCTTCCTTGAAATGTTTAATTTCAGAAACTCAGTCATAGTTTACAAATACAGAAATGTAGCAGCAGAAAGCTAGTAGTGTTTTATTCTTTACTATTTCATTACATTGTGTGTGTGTGTGTGTGTGTGTGTGTGTGTGTGTGTGTATGTGTCCGTCCGTCCATCCGTCCTAAGGTCAGAGGACCACTAGGGAGCATTAGTCTCTCTTCCACTCTGTGGCCCTGGGAACTGAACCCAGGTCACCAGACTTGGTGTGAAGAGCTTTACCCACCCATCTCACCTGCTACCCACCCGCATTTGGTTTTTCCACTTAACTGTGTCAATGGTAGTAATCGTCAGAAGGGAAAGTGTAGTTGCTGCCTTTAAAAAAGAAATTGCTCGCTGGGTGGTGGTAGTTCATGCCTTAATCCTACCACTCGGAAAGCAGAGGCAGGCGGATCTATGTGAGTTCCAGAACAGGCTCCAAAACTATGCAGAGAAACACTGTGTCAAAAACAAAAACAAAAAGGAAGGAAGGGAGGAAGAAACTGTTCTTCCCCACAAAGCCTAGCTCACCAGGACTGACACTGAATGCCAGGTTTTCTTAAACCCAGCTAGACAGCTAACTTTGCTTGTCTGCCAATCAACTGGCCCTTTAGGGACTCACCTGGTCCTTAGGAGCACTTGATATATAATCCATCACAAATATTATTTTTATAAGTTTATTTATTATTTTATGTGTATGAATGTATGTGCATGTATGTATGTGAATCACATGCATGCAGGGCCCACACAGGTTAGAAACGAGCATCGGATCCCCTGGAACTGGAGTTACAATAACTGTGCAGCCATATAGCTTCCTGGGAATCACACTCTAGTCCTCTGCAAGAGCAGTAAGCAGTCTTAATGACTTAGTTATTTCTCCAGTCCCACAAGTACTATTTTATTTTAAAATCTCCTCTGTCCCCTTTTCTCCATGCTAATTATTACTTACTTCTTTGAACTCGTTATTGGTGCTATTTTCCTAGCCTCTTGGTTTTGATTTTAGTTTACTTTCTTAACTATATCTAAGTTTTCTTACTCTGGGATCCAAAACTCAGTTCTCAAAATTAAGTACAGTAGAAGGCTGGCTGATGAAATATTCTGTGTCTAAAACTCTATTTCTTAGTATTACACTTGGCTTCTTGTCCCTCCAGCAAAATGGACGTGGGTGAAAGACGATACTGATAACGTATATGTATGCTTAGTCATAAATCCTTTCATATAGTCATGCCCTTCCCACCCTCCCAAGATTGAGTTCCTTTCCTTACTATAAATATCTCCCCATCTTTCATGACTTTTCTTTTTTTTTCTTTTTTTTTTTTTTTTTTTTGGTTTTTCGAGACAGGGTTTCTCTGTGGTTTTGGACCTGTCCTGGAACTAGCTCTTGTAGACCAGGCTGGTCTCGAACTCACAGAGATCCACCTGCCTCTACCTCCCGAGTGCTGGGATTAAAGGCGTGCGCCACCACCGCCCGGCATGACTTTTCAATCTTGGATTTGATGTATGTGCATTACAAAACCTAAGACAAGCTGGGCGGTGGTGGCGCACGCCTTTAATCCCAGCACTCGGGAGGCAGAGGCAGGTGGATCTCTGTGAGTTCGAGACCAGCCTGGTCTACAAGAGCTAGTTCCAGGACAGGCTCCAAAGCCACAGAGAAACCCTGTCTCAAAAAACCAAAAAAAAAAAAAAAAAAAAAACCTAAGACAAAAACAAACAAACAAGCAAAAAACGGTAATTCCAAACCACCTCCACAGATCTCCCATACACTAGTCTCTACACTCCTGACACAGCAGGAATAATACAATAGTCAGTCACACAACCATAGGAGAGATCTCAGGGATTCAGTGAAATGGCACCACTCTGGAGGTGGGATAGAGTGAAGAAACAAAACCACAGAGAGGACATCAAAGCAGATGAGCTTTGGCTAATTTGAAAAAAAGGTCAAAATGGTAGCTTTGTTTGTTTATTTGTTTGTTTGTTTGTTTGAGGCAGAGTTTCCCTGTCTATCACTAGTTCTCCTGGAACTCGCTCTGCAGACTAGGCTGACCTCAATCTCACAGAGATCCACCTGCCTCTGCCTTCCAAATGCTGGGATTAGAGGCGTGTGCCACCACCTCCCAGTCAAAATGGTAGCTAACCACAGAAAAGATATTTGGGTAGAGCAGTTAAGAACCCACAGTAACAATATAAAGAGTAACTGATATCATATGTAATTAGTCAAGAGTGTTGATTTTAGAGCTGACTTCCAGGCCACTATATTAGAAGACTAATCTGAGCACTGTGAAAATGGAGTAGCTGAAGTCTTAATATCACTTAGCTAGGAATTCCAGCAGTCTGTGACAGGAGTAAGAGGGCCTGGCCTTGGTCCATGGCAAGCATGAGAGGGAATGGGAAAATGAAATAGACAAAATGGACGTGAGTAATCAGAGATGAGGGCAATGTTGTAAATGACCAGCTTTGAGCCTTGGGCATGAGGAGACTAGAAAGGTGCTCTGTGGAAACAGAAACTCAAGAAGGTCAAGCTAGTGTATAAAAGGAGGTAAGGTCAAGGCCTTCCATGTCCAGAGGAAATTCAAGTCTACAGCTCACTTTGAAGCCAAACTAAAGATGAAAGCTGAAGCCATAGAATGGATGCAGTCACCCAGAGAAACCATCAGGACAAGTTTTGGCACAGTTCTATAAGCAAAGGGATGTGCTCGCGTGATTGCTAAGTTTCAGAAGGAAAAAGACTGTGGTGGGCAGGGCTGATAAGAGCAGGCTCGTTAGAGCAGCTGCTGCAAGGAGGGCTCTTAGCACTAGGCAATGGTGCCTGCGGGCTCTGGCTTGACGTCTTCCCTGAACAGCTAGTTATTATTCTTCCCATCCTGTATCCCACAGCTAGTCGGTGAGCACCTCTCTACAATATCGATATCAAAAATCAGTATTTTCCTTCCATTCTCCCACTTACTGGCACATGTTCTCCCAGAGATGTGGGCGGGGCTCAAACCTCCAGCTTACACTGTTCCCCTCTCAACTACTTTTAAGATAGTTAGGAAGAAAGTACAATAAGCAGCCACATGTGGGACACCTAAATTCACTGGTTAGCACTGAGCCACGCTGGCTTTATGTTTTTAAAGTTTCCCTTTTCTTTTCTACTGAATCATTTCTGAAAGTGTGAAAACGTCAAGACATTTTACCACTAAATGTATCCAGATGTACCTTCTAAAAGTGGTGACAAACGTCACATAACTCCAAAACTATAATCACACTCAAGGTACTGCATTAGTTATCTGACAGTGTGTGTTCAAACTTCACAGTACACCACATTTGCGTTCACTGTAGCTACCCCCTCCATCTAACCCAGGATGCAGTCAGGATTCAGACTGTGTACGAAGCTGCCCTACCCTGGAATAATGTAATTCCGGCAAATTCCACGCAAGTGCCATGAAACCTCCTGAAATACGTCCTGCATCTATTCTCAGTGTCACCTTGCTTCATTCCTCCTTGCCTGCATTACTTCTACTAATACCTGCACATGTCTAAGATTCAAATTTGCTCCTCTGACCAAAAGCTTTCAGTAAACATCAAGTAAACACAGCTCAGTCTTCACCCAGGCATTCAAGGTCCTCCACAATTTACTCCACAGTTTTAAGATCTACAGCTCATCTCTACATACACCCTATCACCTCAGCCCATACTTTCTGCGAGCTGAATTCCCTGCTCAGCCATCTCCACCTATGGAGATAAAAGCCTTCCTTAAACTAACGGTCTTCTCACTGAGCTCTTTCCTCCTCACACACTCTCTCTGTCACCACCATGGGACCGCTTCTTTGTCTTCCCCTCCGGTCCTCTCTAGTTCTCTGTAGTCACACTTTGCATATTCTGTCTGGTACTTCACTGACGTAGCTCATCTCTAGTACTAGACCACCACGAGCTCTCCAAAGGTGGGTCAGGCCGTCACCACACACCCTGAAGTCTTAGCACAGAAGCCCATGCAGACTGGATAGTCTATGAATGCTGGCATGTTTGCTTCTCCTTCTTAAACCAGAATCCTTGGGCTCTCCTGGCTTCCTGTGGCTGTAGCTCAGAGTTACACGTTACACTTGAATTATCATATGCCTGTCTTATAGACGTGATTGCTCTTGTCTCCAGTGTATTGGTTCTAAACTTGGAATCTGAGGAAGTTTTATGTGTCAAGATTACTTTTTTATTTTCTAACGTAGTACCAAATGATAATTATATTTTCTATTCTTCTATTATATTTTCCCACAGAAATCATCACTAAGTACACAGGGAAAATGTAGCTTTTACTGAAATACCTAAGAAGACAAAAAGAAATTATTTCTGAGACTGTCATTCACACTTACCTGTCCCCAGGCATACATGTTATTATGAGTCTGTGAGGGGTTGACTTTGGAAAGGAGGAAACGTGCCTTAAAAGCAAACATAAATAAAAAAATAGTTAGATAAGTAAATAAATGAAAGTGCCGGTCAAAACAGACTTAGTAAGAAAAGCTACATACAACAAACCATCTAACATCAACTTAACTGAATATATTGGTAAAAATAATTTTACTAAAATTAGGTAAAAGGATTACATTTTAAAATGCACAGGCCATAATATAAATAATGTATTCTTTCAACAATACATATTGTAATAAACCACTGAATCGCAAACTCAGCATATAAGAATTATATATATAGGACTAGAGAGATGGCTCAGAGGTTAAGAATACCGGGTGCTCTTCCAGGGGACTTGGGTTGGATTCCCAGCAAACACGTGACTGAAAACCACCTGTAATTTCAGTCCTAAGGGATCTGATACCCTCTACCCACTGCCTTTGGCACTATATGAATGTGATCTACAAATGTAAATGCAGGCGAAACTCCCAAATACATGAAATAAAAATAAGTTTAAAAACTGCTTTAATTGTAAACATAAGAATTATGTTAAAATAAGTCTGAAAATACAGGTTTTACCAACTAGTCTGAAACCTCATAAAATGATGCAAACAAAAAAAAAACATGAAAATTTACATACTTTTACTTTAGTGAACCTCAAATATTTTAAGCCACAGACAATAACTTAGGTAAAATTTTATCCATCCCTACTACGGCTAATCATCATGAAATCAATCAATAAGTAAATAAATAAGGAACATTATACATATCAAGATATTGATGAGTAAATTTGTCAAAAACTTTAATTCATTTTAAAAAAACAAAAGCAATCTAACCTTGAAATTTAGAACCATACAAAATCTTTCCCTGCTCTTCAGCAGCACTAGTCCTAGGTAAGAAACCTAGAATTCAATTACTAATGACTAGTTGGGTTGGCTGGGTTACAAATGTAACCTCAGTATCCAGAAGGCTGAGACAGAAGAAATGTTCAAGGTCAGCCTGAGCTATACAGAAAGATAGTGTTTTTTGTTAAAAAAAAAAAAAAGAAAGAAAGAAAGAAAGAAAGAAAGAAAAGAAAGATCTTAGCTTCATCATTTAATGTGCTTCCTTGACTACAAATAATGTCTTAACTCTATTACATATAAAGTAGAGAAAGCAACAGATTGGCATGAGGCGCAATGAAGGAGGCATGGAAAATACTTGCAAAGTCTCACTGCATGGTAGCTCATATTATAAATACAGTAAAAGTAATAACTGACACTGTATCTAAAGTTGTTGAATATCATTGTACTAAATACTAGGGACACGACAGTATGCAGACTATGCCCTTCTCTTATTTATGGAGCAAGTAAAATGTGTAATAACTTAAAATTAGAGTGCTGTTATACCTGTGGCCAGAATATATTTCATGAATGCGTGCTAGGTAGCCCAAACCTGACCATGCATATGTGTGTGCACAGATCTATTCACTGCTCTGAACTCTAAGAACTGTAAAGCACCCCCCTCCTTTTTTTGGTTTTAGTTTTTCCAAACAGGGCTTCTCTGTGTAACCACCCTGGCTGTCCTAGAATTCACTCTGCAGATCAGGCTGCCCTGTAACTCTCAGAGATCTGCCTGCCTCTGCCTCCCTGAATGCTGAGATTAAAGACACGTGCCACTACACCAGCTCACAGAGTTCTCTTTAACGCCACAGTGCTTTCCTTTAACCTGATAAGTTACTTTCTACAAAACTGAAACAAATTACCAAAACTTCATATTCATAGGCCTTACCAGTAAACAACTTTAAGAAAAGCACACTAAATTATTTTCCAAACTGTTGCTATGTTCTTGCTAACCTCCAGCTGGCACATTGTCAGGATGGCACACCATGGCTGCTCTAAGAGCTATGGTGAACGCAGAACTAAAGAATGCGGCTGTTCTAGACAACTAGGCAATAACTGTATTGCTTTGTTCTCAAAGCATTGAAAAAGCTGCCTTCGCTTCCTGTCTCCTTCCCTTGCCCTGGCCTTCTGTGGCAGACTGCTCAGTTACAATCAGAACAAGCAGCAGCATCTCACTGCAGCCTGCACACAACACAGCACGCTCCTCACCTGGCTGCCACCATGCTCAGTGTCGATGTATCTCGGCATTGGAAACCTGGAGTGAAGAATCTCCTGTGCGTCATCTACTGGGGCTTGCAGAAGGTGCCGGAAGTTTTCATATTCTGGCATGTCCTGGTATCCTGACTTCCGCCACTGTGCTATGGTCTAATTTGAAAACAATTAAAGGAATTATTTTAAATTTCTTGGTAATCTAAAGTTCTTGAGTAGAATCTTCTTCAAAGGGGGTTATCTTCAGAAAACGAGAGAATAAAAAAATACTTCCACTTACCTCAATTTCTAAACTTACAAGTATTTATTTCAGTAGAGTATATTTAATTCAGTTAATTAAATATAACTGAATATAAAATTAGCATAGTTCTTTCCCAATTTAAGAGTAAAACAAAACCAGGAACAATAAACACATCTTGTAGCCTCAGCTGCTCAGAAAGCTGAGATGAGGTTCCTTAAGCTCAGAGTTCAAAACCAATGCAGACGATGAGTACATCCCAATCAATGATGAGGGAAGGAAGGAAGAGACCAAAATAAAAACATTTTAAGAAAGTAAAGTCAAAGCAGGCATGATGGTGCATGCCTGTAGTTCCAGCACTGAAGAGGCAGAGGCAAGAGGATCAACACAAGCTTGAAGCCACCCTGGCCAACCTACCAAGTCCAGACCAACCAGAGTACAAAGTATGAGCATGTTTCAAAAACTGAAAACAAAAGGAACAAAAAGAAATATAAAGTAAAGCTATACTGTTTTTAAACCCAAAATAAAAGAAATAGAAATGTCAGGAAAACATTAAAACACTATCATATCAAATTAATATTCACTAAAATATATCTTTCCTTTTCTGTGAGGGGGTTTCTATTGAGACTTCCTAGAGACTTCAAAAATAATGACTTTCAAGGAATCTTTGCCGATGTATTTACAGTCTTTGTTTTCCATTTGCTGTTGTTATTGTTGACAGAGCCTCTCAGTATAGTCCTAGAACTAGCTCTGTAGAACAGGCTGGCCTATAGTCCTGCAACCGGCTCTGTAGACCAGGCTGGCCGATAATCCTGGAACTGGCTCTGTAGACCAGGCTGGCCTCAAAGTCACAGAGATCTGCCTACCTCTACCTCAAGTTCTGAGATGAAAGGCATGCACCCCCATGCTCAATAAGAGTTACATTCTGATCAGGAACAAGACAAGGTTGTCCACTTTCTCCATACCTATTCAATATAGTTCTTGAGGTCCTAGCTAGAGCAATAAGACAACAAAAGGAGATCAAGGGGATACAAATTGGAAAAGAAGTCAAACAAACTCTTGACTATTTGCTGATTATATGATAGTTTGATAGCTTAAATAAGCGACCCCAAAAATTCTACTAAGGAACTTTTACAACTCATAAACTCTTTAAGTAATGCATCAGGATACAAGAAAAACCAAAAAAAAAAAAAAAAAAAAAGATTAACTCAAAAAACCAGTAGCGGGCTGGAGAAATGGCTCAGCGGTTAAGAGCTGACTGCTCTTCTAGAGCAGTTCAATTCCCAGCAATCACATGGTTACTCACCACCACTTGTAATGAGATCTGGCGCCCTCTTCTGGCCTGCAGCCATACATGCAGACAGAATACTGTATACATAATAAATATTTTTTAAAAAATAGCCCTCCTTTACACAGATGATAAATGGGCTGAGAAAGAAATCAGAGAAACATCACCCTTCACAACAGCCACAAATAGCATAAAATATCTCAGAGTAACTCTAACCGAACAAGTGGAAGACATGTATGAAAAGAACTTTAAATCTTTGAAGAAATAAACTGAAGAAGATATCAGAACATTGAAAGATCTCCCATGTTCTTGGGAAGGTAGAATTAACATACTAAAAATGGCAATCTAACCAAAACAAACTACAGATTCAATGCAATGCCCAATAAAATCCCAGCAAAATTCTTAACACCTTAAAAGAAAAATACTCAACTTCATATGGAAAAGCAAAAAAAACCAGGATATCCAAAACAATCCTGTACAATAAAAGAATTTCTGGAGGCATCACAATCTCTGACTTCAAACTCTACTACAGAGCTACAATACTGAAAACAGCCTGGTATTCCATAAAAACGGACAGGAGGACCAATAGAACCGAATCAAAGACCCGGATATTAATCCATATACCTACAAACATGTGATTTTTGACATAGAAGCAAAAAATATAAAATAGAAAAAAAGAAAGCATATTTAATAAATGGTGCTGGCCTAACCCCACATCAAACAGAGGTCTGATCTCCAAAATATACAAAGAACTCAAGAAATTGGTCATCAAAAGAACATATAATCCAATAAGAGAAATGGAGTACAGACCTAAACAGAGAACTCTCAACAGAGGAATCTAAAATGGCTGAAAGACACCAGGAAATTCTCAACATCCTTAGTCATCAGAGAAAGACAAATCAAAACAACTCTGAGATTCCATCTTACACCTGTAAGAATGGTCAAGATCAAAAACACTGATGACAACTTATGCTGGAGAGGTTGTGGGGTAAAGGGAACACTCCTGCATTGCTGGTGGGAATGCAAGCTGTTAACAACCACTTTGGATGTCAGTGTGGTGATTTCTCAGAAAATTAGAAAACAACCTTCCTCAAGACTCAGCAATACCACTTTTGGGTATATACCCAATGGATTCTCAATCGTACCACAAGGACATGTGCTCAACTATGTTCGTAGCAGCTTTGTTTGTCATAGCCAGAACCTTGAAACAACCTAAATGCCCCCTGACTGAAGAATGGAAAAGAATAATGTGGTACATTTACAAAGTGGAGTACTGCACAGAAGAAAAAAAAATATCTTGAAATTTGGAGGCAAATGGATGGAGCTAGAAAACATCATATTGAGTGAGGTAACCCAGACTCAGAAAGACAATTATCATATGTACTCAAAAATAAAGCATAGAAAACCAGCCTATAAATCATAATCCCAGAGAACCTACACAACAAAGAGGACCCTAAGAAAGACAGACATGGATCTAATCTACATGGGAAATAGAAGACAAGATCTTCTGAGTAAATTAGGAGCATGGGGACCGTGGGAGAGGGTTGAAGAGGAGGGACGAGGCAGGGAAGGGAGCAAAGAAAAATGTAGAGTTCAATAAAAATTAATAAAAAAAGATTAAAGTAACAACCTTTAAAAAAAGGTTACATTCTGATAAGAGACATAAACTAAACTTTACTAATGATAGCAATAATGTTATAAAGACAATGCATTGTAGAAAGGCAACTGTATCCACTTTTATATTAACTAAATAAGTCTAGAGGCATTTTATTTAATTTAAAATTTTAAGGCTGGTTTAGAATCCAAGTTATCTGAGTCAATCAATGTGTAATCTCTATAATTTTATATTTTGCATTTCAAAGACTAATGTACTTTGGACTTCCTCAAATAACAAAGTTTAAAGCAAAAATTACCATTAAAAAAGAAAAAAGAGAAACCCTGTCTCTATTATTCTTTCTAAGATATAAGGTTCATTTGAAGCTGGTATCAATTAAAAATAAACAAAAACCAAAAAGTAGTAGCTGGAGAAGTGGCTCCGTGGTTTAGAGTACTTTGCAGAGGGTACAAGCTGAGTTGCTAGCACCCACATCAGGCAGTTCAGAACTGCCTGTCTCCAGCTCTTCTAACTCCATTAGCACCTGCACTCAGGGGTGCATGGGGCCCAAAGTAAACACTCACACTTAAAAAATAAATCTTAAAAAATACAAAAAAGTAATTTTTAAAAATTTTGAGACAGAGTCTCACCATGCAGCCTGGGTGGCCTGGAAAGAAGTTAAGCTTTCGTTATTTGCAGATGTTATGATAGTATACACAAGTGACCCCAAAAACTCTACCAAGTAACTCCTACAGCTGATAAACACCTTTAGTAATGTGGCAGGATACAAGATCAACTCCAAAAAATCAGTTGCCTTCCTTCCTATACACTAAGGATAAGGAAACAGAGAGGGAAATTAGAGAAGCATCACCTTTCACGATAGCAACAAATAGCATAAAATATCTTCGGGTAACTCTGACCAAGGAAGTGAAAGATCTATTTGACAAGAACTTTAAGTCTTTGAAGAAAGAAATTGAAGAAGACACCAGAAAATGGAAGGATCTCCCTTGCTCTTGGATTGGGAGGATCAACATAGTAAAAATGGCAATTCTACCAAAAGCAATCTATAGATTCAATGCAATTCCCATCAAAATTCTTCACAGATCTAGAGAAGACAATAATCAACTTTATATGGAAAAACAAAAAACCCAGGATAGCCAAAACAATCTTATACAACAAAGGATTGTCTGGAGGCATTACCATCCCTGACTTCAAACTCTATTACAGAGCTACAGTATTGAAAACAGCTTAGTATTGGCATAAAAACAGAGAAGTCAACCAATGGAATCGAATAGAAGACCCTGACTTTAACCCACAAACCTATGAACACCTGATTTTCGATAAAGGAGCTAAAAGTATACAATGGAAAAAAGAGAGCATCTTCAACAAATTGTGCTGGCAAAACTGGATGGGCCTCATTGAATAAATGGGACCTCCTGAGACTGAGAAGCTTCTGTAAAGCAAAGGACACTGTCACTAAGACAAAAAGACAACCCACTGACTGGGAGAAGATCTTCACCAACCCCGCAACTGACAAAGGTCTGATCTCCAAAATATATAAAGAACTCAAGAAACTAGACCGTAAAAGGCTAATCAACCCAACTATAAAATGGGGCACTGAGCTGAACAGAGAATTCTCAACAGATAAAGTTCAAATGGCCAAAAGACACTTAAGGTCATGCTCAACTTCCTTAGCAATCAAGGAAATGCAAATCAAGACAACTTTAAGATATCATCTTACACCTGTCAGAATGGCTAAAATCAAAAACACCAATGATAGCCTTTGCTGGAGAGGTTGTGGAGTAAAGGGTACACTCATCCATTGCTGGTGGGAATGCAAGCTTGTGCAACCACTCTGGAAAGCAGTGTGGTGGTTTCTCAGGAAATTCGGGATCAACCTACCCCTGGGCCCAGCAATACCATTCTTGGGAATATACCCAAGAGATGCCCTATCATATAACAAAAGTATAGGCTCAACTATGTTCACAGCAGCATTGTTTGTAATAGCCAGAACCTGAAAGCAACCTAGATGCCCTTCAATGGAAGAATGGATGAAGAAAGTATGGAATATATACATATTAGAGTACTACTCAGCAGTAAAAAACAAGGACTTCTTGAATTTTGCATGCAAATGGATGGAAATAGAAAACACTATCCTGAGTGAGGTAAGCCAGACCCAAAAAGAGGAACATGGGATGTACTCACTCCTATTTGGTTTCTAGCCATAAATAAAGGACATTGAGCCTATAATTAGTGATCCTAGAGAAGCTAAATAAGGAGAACCCAAAGAAAAACATATAGGCATCCTCCTGAATATTAACCTTCATCAGGTGATGAAAGGAGACAGAGACAGAGACCCACATTGGAGCACCGGACAGAAATCTCAAGGTCCAAATCAGGAGCAGAAGGAGAGAGAGCACAAGCAAGGAACTCAGGACTGCGAGGGGTGCACCCACACACTGAGACAATGGGGATGTTCTATCGGGAACTCACCAAGGCCAGCTGGCCTGGGTCTGAAAAGGCCTGGGATAAAACCGGACTCGCTGAACATAGCGGACAATGAGGACTACTGAGAACTCAACAATGGCAATGGGTTTTTGATCCTACTGCACATACTGGCTTTGGGGGAGCCTAGGCAGTTTGAATGCTCACCTTACTAGACCTGGATGGAGGTGGGTGGTCCTTGGACTTCCCACAGGGCAGGGAACCCTGATTGCTCTTTGGGCTGATGAGGGAGGGGACTTGATTGGGGGAGGGGGAGGGAAATGAGAGGCGGTGGCGGAGAAGAGACAGAAATCTTTAATAAATAAATAAAAAGAAAAAGAAATAAAAAAAAATTTGAGACAGAGTCTCACCATGCAGCCTGGCTGTCCTAGAACTTGCTATGTAAAGCAGATTGGCCTCAAACTCACAGAACAGACTTCCAAGTGCTGGATCAAAGACATATGTCACCAAGTCCAGTGAATAAATCCTTTTTTAAAATACTGGATAGTATTATTTAAAAGGTTATTAGACGGCCACCTGTGGTGGCTAACACCAGTAATCCCAGCATAGGAGGCTGAGGATGGAGAATTATGAGTCCAAGGAAAGGCTGGGCTATCATATATCAGTGTGTCAACACTCAGTTATCTCTCCAATAAACAAAATATAAAATAGTTTACAAGTAAGGCAACTAGAAAAATAAATCCATTTAAATTATAATATCCACTACAAGCTCAAGCACGGATCCAGGAAAAATAAACATGCCTTCCAAACTGACTATGGCAATATTTTCATACATGGGGGATATACTGAAGTATTGGTTAAATGAATAAATGCAGGAACAGACTTCTGCTAAATACCCGAATTAGAGCTTAACAACTATCCACTCTTTTCTTCCAGCCCTTCGTCACTTCAAAAAGTTATAAATTTCCATTTATGCCTTATGAGTTTTCAGGTTATACTGAACGTGTAGAAAAATGTTTAGAGCCAGCTGGTGGAGGTACACGCCTTTAATCCCAGCACTCGGAAGGCAGAGGCAGGCGGATCTCTGTGAGTTTGTGGCCAACCTGGTCTACAAGAGCGAGTTCCAGGATAGGCTCCAAAGCTACAGAGAAACCCTGTCTCAAAAAACCAAAAAACAAAACAAAAGAAAAAAGAAAAACATTTAGATTACATTTAGTAATGAAAAGACAAGTTTGCCCATTGACAAAAGCTGACTTTTCCCCTCTGATTCTTTAGGTGAAACCTAAGAGAGCGATATGTCCATGTTTATACTTTCATAACACTGTGCTATGTGTAAATCCTAAGAGAGCGATATGTCCATGTTTATACTTTCATAACACTGTGCTATGTGTAAATCCTAAGAGAGCGATATGTCCATGTTTATACTTTCATACACTGTGCTATGTGTAAATCCTAAGAGAGCGATATGTCCATGTTTATACTTTCATACACTGTGCTATGTGTAAATCCTAAGAGAGCGATATGTCCATGTTTATACTTTCATAACACTGTGCTATGTGTAAATCCTAAGAGAGCGATATGTCCATGTTTATACTTTCATACACTGTGCTATGTGTAAATCCTAAGAGAGCGATATGTCCATGTTTATACTTTCATACACTGTGCTATGTGTAAATCTTAAGAGAGCGATATGTCCATGTTTATACTTTCATAACACTGTGCTATGTGTAAATCCTAAGAGAGCGATATGTCCATGTTTATACTTTCATACACTGTGCTATGTGTAAATCCTAAGAGAGCGATATGTCCATGTTTATACTTTCATACACTGTGCTATGTGTAAATCCTAAGAGAGCGATATGTCCATGTTTATACTTTCATACACTGTGCTATGTGTAAATCCTAAGAGAGCGATATGTCCATGTTTATACTTTCATAACACTGTGCTATGTGTAAATCCTAAGAGAGCGATATGTCCATGTTTATACTTTCATACACTGTGCTATGTGTAAATCCTAAGAGAGCGATATGTCCATGTTTATACTTTCATGATACTGTGCTATGTGTAAATCCTAAGAGAGCGATATGTCCATGTTTATACTTTCATGATACTGTGCTATGTGTAAATCCTAAGAGAGCGATATGTCCATGTTTATACTTTCATACACTGTGCTATGTGTAAATCCTAAGAGAGCGATATGTCCATGTTTATACTTTCATACACTGTGCTATGTGTAAATCCTAAGAGAGTGATATGTCCATGTTTATACTTTCATACACTGTGCTATGTGTAAATCCTAAGAGAGCGATATGTCCATGTTTATACTTTCATACACTGTGCTATGTGTAAATCCTAAGAGAGCGATATGTCCATGTTTATACTTTCATACACTGTGCTATGTGTAAATCCATTTGTCCACTAGTGTAGTGTGTGAACAAAACAACAAAATAAACTCCAGCAGGATAAGTTAGATTGATGCCTAAAATCCTATACCACGAAGGAGCACATTTATATATATTTTTGTATATAAATCCCTGAGAGAAGAAGTGCTATGGATTTCAGGTACATTTATGTATTTATATGTATATTATAGGTATGAATAGATTCATATTAAGATACTTTGGGGAATGAGAACCAAGTCTAAACACAAAATTCACTTAGGTTTTAAAAACGTCTTATGTCTAAAGACAGTACTTGCATTTCAAATACTTTTGAGCATTAGGGCCAGGAAGACGGTTCAGCGGGTAAAGGCAACTGCCTCCAAGCCTGATGACTGAGACTGATGCCAGGCACTCACTAAGGGAGGGAAGAACTGATTCCCACAAGTTACCCTCTGACCTCTGCACATGTGCGTGCATTCCTCTTTACACAGAAAATAAATAAAAACTTATTTTATTTAAAAAATTTAAATAACTATGAATGTACTCAAAATGTTTAGATATTGAAGTACACTAAACTTTTAATTTTGGGATTAGACAGTCAACCTGTATCTTATTATAAATCAAGGCTTATCATGGACTAAATATGAATCACATATTGGACAGGAAAAACTTTTTAGAGAAAAAAGATATTACATACATAACTTTAAATGTCATTGTCTTACCTCACCATGATAAATCAAAATCTGGAAAAATGTGTCCATGAGAAGAATGCGATCTGCAAGAATGCTGCTGCTATCCAGAAGAACTGGCTGAAAGGAAGCAATGATAGATAGAAAGGTTATCCTCTAAGTTCTTTTAATTTTTGTTTTAAATTTGCATATAAGGTATCAGCTATTACAGCATTATCCAGCAGAGTGTGCTTTGTAGCTACTTCTCCCTCTTCATCTTATTTCTTAAATTTTAAATTTATCAAACATTACCTGACATTATGAATTCTCAATAGATTCTAATTTTCTAGGGAATCTCTCTAACACTGAAGTAACAATTTTAAAAATCAATGTGCCAGGCATGACAGTACACAACTTTAATCCCAGCATTTAAGAGGCAGAGGCAAGGACCTTTGTGAGTTCCAAGCCAACCTGGTCTACACAGCAAGTTTCAGATTAGTCAAAGCTATATACCTATATACAAATACTCTGTCTTAATAAATAAATGAATGAATGAGTGAGTGAATGAATAAATAATATAATTAAGGAGACATCAAAGACAGTCCCCAAGCCTGATGACAATAACACTGAGAGAAAGAGGAAGGCTTGGGATATAAGAAATTGAGGGTATATGAGAAAATAGCTCTGAATACAAAATAGAGCATCCTGAATTGGTTATAAGTTTGATTAACACATAAACCAAGATAGCAACCAAAGCTATAGGTTTAGACTGCATCATTTAGAGAAACTGAATATACGGAAAATACAAAGACTGAGCCCGTGTCAAGTAGAGAGGCGTATGCCTGTCATCTCAGCACTTGGGAGGCTGAAGCAGGAGAAGAGTCCAGGCCAGTCTAGGCTATAAAGTAGGAGACTGTCTCAAAATAACAAAAAAGACTAACTTCTTAATCTCTTTTTAAGACTTGGATTTAGAAGTCTAAAGGGGGGGGGGACCAGAAAAATGAGACTAAAAAGTTCTTTGTGGGTAGAAAGAAAACTGAGAAGGACTAGTAGGAGACAAAGTCCAGAGCCAAAATTTTTGAAGAGCCCTCTGCAGAGAAATGCTGTTGATAATTCGTTGAAGGACACTGTCCAAAAAGTTTGCTGCAAATAAACTGAGAAGAGAATGTGAGGACAGAAAATACAGACAACAGGACTGGAGAGAGAACACAGAAGCTAACAGCACTTGCTGCTCTTCCAGAGGTCCCGAGTTCAGTTCCCAGCAACCACATGGTGGCTCAAAACCATCTGTAATGAGATCTGGTGTCTTCTTCTGGCCTGCAGGCATACATGCAGGCATAATACTATATATATATATATTTATATTTATATATAAAATAAATCTTTATTTAAATTTTAAAAAAAAGTTACTATGTTAATGAAAACGGCCCAGGTAGAGGAAGAAAAAAAACTGGGAGAGAAAGAGAACCTAAAAGAAAAGCATTAGGCAAATGCAGTTACACAATGACTAGGGCTGATCAGGGACAGGTGCTCAAGCTGGAGAACTCCAGCTCTAAGATATTCTACAGCTATCACGTGGAACAAGTAATAATAAGCCAGGCATGGTAGAACACACCTGTACTAGGGAAGCAGAAGCAGGACGATATCTGCCTCAATGCTGGAATTAAAGGCAGTTATATAGTTTTAAATGGTAAAATGAACAATTCAAATTATCATAAAGAAAGCTATTTATTTGATAATGATAAACGTGTGTGGAACAGTTTCCCAAAATATCTGAGGGTGATTTTATCACTCTTCCAAACCCATACCTTTATGATCAACGTATCATATGTTCTCAAAGGACCAGAAGCAAACAAGACACATGAAAACAAGAGACTCGACCGTGACAGCTTGTCCTCTCGGACAATAAGCTAGGATGCCAGCCATCTGCTCCAGAACCATGGCCATGTCAGAGCCTTCAAAGACTAATCATAACTCTAGGGAGCTTTGTCAACCAAAAACTAAACACAGTCACCCGAGAATATTCTATAACAGATTTGTATTTAATGATATAACTACCACACCACCTACTAAATAGGGAACACACATAAGTATTTTTAAATTAGTATCTCGCAATAATAATTTAACAAATTCCAACTTCACTTCAAAACAATGTTGTTTTCACTCTCTCATGCCACATGTCACAGTCACAAGACAAATCATCTCTTTTTCCTCTTACCTCTGGGGGGCCACTAAAAGAATAGGCATACAGAATGGGCTGAATCATGATTAGAGACTGGGTCAGATCTTGACGCATGAAATGGTGACGATAATACGAACTCTCATCAGGACTATTATTAAAAACTTGCAAAAAAGGAGATCTTCTTAAATGAAACATAAACTACAAGATAAAACAGGTGAGACAGCTTTTACTGATTTTAATATGGCAGCAGCAGTTTTCTAACAAAGCATTTGTCACATTAGCAACCCACAAAAACACGTTCTGTTAAGAATATACTAAAGTAGAACTAGAGAGATGGCTTAGCGATTAAGTGTACTTACTAATGAATTCAGGGGTAAGAGGCTTTCAATTACCAGAACCCACACTGGGTGGTTCACACCTCCCTGTAACTTCATTTCAGAGTATCAGAAGCCCTGACCTGTGCAGGCTATTGTACATACATGGTGCACATAAGCTCATACAGACACATACACAGGCATTTAAAATGAAAAAATAAATGTTTGCTTTAAAATATTCTAAAGTATATCCCAAGAAAGCTTATCCTGATATTCATGTGCTATGTCTGGGCTGGTGAAATAGCTCTGCAGGAAGAGAGCTTGCTAGGTAAGCGTGGGATAGGAGCTCTGCTCGGGCACCCAAATAACGAGCTATCCGAGACGGTCAAGGCATGCCTAGGCTGGAGACCTTGCCTCACGAAGAAAAAAGTGGGGAGGTGGGAGGCCTAAGCGGTAGTGGTGCACACTTTTAATCCCAGCATTTAGGAGACAGACACAGGTGGATCTCTGAGTTTAAGGCCAGCCTGGTCTACAGAGTGAGTTAGTTCCAGGACAGCTAGGGCTACACAGAGAAACCCTGTCTCAAAAAAAAGAAAAAGAGAGAAAGAGAGAAAGAGAGAAAGAGAGAAAGAAAGAAAGAAAGAAAGAAAGAAAGAAAGAAAGAAAGAAAGAAAGAAAGAAAGAGAAAGAGAAAAGAAAGGGAAAAAAGGAAAACATTATACATTATAAGCTGAAGTCCCAGGACAAAGTTTTTATAAGCAAAAATGAATTTCACTGAAGCACTAAAGGTACAAGTATATAACCCCAGCATTTGGAAGACTAAGGCAAGAACATGACAAGCTCAAAATGAACACTGGCTACAAAACAAGACCCTGTCTCAAAAACAAGGAGGGGGACGGGGGACGGACATGACAGACAAGCACAGAGATGGTAAAGGAGCTGTAAGGCAAGTTAGGCTCACGTCTCTCACCTGGTACAACACTATAAAACTGTTCTCAGACGATGAATATACCCCAGATTACGTCATTGGTAAAAATCACTGCACAGACACTCTTTTGGCATTGCTGTAATTAGAAACTCTTACCTCAGATGGCCCGCTAATGGACATTAGCCTTGCTTGCACCCACAGCACCTTCAGCTAGCCTTCAGGCACCACAAACAGTGACTATTTATAAGGCCCATACAGGGATATTATATTCTTCTCATTAACCACAGAGCATAAAATTAACTGCTGGGTTATCCAAAAATTTACCAAACTAAAAGAATAATCTAATAAAATAAATGCATAGATGATTATTAAAAGATAAAACAACAAAAAAGATGAAACTCAGTGCTATTGGTAACAAGAGAAAAGAGCAGTTCTTTGACCTGCTTACCTGTGGATAAAGGGAAAATGTTTCTGAAAATCGGAAGGAACTTGGATCATCCTTGTGATATTCTCCAAACTTCTGACACTAAATAAAATAAAATATTTTCGATTTGTTTCTGATAGAATAAAGAAAATTCTGCACATAAATATTCTGTTTATTAAAAAAAGTTGCTACTTTTTAGGAGACAGATATTCAACATAGGGTAAAATTAGAATATTATATATTGACTTAGCAGGAAATTAATTACAACCAAAAAACATTTGAATTCAGAAATGCAATAACTCACTCTAAAGGTTTGTATTTGTTTTAAGTAAGTGACTTTTGTAGCAAATAAAGATTATGTAAAGGCCAATGGGGTGGGCAACAAAGCTTCCTAAGACTATCAGAATATCTTTTTCAATACTGGCCAAGGACAAAAAGATACACAACCAACACAACACAGCAGCTACAAAAGTAAGCTGTTAGTACAAAGTTTGCCAAACTGAGAGTGCCCAAAAGAAAACATAAGTTTAGTAAAGAAAAGGATTTACAGAAACAAAATTAGGATAAAATAAGGTCACTCGCACAGGTAACAGAGAAGCAAGTACAAGAATATGGCAAAAGGCATCCAGCTGCCTTGCACAATGGTGAGCTCTTACTACAACAGGCAATGATCCTTAACTACCAGCCTCTCTTTGTCAAGCAAAAACTCTCTGCCCTACAGGCCCATGTGTTAGAGGCTTGGTCCACCACCAGTCACAGCACCAGTGGGGAGGGAAAGGGCCTAACAGGAGGTATTTTGATTTCTAGGAGCATGCCTTAAAGGGAGCTATATAATCATAGTCTCCCTTTCTGCCCCAACATCACAGGCCAAGGATCATAAATCAAAAACCCAAAAACTATGAGCCAAAATAATTCCTTCCTGTGCTGTGGTGAAGCAAATGTGACATATTTGGATAAAACCATTCTCAGTTTTGGACACCATACAGCTAAGGCACAAAAAAATGAGCAATAGATGTTTCACAAAAAGCAGAAGAGTAGTTTGATTGTACCAGCCTCCCTCCCAAATGACCTCCACTAATCTCTTGATGGGACCCTCCACTCCGTCTACAGCCTGCCCTCTGGCCTAGCTGCCTTGCTCTGTGTACGTGTTGCAGAATGTTCAGTGTGAGGCTAAGAGCAGGCTACACACAGTGTGAAAAATGTTGTTTTGTGCCTAGTACAACTGTCTCGTTTGGTTATTAGTGTTTCTCTTTTTAAAATATAACAGGTAATTACAGCAGTTTGTGAAGGTGAGATATGAGACAGAAAAGAAGCCTAAGCCTGCTAAGGACTCTTTTAAAACTTGCAATCCTAAGTCTTGCTTGCCATTCACTTTGACGGGAGTTGGGAGAACGCTGCTCTTTACCACGAGGTCCCGTCCTTTGAAGAGTTCGTCCTGCAGTCTCCCCACCCACTGTAAAGCACATTCACTACAAATGAAAGCTGACAAGCTGAGAAAAGTACACGTCGGCTTCTTACCAGGCGAATGAGCTGTCTGTCCAGCCACCTAAGCACATCTGGCCCTTCCTCTGTTTCTGCTCTGTATATTGCCAGCCGGGCCATGAGAATGGCAGCTGCTTCCTGGTCAAAAGATGCAGCAATGTTTTGGATTTGAGTTTGAGCATCTGCCCAGCTAAAGAAATAAGAAAGCACAGAATTATAAATGAATTATATAATACCACAGTTGGCTGCCACACAGAGCTACACTTAGAGAATATAAAACACCTCCTCAATATTTCAAGATTATAATACTACACAGATTAATTAGCATTACTAAAACATCACAACTAGCTGTTCATTATACTGATTTGCCTAAAAATAAAACCAAACCTTAAAATATTTTCTAAAATAACTCTAAAGGAACATCACCAAACATATTCTTTAGGACATCAAGACTTTTATAGTAAAGATAATAGACTATGTATGGGTCAGGAGGCTAGGGCTCAGTGGGCAGACACACTAGCACCCATAGCGTGGCAGGAGAAAACTTACTCCTTAGAGCTGTCCTCTGACCTCTACCTGCAAACAGTGACCTGCACATGTGCACACATACTTACACAAATCAAGATCTTTTTTAATGAAATAGCATGTGTGAATGTATGATATAAAAATCTGATGGTGACCTCATTCCTAAGAACTCTTTTCACAAAATTAAAGTCCATATACATGCACATAAGCACACACTATAGACAGAGAATACCATATATGTATGTATAAACATATACTAACTTCTACCAGTCTTTATCTTTTTTAAGTTTATATTGATTTTTTTTGTGGATTTCACACCATGCACCCCAAACCCACTCATTTCCCCATCCGTTTGCATCCACCTTCTGCCCTTGCAACCCTTCCCCCAAAATAAAATAAAATTTAAAAGACAAACAAAAAATTTCAACATGGTAGCTATAATATGTCACAGTGAAGTCACAAAGCACACTTTTAGTCCAGACATCTTTACTTGCAAATGTTTGTTGCAATGAGTCATTGCATGGGTTCAAGGCCTCTGGCTTCTGCTACACTATCAATACTGGATCCTCACTGGGACTCCTTTTGGTTATCCCGTTGTTGCCCTGTGTGGGGAGATCCTACAGGTTTGGATCTGTAGGACTGGCCCCTCTTGTGCTCCAGCAGTTCATAAATGGGGTGGATGCCGGGACTGGCCAATTCATAGCTCTGGATCTGGGCCTGGGTGGTAGCTGAGTTGGTCAACCTGCCAGCTCTCTCGCGTCCTCACCACCAGGGTGAGTGAGCTCTCTATCACTGGCCCCAGCTGGCTCACTCAGTGTCATAGGCAGCATATATGTATGTGTGTGTGTGTCATTACTAAATAACAACATTTGATTGTCCCCGTGGAGATAATGTAAATAAATTTGTTTACTTATCTATTTCTACTTTGATTTTGTTACTAATTATTATTTAGCAGTGAGTATATGTAAATGTGTCTGTATACGTGGGTGCCTGCGAGGCGTTAAGAAGGCATTAGATCCCCTGAAACCAGTTACAGGCAGTTGCTAGCTACCTGACATGGGTGATAGGAACTGAATTTGGGTCTTCTTTACAGCAGCAAGTGCTCTTATCTACTGAGCCATTCCTTCAGCCCTTTGTTTGTTTGCTTTTCTGAGAAAGTTTCTTGTATGCCAAGCTGGCTTAACTCCATCAGAATGACCTGAATCTCCTGATCCTCCTGCCTCTACCTCCCAAGTGCTGAGATTACAAGTGTGTGCCACCATACCTGGTCATAATAAACACGTTTTTAAGTGTGTGACTCAGGAGCACTTTGTGCATTGGATACGGAAGGCAGGGAAGTATCTCCCTGAGGAGTTGTCCTCAGAAGCCAGGCACCTTATTTTTTTGAGACAGGATTTCTCACTGGCCTGGAGGTCACCAAACAGACTAGACTAGCAGGAGAGAGAGTCCCAACAATGCATCTGTCTCTGTATCTCAGAGCTGGGATTACACATGGGTCCACGACATCCAGCTTTTTCTCCATGGGTTCTGGGGAGCAATCTCAAGTCTTCATGCTTGCAAGGCAAGCAATTTTACCAACTGGGATATCTTCCCAACCCTGAGGAGTACATTTCATTTTGTTTTGTTCTTGGTTTTTGAGACAGGGTTTCTCTGTACAGCCCTAGCTGTCTGAGGAGTACTGTTTAAAAACTGCTACTGCACTTATCACTGACTATTCTACAAAATAAGCTAGGTCTGAAAGAAATAAATCACAAATAAACCCTTAATCATAAATGTTTTCTAGTCATAAACGTTACCCAAATAAGAAACCCAACTTGAGAATATGACCTACAATCCTCTAATAAAAAATTAAAATTAAATTTAAAAAACTTACTTCCTAGCAATTGTGGTCACTCGGATACGCCTCTGCCCACTTGAGTGTTGATACTGGGTCACAAATTGGACTGCACCTCGTCCTCCTTGGGGAATTGGAGCATTATGCTGTATAAAAATAAAGAAGCAAAAATAAAATCTACTATGGTGTGTCACAGTATCAACAACTATATCTTCTCTAGCACTAAAAAAAAATCATTCTAGGGCAAGGAAAAGTCCAGGGGCTAAAGAGAAGTCTCAGCAGTTAAGAGCATCAGGCTTCTACCCCGCTTTCCAGTCATCTCTCAGCACTCTTCCCCTCCATCCACCCCCCAACCCGAACCCTCAGTTTCCCTTGCCCACCCACCCCTAGTCCAATGAGCTCTCCTCCTCTATTTCCCCTTCCCACAGAGATCCACGTGTCCCCCCTTTGAGCCCTCCTCGTTACCTAGCCTCTCTGGAAACGGCTAGCCTGGCTCATGGGAACTCACAAGTCTAAAACAACAACCAGAGAACCTACATGGGATGGACTTAGGCCCTCCGCATATATGTAAAAGATGTGTAGCTTAGTCTATTTGTGCGGCTACTAGCAATAGGAGCAGGAGCTGTCCCTGGTGCTTAGACTGGCTTTTCTGAATCTATCCCTCATGCTGGATTGCCTTGCCCAGCCTGAATACAGGGGAAAGTGCTTGGCCTTAAAGCAGCTTGATGTGCCATGCTTTGCTGATGTTCACAGGAGCCCTGGCCCTTTCTTAGCAAATATAGAGAAGGGATGGGAGGAGAGGAGAGAGAGGAGGATGTGGTCATTATATAAAATAAATTAGTTAAATACAAAGAAAGATCACCTTGTTACAATAAGCTGGTACCAGGAGGCAATAAATTTTGCTTTGATTGAGAAAAATAAAAAGAGTGAATACTGGCCGGATAGTGGTGGTACACACCTTTAATCCCAGCATTCAGAAGGCAGAGGCAGGCTGATATCTGAGAGTTCCCAGCCAGGCTGTTACACAGAGTAACCCTGTCTCAAGAAAAAAAAAAGTGAATACTACTCTTGCAGAGGAATCGAGTTGATTTCAGAACAAAGACTAGATGACTTACAACCACCTCTAACTATGGCTCCAGGAAATATGATGTTTCTGGCTTCTGTGGGCTCTTGCACACATAGGCACATAACCCCCACATATGTACATAACTTTGAAATAATTATTTTTTAAAAAGTCAGGCATGTTAGCACATGCCTGTAATCCCTGCACTTTAGAGACAGAGGACCAGAAGTTTAAGGCCATCAACACCTACGCAGGGAATTCAAGGCAGCCTGGTTACATAAGACTGTCTAAAAAAAAAAACTGTAATACATCTATACCAAATTCTCTGAAATGGAAATCAACACTAGGCATAGAGAATTCAATGGTGGAACATCTACCTAGCTACCTAGCAAGAATAAAGACTTAGTCAAAGGGGAAAAAACTTGGTTCAATCCCCAGTACTGCTGAGGGAAGGAAGGAAAGGAAGTGGAGAGAGGGGGAGGAAATATTCCCAATTATAATAGTGAAAACATACCTATAAATAAATCCAAACAAAGATCAAAGAAATTAAACAAAACCATAAACAAATGGAAAGGTATCTTTGTTCATGAACAGGAAAAATCAGTATTTTTAAAATGTCCACACTACCCAATTCAACCTACAGAAAGATCCATTGCCAATCTATCAAAATACCAATGACATGGTTCACAGAACTAGAAAATAAATCCTTCAACTCATATGAAAAATTCAGTGTCTCAGTTTAGTACTTGCTTACCCTCCAGTATTAAAAAGCAGCCAGACGTGGTGCCATACACTTTTAATCCCAGCACTTGGGAAACAGAGACAGGCGGATCTCTTTGAATTCAAGGTCAGCTCCAGAGAGCAAGAGCTACATATTCTGTCTCAAAATACCAAAAACCTATTTTTTAAAAAAACGTAGACATCATACCTGGTTAACAACTTCAAAATACATGGCTAAGGTTGTAGTGGGGCTGAGCCCACAAATCTTCCACTGACAAGTGCCACCTGTTCCAATCTCCTAGAACAATAAACACAGGTGCTTGAAAGAACATTATTTATCAATTTATAGGAGGAAGAAAAGCAGAGATAAGCCTCCAGTAAGAAAAACATAGTGTTCAGATTTATTCAATAAATGTTAAAAGCTTAGAAAATTTAAACACCATAATCACAAACACATAATTAAATACAAGTAAGCAATTTTTACATGACAAAACATTAAGATCATTAAAAGGTTTGTTGAGTAAATTAAAAGAATACAAGGTATTTTGAAGCATGCACTATTTAACGAAGGATTAATCAGTAACATTATCTGATGGGGGAGTGTCATATATCAATCTGTTGATTTCATTGGTTAAGCAATAAAGAAACTGTTTGGCCCTGTGGGTGGAGTAAACAGACAGAACAGAACGCTGGGAGGAAGAGGAAGTGAGGTCAGACTCCACAGCTCTCCTCTCCGGAGCAGACGCAAGAGAGACGCCATGCTACCTGCTCCAGGGAAGACGCACACTATGAAGCTCCGACCCAGGATGGACTTAGGCTAGAATCTTCCCGGTAAGCGCACCTAGGGGCGCTATACAGATGATTAGAAATGGGCTAAATTAATATGTGAGAATTAGCCTAGAAGAGGCTAGATAGGAAGGGGCCAAAGCAGTGTTTAAAAGAATACAATTTCCGTGTAATTATTTCGGGGCATAAGCTAGCCGGGCAGGGCAGGCGGTTGGGGTGTTTGGGGACGCAGCCCCGCCGCCGCTCATATTACTACAAATGACGCCCAGACGTGTGGCTGGCTAACTGAGTCCACAGAAAGCCTGAGAAAGCTTGGAAAAGAATAGAGTAAAGCATGTTTCTTGTGGCAATTTCTCGGGTCTACTCTGCTTGCCAGAGGCAAGCAAGCGCCTCATCTAAGAGAGGCTTCCTGACTCAGCTCTAGCTGCAAAAGCCTGCAGCTCATTAAGAGGTCCTGCCACGAAACACTTAAATGGTGTTGACGAAAAGCTGAACGCATGCTTTTCGGTTTTCAGCCGTAGCAGGAAAAAAGCTGCGCTGTTTAAAAATGCCAGCTTTCTGGGCCATCCTGCCAGGGAAAACTCTGACTGTCTGAGGCAGGAGGGCCGGCTACTGAGAGAGGACTTGAGTGTTGTCTGTTGTAGCTTGCTGGCTGGCAGGGACCTTGAATGCCATAGAGGTGTGGCTATAAACATGGCTGCAGCCTGTATATCCGCCATGAGGCTGGAAAGCTAAGGAATGGACTGGATCTAGCTGGCAAAGCCACGCCTTTAGTCCTACTGATATTGCTTGGCAAATTAAAGGCTCTTGTGGTCAGAAAAAGAGAGATATACAGTAAAGAGAGATTCAAAGACAGAGAAAATTTCTAAATGGTTTACTGTGTGTTAAAAATATATGCAGACTAAAAGTTAAAATTCTTAAAGTAAACCTCTGTGACTTCAAGGTGTGGCAGCACACGCCTTTAATCCCAGTGCCTAAAAGGCAGAGACGAACAGATCTCTGTGAGTTCAAGGTGTAGTAGCAAACACCTTTAATCCCAATGCCTGGGAGGCAGAGACAGGCGGATCTCGGAGAGTTCAAAGACAGCCTGGTCCACAGATATACGCTCAAAAAGCAAAAAGTTAACTTAGGAATGTCTCAGCTTAGATTCTTAAGTGCCTAATGATTTAAAGGCGCAAATCAAAAGTGCTCCTGGATAGTAAAAAATTGCAGATTCACAAATAGGACAGATTCAGACCACTAAATGAGTCACACTGTTGGATGAATGTACGTAGGCTTGGGAGAGAGAAGAAAAAGAATATAGAGAATAAAGTTAATGGTTTAAAAAGAAAAAAAGTAAAAGTAAAGTCTTTAAAGAGACAGAGTACAGATAGTTATAGATATAAATAAAAATAAGCCGTGTAAAGATGGAAAATTCACAGAGAGTCTGGATTATGTACATTGTGTTTTCTTTAAAATTTTTGACTGTGAAGGAGCTAAGTACAGAGAGACATTTCATTACATGGGCTGCCAAGCTAAACCAGAATGGATATAAGGGTATTACGATTTCAGAATTTGGGTCTAAGGATATGATGCTTTGGAGAGAGTCTTCTTTTGTTTTCACAGAGGATCAGACCTTGTGGATTGCATCTATCCCGATTTGGTATGATGGACCACGTCCTCCTGAAGGGTGGCTGTGAACATCTTCAGAAAATTGCTTTGCTCAACTGCCAACTGAGATAAACCTGGCACACAGGTTACACCCTAAATAATCTGATTAACGACGCCCCCATTCAGCAGGAAGCAGTTTGGAGAGAAAAAACTGCGCCCATGTTCCCAAATATGGTTTATAAAACGTTCTTTTACATTTAAAGGGGGATATGATATAGACATGAATAATTTGCATTAGTATAGATTTTGCTTTATTGATAGAGATTTACGGTCAATTTTGTTATATGTATAAATGTTTCTGATGTAACTTTTACTTGATAACTGTTTTGTTATATGTAATTTTGCTATGTTAAGGTTAAAGCCTTCCTTTTTTTGTTTAAACAGAAAAAGGGGAAGTGATGTGGGAGTGTCATATATCAATCTGTTGATTTCATTGGTTAAGCAATAAAGAAACTGTTTGGCCCTGTGGGTGGAGTAAACAGACAGAACAGAACGCTGGGAGGAAGAGGAAGTGAGGTCAGACTCCACAGCTCTCCTCTCCGGAGCAGACGCAAGAGAGACGCCATGCTACCTGCTCCAGGGAAGACGCATGCTATGAAGCTCCGACCCAGGATGGACTTAGGCTAGAATCTTCCCGGTAAGCGCACCTAGGGGCGCTATACAGATGATTAGAAATGGGCTAAATTAATATGTGAGAATTAGCCTAGAAGAGGCTAGATAGGAAGGGGCCAAAGCAGTGTTTAAAAGAATACAGTTTCCGTGTAATTATTTCGGGGCATAAGCTAGCCGAGCCGGGCAGGCGGCTGGGGTTTTGGGGACGTAGCCCCGCTGCCACCCCTATTACTACAATTATCTTTCTACCTAACCTTCCTATCTGTGTAAAGGGATTCTATATATATGCATATGTGACTAGGTCCTCTGCACCAGGATTATAAGCATTCTAAATGTCAAGAAAATTTAGATACAAATGTTTATCATCAAAACGGCATATAAGGGGCTGGAGAGATGGCTCAGAGGTTAAGAGCATTGCCTGCTCTTCCAAAGGTCCTGAGTTCAATTCCCAGCAACCACATGGTGGCTCACAACCATCTGTAATGGGGTCTGGTGCCCTCTTCTGGCCTGCAGGCATACACACAGACAGAATATTGTATACATAATAAATAAATAAACATTTAAAAAAAACGGCATATAAACTGATTTTTTTTGCTTTGTCATTTTCAAAAACTGATTATCTATTTTGTGTTGTCTTATCATCCTATCTACAACAACATGACTGTAATTTTGGAATGTATTATAGTCTCTCAACAGACAAAGGGAAAAAAAAGGAGTTGAAACTTAAATCTCCCTGATTTGGTTGTTCTGTTGCTAATTTTGGTGACAAAAAAACACTTGAAATTAATTCTGGCTTTCAGAAACCTAAAAATTTCCAAGTCGTGAGAATTCATTTAAGAGAACACTAAGACAAGGGATAGCTTAGCCACATAAAGTGGAGCACTGGTAGCAGTGTGTGGAAAACAACTACCATGGAAGTGCAACGGAAACTCAACCACACAATAATTTTAAAGGAAAACTAGAGGTTTCCATGATGGATCTGTTTTGTGCTAGCCTAGAAATTGACTATATTTTTTAAGACAAACATTACTTACATTTTCAGATACGCAAGGTCCTTTAGAGTTAAGAGACACACAGGGTCCAATAGCTCCTGAAATCTTTATTTCCCTTGAGGTCTGTAAATAAGAACATGGTACATTTGGTTCCCTCAAAAGTAAAGCCAGGGCTCGAAAGATGGCTTGAGTGGACAAAGGTACTTGCCACCAAGCCTGACCGCCTGAATTTGAATTCCAGAGACTACATGGTAGAAAGAACCAACTCTTCTAAGTTGCCCTCAGACCTCCATACAAGCAACACAGCATGTGCATGCGCACGCATGCACACATGCACACACACACGCATATATATGCACACATGCACATACACACAAAAAATATAGTAAAATTTTTTAACAAATTCAGATGTTTCTAAGTGTTTAAGAATGTAAGACATTCTTCCACATTTAAATCTCAAAAGTCAGTGAAAAGCCAGGTATGGTGGCATGCAACTTTAATTCCAGCACCTGGAGACAAAGACAGGCAGATCTATGTGAGGTTGAGGCTAGTCTGGCCTATATAGCAAGTTCCAGGACAGCCACAGTTACATAGAAAACTCCATCTCAAAAACAAGGCAATAAAAATATGCTAAAATTAAAATAATTAGCCATTAAGCTCTAATTTAACTCTCGCCTTCTATTACCACCAGCCAAAGGAGAACTCCATTTGGGAATCTGACCCTAACTTCAAAGTCATGCCATACCCTAAATTCAAATTACATACATCAAAACCCTAGGCTTAACTACTGCTTATCCACAGAAAACTGTCTTTAAGATTGATCTCTCTTATTTAAATATCTTATGTGTGAGAACGTTTTGCCTGCATGTATATCTGTGCGCCACAAGCATGTCTAGTGTCCACAGAGACAAGAAGAAGGCACTGGATGGCTAGAAACTAGAGTTACAGGCAGTTATGAGTTGATGCTGAGAATCATATCTGAGTCCTCTGGAAAAGCAGCCAGTGCTCTTAACCACTGAGCTATCTCTGCAGCTCCAAGACCAGTCTCTCTTCAGTTTCTCCTATCAAATTTAAGCTACTATGTTGTCTTGCAAATAAAAAATTAAAAAAGGCTGGGACTGTAGCTCAGTGACAGAGTACTAGCTTAGCATTGAAAAGATCCTTAGGGCCGGGCGGTGGTGGCGCACGCCTTTAATCCCAGCACTTGGGAGGCAGAGGCAGGTGGATCTCTGTGAGTTCGAGGCCAGCCTGGTCTACAAGAGCTAGTGCCAGGACAGGCTCCAAAACTGCAGAGAAACCCTGTCTCGAAAAACAAACAAAAAAAAAAAAAAACAAAAAAAAAGAAAAGATCCTTAGGTTCAATTCCCAGCACTGGAAAAAAAAAATCTACTTTTCCGGGCATGGTAGCACATGAGTCAAATGGATCTCTATGAATTTAAGGACAATCTGGCACACATAGTGAGCTGCAGGGCAACCAGGCTATACAAGTGAAACAAGGGTTCTCATTAGCCCTCAAACAACAGACATGTGCATCTCCAATCTACAAGCAGCTCACATAATTAATACTATGGTTCCTATATTTCAGCAGAAACCATCCACTCTCACAAGACATTCTTCTCAAACATCTCATGTTGATGCTCACCTTCAGGACTCCCCTCACATTGGGCTAATGAACAAAATCCATTTTCCTCTCATGTTTCAGAAATTAATAAAAGCCACACTCCCCTGCCATTTTGTTTTAATTTTTGAGACACAAGCTTTCTCTGTTAGCCCTGGCTGTCCTTTGTAGACCCGGCTGGTCTCAAACTGAGAGATCCACCTGCCTCTGCCTCCCGAGTCCTAGGATTAAAGGTGTGCACCACTATACCCGGCTCTCGCTTCTCTTCCTAAACTACACCACTTTGTTTTCTACTGCTAGTTCATCTGATCATATACATTAGATTAATCTCTCTCTCTCCAGATGAAGTTTCCCTAATAACAAGACCTGTAACTAGAGGTCCCTCTCCCACCCACCAATTCCCAAATTACCACTCTGAGGCTTAAGATTAATTACAAACTGTTTGGCCTATTAGCTCAGGCTTATTATTAACTAGCTGTTACAACTTAACCCATTTCTATTATTTTATATTTTACCATGAGGCTTGTTCTCTCACATCTTGTTTCTCCAGCACCTGCTGGCATCTCCCAGACTCCACCTTCTTTTTCCCTGTATCTTTGCTTAGATTTCCCCACCTGGCTCTATTCTGCTGGGCTACTGACCAAATCAGCTTCTTTATTAACCAACAGCAATAAAACATTATTCAGAGCATACAAAAGGGACTCCTACATCAAAAACTTCCACCTTACAGATCCAATCATATCTCTACAATTTCCTACTATCATACTAATTACATGGTAAGCATTCAGTAAGATAATGTCAATAAGAAACATTTATTGAAAATTAAAAATCAGTATTTTTATAATATCCATGTAATTCACACATAGCTTTACAAGTGTTTTAAGTCAAAATTTGAAATTCATGATGGAATTTCATGTTCAGCCAACATTAACCACAAAACTAAAGAATAATTTCCTCTGCCATTATAAAAACTAACACACAGCTGGACAGTGATAGTATATATCTTTAATCCCAGCACTTGGGAGGCAGCAACAGGTGAATCAGATCTCTGAATTTAAGGCCCTCCTGGTCTACAGAGCAAGTTCCAGGAGAGTCAGGGCTACACAGAGAAACTCTGCCAAAAAAAAAAAAGAACATACACACACAAAAACAAACAAACAAAACAAAAACTAGCATATGCTGGGCATGGTATTGCATGCCTTTAATCCTAGCACTCAAAGAGACAGAGGCAGGAAAATCTCTGCATTTGAGGCAGTCTGGTCTACAAAGTGAGTTCTAGGATATTCAGGGCTACACAGAGAAAACCCATCTTGAAAAATAAGACAAACAAATAAATAAAAACTAACATATACATTTAGTATAAAATATATATGCAATGTTTAGTGCCAGGTTAGTAGAACACATCTGCATGGCAAAACCTGGAAAGTTGAGGCAGGAGGATCAGGAGTTAGAAGACAAACTAGATGAAACCTTATCTCTAAAACACAAAAATATCCAACATAAGAAATTTACTTACATGATGCTCCTTCTCTAACCATTATTATATGATCCCAGTCTCATATACTCTTAATGACACCTTTTACTGGGAAACAAAATCTCTAATTCAAGGTTCAAAGTAACCATTATTTTTAAAGTACATCTGAATTTGACTGATTAATTTTAAAGTTACCATTAAGCCTACAAGGTTCTCACTTGATAAACATCACACATGTCAAGTTTGGGTTCTTACCTTTATTTCTAATGTGCCACCAAAGCCCATTTTAAATTGTCCATGTATATCTTTGGTGAAGACTCTTTGAAAAGTCTGCTTGAATAAGGAAGTGTTGAAAGAGTCACCCATTACCATGTAACCTCTGCACAGAAAAGGCAAATAAACATACAGAACACAATTAACTGGGCTCATGTGTTACTAGAAAAAAATTAATTACTTAGATTATGAACAAATAGTAAAGACATTCCCCAAAACAAATGTGATTAACACTATTTTCATTAATAATTCTTAATTACATTGATGACGTTGTGTATATGGGTGTGCACGCAACATAGCGTGCATGTGAAGGTCTGAGAACAACTTTCAGGTCACTAGTTTTCTTCTTCCACCATGTGGGTCCCATGTACCCAACGGAGGGCATCGGGCTTGCCATCAGAGCCTTTACCCACTAAGCCACCCAACCAGCCCAGATTTGCTCCTTTCATGCACATCATCTAAGATTATCCATGCTACACAACACTTGATCATGCATCATGCATTAATGACTGCTCCTTTTCACAGTAGGTGTTTACAAAAGTTGTCTCTACTTCTACTTCTCACAGTGTGGTCCTTGGTCTAGCAACATTAACACCACTAGCAAGCCCCACCTCACACATACTACAGAGCACTGGTTTTTAACAAGAAACCCGAGTTATCTGTACAAACCCGAGAACCTCTTGTCCATATCAGCTACTTCCAAGTCTCTCCTCTTGTCGTCTTTCTGATTCACTCTAGGCCAACTTTCATTGTTTTCAGTGAGATTCTCAATGACCTTCACAATGCTGAAATAATTCATCTCCACCCTGCATTACTTTGTGTCTGTAATGTCTGGCACAGATGAGCAGGGCCTTTACATCTAGAACTTTCCCTGCTGAGCTCCTAGTTGTTTGCATTTCCATGGTATATCTAAGACAATATTGGATGAAGCTGAACCCCTACTTTACTAGTTGTTTGTACTTCCATAGGTGTATCTAAGACAATACTGGATGAAGCTGAACCCCTCCTTTACTAGTTGTTTGTACTTCCATAGGTGTATCTAAGACAATACTGGATGAAGCTGAACCCCTCCTTTACTAGTTGTTTGTACTTCCATAGGTGTATCTAAGACAATACTGGATGAAGATGAACCCCTACTTTACTTTTTTTCAGCAATGAAAAGAAATACTGGCTATACTAGATGTGCATAATAAAGAAGCCCGTGGTGGGCTGGAGAGATGATTCACTGGTCGAGGGCACTGGTTTCTCTTGCAGAGGATCCCAGTTCAGCTCCCACACTTACAAGGTAGCTCATAACCATTGGTAACTCCAGTTCCAAGGACCCAACTCTCTGCCTCCATGGGCACCAGGCAAATACACAGTACCCACACATAGGCAAGACATTCATACACATAATTTTTTTAAAAGAAGCAAATGGTAAACCACCACTTATTATTCCTTTTATAGGAAACATCCAGAAGAGGCAAGTAGTATTGCCGAGGCAGGAGGATGTGGTGAGACAGGAAAGAGGAATGGAGAGTGACAGGAAACAGGCAGTTTCTCCAGGGCCAGACAAGAGTTCTAAATTTAATCACAGTAGTGGTCATATACTTGTGAACATACTAAAACCTCAACAAACATTTTAAATGGATAAATTTCAAGTTGTGCTGTTGTGGAATAATATTTTAATTAGGCAAAGATGAGTTACATTTGTTTACACTGAAAAAGATTACTTTAACTGTGTAAGGGCATATTATATTTGTTTATGCTGCAATTGTTTAGTTATAAAAAGATGTATTGCTGCTTCATCTTTCCTGCCTAAAGCACCTGATTGGTCTCATAAAAAGCTGAACAGCCAATAGCTAAGCAGAGAAAGGAAAGGTGGGACTGGTAGGCAGAGAGAATAAATAGGAGGAGAAATGTAGGCTCCGGGGAAGAAAAGAAGAAGAGAATGAGAGAGAAAAAGAGGGACATGCCCAGGGCCAGCCAGCCAGGCAGCCAGCCACCAGACAAACGGACATGGAAGAAGCAGGAAAGGTAGGACATACAGAAAGAAAAGGTAAGAAGTTCTGAGGAAGATAAAGAGAAACAGGGTAAGTTAAAAGAGCTAGCCAGAAATGAGCCTAAGCTAGGCCAAGCATTAGTAAACTAATAGAAGTCTCCCTGTCATGATTTGGGAGTGAAGTGGGAGTCCCCTCTGTATGCTGTGAATATCACTGGTGAATAAAAAAACTGCCTTGGCCTGTTGATAGGGCAGAACTTAGGTTGGTGGGGAAAATTAAACTAAATGCTGGAAGGAGATGGAGTCAGAAAGAAGCCATGTAGCCCACCAGAAACAGACGCCAGAATTTTATCCAGTAAACCACAGACTCATGGCAATACACAGATTAGTAGAAATGGGTTAAATTAATATGTAAGAGCTAGCCAGTAAGAAGATAGAGCTAATAGGCCAAGCAGTGATTTAATTAATGCAGTTTCTGTGTGATTATTTCGGGGCTGAGCAGCCGGGAACCAACAAGCAGCCTCCTCTCTTCAACACGGGAGATTGTTGGTAGCTCGAAAGAAAAAGCCTGCTACAATGTGCTGTATCAAAAACACTACTAAAACAGAGCAACTTTAGGAAAAACTTTTTCAAAAGAACTTGTGCCTTTATAATCCTGCTTTTTTAGAAAAAAAAAAGTAACATAAAATCCAAAGAAGACACAGCAAAGCTGTCAGCAAATACTGCCATGAAGCTGCAAGATGATGAGTGGGTTTTTCATTTCCCAATCTCTCAGTGTTGGTCCATATCTGTAAGCAGGCATTATCAGATACACACATACATACCCAGTAAGGTTAGGGCAGCACTTCATCTCCAGAAGACCCGTCTGATCTAATGCACATGCGTAGATATCAATAACATGCCCAGTTGTAGCAGCTCGATTAGCCAACGCTTCAAAATGCTACAAGAGATTTTGATTAAATCAAATATATAGCCTAACTTTCCAATAAATATTTTTCCTAACAGATCAAAATAATTTAAGAGTAAAAGAATAATTTGTCATAATTTACATATGATTTAGTCTCATTCAATTTTCTACAGTTTCATAAAAATGATAAAATGACTTCTAGAAGCCTGACTTACAGCCAGACATGAGACAGACATCTGAAATCCCAGCACTGGGGAGGCTACAACAGGAGGATCATGGGCTGTACTATATACAAAGATTTGTCTCAAATAAATAACTAAAGCCTGATATTTTAACATCTTTGACTTTAAGTAAAGCAAAACTAAAGAGAGTCATACATTCTCTTCCTCAACACAAACACGCACAAAACAGAGAACTACACAGCTCCTTTTCCTAGCTAAATCCACAGGCAAATAAAAAACACATCCGAAAAGAGAGGGGAAAAAAGAAGATAAGCAAACCTAAAGCATTTTTAATGCAGCTTTAACAAAAGAAAATTCTGAGCTCAAATGTGAAACTCATTAGAAGACAGAAGTGCTCAGTGTCAAAAATTATGACATCAATTATTGTTAAAAATATAACAGTGGTTACCAAAAAATAACAAACAATACAGCAACTAATAGCCTGAAGTAAAAATAAGAATAACAAGGACATCAACAAGCATAAAAAATATCAAAGAGTCAAGAATCACCATTAGCGAAATATAGCTTTGCAAACCACTCCTAAAAATGTAAAGTTACAGTCAGGTGGTGGTGGTGCACGCCTTTAATCCCAGCATATAAGAGGCAGAGGCAGGAGAATCTATGTGAGTATGAGGCCAGCCTGGTCTACAGGGTGATTTCTAGGGCAGGCTCCAAAGCTACACAGAGAAACCCTGTCTCAAAAAAACCAAAAAAAAAAAGAAAGAAAGAAAGAAAGAAAGAAGAAAGTTACACAAATAGAAAATAATTCACACACACACACACAAAAAAAACAACTAAAAATTACCTTAGTCCCCTTTTTAACATATTTGGCATTATCCTTTTCAATGTCATGCCAGGATCTTATTGGTGTCTTTAATTCATCTCCAACCACCATCCCAGGCCCCTGGGTAGCAGGACCACCAATGAACATCATGATCCGAGCACCAGTGTTGGGGAAAGTACACTGTTGGAGAAAAGGAACTCAGTCAGAAAGTGTAAAGGATAACAAAACGCAGATACATACACTTCTGTCTCAAATAAATAACTTCCCAGCCCACACACAGCAGCTCTAGTTCCAGAGTAGAACCCTCTTCTGTCCTCCAAGGACTGCTGCACACACACACACACACACATGCCCTCATACAAACACACGCGGCACACACGAACTCTCTCCCTCTTTTACTCCCTCCCTCCCTTACTCCCTCCCTCCCCATAAATAATAATAATAATAATGAATTAAAGAAAAAGACATCCTTCTCCAAGTCTAACCAGTAAATATAGTCCTCACACCCTCATCAAGGAAGCCTCTCTTTGCAACAGGGAAACCATTACAGAAAACCACAATCAAAGAAAACGCAGAGTGGAAGAGCACAGTCCATCTGAAACATCCACAACACAACTCCTGCACTGAGGCTCAGGAATCATTGCGGACGGAGGAGAAGCTTTAACCAGTCTGAGGAACAGGAAGTTTGTTGTAAGACTGTGTCTCCTAGAAATGTCAGAGAAGCTACACCCAATGAAATCTCACCAACACCCACACCTCCAGCTCTGCCTCTGACCTCTGACCTCTGCGGGCACCTGTACTCAGATGTACACACATGCACACAGATATATAGACGCGCACCCACACACACACACACACATAATTTAAAATAGCAAAAATAAATTCCTTTTTAAAAATCATATGGACTGGATTTGGAGAGCTTCTGGATAACTGAACCCATGCCGCTTTCTAGAGTGTGGCGTGTAGAAGGGACATGCCCTTTCTCTGATATCTCAACTGTATGTATTTCTTCTATCAGGGTGTGGCTTTTGTAACACTCTATAAGTAAAGTAAAAGGTTTCTCTAAGTTCTCTGAGCCAGACACTATAGCATTAATCAAACCTGAAGAAAACCCAACTCATAGAAGTACAATTAACAACCACTACTTGTAGCTGGTATTTGAAGTGAACAGCAGGTTCGTAGAACCAAGCCCTTAACTGTGAAAACTAATGCTACTTCTAGTAAATAGATATGCAGCTAGCTTCTGCCCCAGAACTGCCTGAGATGTGGAGCTTAACAAACAGTACTGTACAGCGATTATTGAATGAGAGAAGAGCAGTGCAGGGTGGTACAGCGATAGTCCTACATTCACAAGTCTAAGGAAGGAGGATGCCGTAGTTCAAGTGCAGCACTAACTGAACTACATAGCAAGACAGAAGAAAGGGTGACAAAGATGAAGGCGGAGCAAAGAAGAAGAAAAAGATGAAAAGAAGAAAAGAAGGAGAGAAAAATAAAGGGACACTCACACCAACCACCACCATGGTATTCGGCTCACAACTTTACTACTACGCATGTGCACACACACTCATGTGCACACACGCACACATTTCAAAACTACATTTTCATCATCACTACCTCAAGTAGTCCTACAGCTATAGAAAGTGCCACTCCTGAGGAACGCAAAGGTCTCTTTCCTTGTGGTACAGGCCAAGGATCTCGCTGAAGCTCTCCCAGAAGATCCGTGAGATTCATGTCTATTTTCTGTACTGGTTGTAAGAATCTGCAAAACAACAGTAAACCAAAAGCCATTTCCAAGTGTGATAATTTTTTTTCTTTTTTGAGACAGGGTTTCTCTGTTGCTTTGGAGCCTGTCCTGGAACTAGCTCTTGTAGACCAGGCCGGCTTCAAACTCACAGAAATCCGCCTGCCTCTGCCTCCCAAGTGCTGGGATTAGAGGTGTGCACCACCACCGCACAGCTTCAAGTGTGATATCTTAAGAACTTTTCCTAAAAACAGAGAAAAATATTTGATGCACAGCAGACCAGCAGTTCACAATTTTCTGTGAGCAGCAGAACGTACTGGAGTGTCTCTTCAAAAGCGGTTGCTAAGCCACAGAGAAACCCTGTCTCGAAAAAACCAAAAAAAAAAAAAAAAAAAAAAAAGCGGTTGCTATTGGGGAGCTAGCTCAGTCAGAAAAGGGCTTATCTAGCAGGTAGGAGACCCTAGGCTGGATCCAAGGAAGTGGGGGAAAAGAGAAGACTGAGAAAGAGAAGGAGGCAAGAGAAGAGGGAGAAAGAAATGAGTCAGGCATGATGGTATATGCCTGTTATCCCAGCACTAAGAAGGTGGAGGCAGGAGGATCAGGAGATCAAACTCATTAATGCATAGGAAACTGTCTCCAGAGAAAGTGGGGGAGAGCTATTACTAGGCGCCACACTATAGTCTGTTTTTTACTTCCAGTTGTATTACTGCTACAAACTAAGGAATACAGTTGCTATCAATTTCGTTTAAAGTTTTAAGGTTACCAACATAGTTAGAAGACACATCAACACATCTGTCAATTTTAGTAACAGCACCTCTGGTTAGAAGGTTATAGGAAAGCTACCCATAGAAGTTTTTGAGGCCCTATTTTTATATAGCTGCCTTCAAACCACATAAAGGTTTTATGAACTTAAAAATAAAAAGAAACATATCAAAACTAAACTCCTAACATCATAATGATGAAGAAATGAATCATTTCAGTAAAAAAGAAAGTGCCTCAAAAAACTATAGTTTGTTTTTTAAAATTATATATTACTGCAATCTATTTATATCCCTGACAATACTAAATATTATAGTATCACCTAATGCCTTTGTTCAAGTTGAGGGCATGATGTTTGTTTATTTTAGTTTTTCAAGACAGGGTTTCTCTGTGTAATCTTGGCTGTCCTGGAACTCACTTTGTAGATCAGGCTGACCTCACAAAGATCTGCTTGCCTCTGCCTCCCAAGTGCTGGTATTAAAGGTGTGAGCCACTACTGCCCAGGCAAGAGCATGATGTGTTTAAGCACCTACTTGAATTATAGAATTCTGTTGCCATATTAATTACCTATTGGAAGGAGGTGGCTGCTGGACCTGAGGACCACGTGTGGCTTGAGTTACAGGTACTTTCGAGAGTCCCAGCATTTCCTATAAAGAGATGTGAATTCAGTGAGATCAGTTTATTTACTTCAACAATATTTGTCAACTTCTTAAGATGTTCACGTTGCTACGCTACAAATTAGGAACACAAAATAAGCATAAGGTCTCTTTCCCCAGAAGGCAAACAGTCTAGCTATGGAGACTGAGCTCCCTCAGTAGAAAGTCACCAGGAGAGAGCAAATGCAAGGTATTCAGGAGTACTTCTTACCTCATGCAGTCAAAATACATTGATGGTTACTTAAATGTCTTTCTTCTTAACTTATACGCATTTATCCTTTTCAGCAACTATTACCTTAAATACGTACTCTGTAGCAGGAATATAGTAGTTTAAATAAAAATACTCTCTGCTCTCATAGTAGTTAAAATCTAGAAAAAATATATTATTAATAAAGTAGTGTAAAATCCTAAGAAGAAGAAAGAATTGAAGCTATCCGATACAGCAGTCTTAGCAGCAGCAGCATGAGGAAGCACACAGGGACTGGAGACATGGCTCAGCAGCTAAGAACCTTGCAGCTGCTGCAGAAAACCAGTTTGATCAGCACTTCTATCGCGTGGCCCTCACATCAGCCTACCAGTCTTTCACAGCCTGCAACCCCAGCTCTAGGGAATCGAATGCCCTTTTCTGCCTTTGCAAGCACCTGCACTCATGTGCCAGGCAGTAGCAGTTTACGCCTTTAATCCCAGCACTCGGGAGGCAGAGGCAGGTGAATCTCTGTGAGTTCGAGGCCAGCCTGGTCTACAGAGCGAGACATTGTAGTCAGAAAGAGTGTTTATGACTTAGGAAAAGATTTGCCTCAAAAGCATGAAGATCTATGTCAATTGCAGAATGAATTAAACAATCTGGGTGAGTCAGGCAGTGGTGGGCACATCTTTAATCCCAGCACTTGGGAGGCAGAAGCAGGCAGATCTCTGTGAGTTTAAGGCCAGTCTGGTGTACAAAGCGAGTTTCAGGACAGGCTCCAAAGCCACAGAGAAACCCTGTCTCAAAAAACAAAACAAACAAAAGAATCTGGGTGTGGTGGTGCAAACCTTTAATCCACTACTTGAGTGACAGAGACCTGGGGCTTAATGGCCAGCCAGCCTCGCCTAACCATCAGGTTCCAGGCCAAGGGGAGGGCCTGACTCCAAAATAAACAAAATATAAAAATAAAAGGGCTGAAAAAAAAATAAAATAAAGGGGCTGGAGAGATGGCTCAGAGGTTAAGAGCACTGGCTGCTCTTCCAGAGGTCTTGAGTTCAATTCCCAGCAACCACATGGTGGCTCACAACCATCTGTACTGAGATCTGGCACCCTCCTCTGGCATGCAGGCATACATCAAGGCAGAATGTTGTATACATAATAAATAAATCTTATATATGTGGGCATGAAGAGATATCAAAGACACACTATGAAAAGTAAAAAGTCTTCAATTTTTATGACAGCTAAATTATATAAGAAACAAAATTGAAGTCAATACTAAAGTTAAAGCCTTGTCATAGTGCAATTATAATAAAATGAATTCATCATGTTTCTTAAAAATGCATGCATCTAGCTGGGCGGTGGTGGCGCACGCCTTTAATCCCAGCAGAGGCAGGCGGATCTCTGTGAGTTCGAGGCCAGCCTGGTCTACAAAGGGAGTTCCAGGTCAAGTCCAAAGCTACAGAGAAACCCTGTCTCGGAAAAAAAAAATGCATGCATCTAGAAAGTATTAACATACATAGTACACAAAGAATCGGGTGAGCACTCCCATTCTCACTCACCTGCAGCTGTTTGGCAGACAAATCCTTTGTTCCCCTGAAGACATAGCTTTTTGAAATGCCTTCACATCCAAGTTCATGAACCTGCACCATTCTCCCAAAAGTAATAAGTCCAACCAAAGCTGTAGGTGGCAAAAGACTCAATGACATCTGCATGGATTCCTTCAGAGCTTGTAAATCTTCATCTTCTATGCAAGTATCAACCACATAGAGAAATATCAAAGGCATCTGGGGACCACGCTTTAAAAAAAATGCAGTAAGAAACGGATTTATAAAGGTATTAACATTTTAGCACAATATTCAAGACAGTCAATCAAGAACTAATTAAAACTGCAAACAGTGAAATATTAATATGTGCATACTCTTTTTAACAATAGAGTCACCATGGAACCATGGAAAAGAAACAGGTTATATATGTGCTCTAGGAGAGAGCTCTGGGACACAGCACGGAATGAAGACTGAGGTTTAAAGGGCTGACAAGGTGACACAGCAGGAAAAGCACTTGTGGCAGAAGCCTGACGGACTGAGTCCAGCCCCAGAGTCCTCAGAGGAGGACAGCACTGACCTCTACCCCCAAACACACGCTACAGCAGGCACAAACCTGTGCTGTGCACACACGTAATAAAATTTTTTAAATTTAAATGTAAAAAATTTTAAAGAAAAATTAAACTTAGAAGCATATTCATGGAGATACACGCCTTTGATGCCAGAACTTAGAAGACAGTCAAGTCAAAAGGATCAACATAAATTCAAGGCCAGCCTGGTTTCACACAAAGACCCTGCCTTAGCTCAGTGGTAGAGCACTGACCTAGCAAGTACAGAGAGGCCCTGGGTTTGGTCCTCAGCTCAGGGGTAGGGGATCACACACAATATAGCAATACAGACCAAAAAATAAAATAAAAAGGAGGGTAACAGAAAGACCCTGCAATACAATATGTGCATACACATATATTTAGCTATATTTAGCTGGGTGTGTTAACACACACCTTTAATCCTGGCACTTGGAAGGTAAGAGGCAGGCAGATTCCTGTGAGTTCCAGACCAGCCAGGGCTGTAGAAGAAGATCCTGTCTCAACACACACCACATGCATGAGGGGTTACTTAATGACATGAAGTTTAGTTTATTATAAGTATTTATCATTTTCAAACTGAGTGTGGTAGTGCACAAGCAGGACCACAGAGAACTGAAGGCCATCTTCATCTACATAGGAAACTCAAGGCCAGCACGACAGACATGAGAATATGCTGTAAATAATAATAATGATTTTAAGGTATTTTCAAATAATCATTTAACAACTACAAAGTTCAGGCCAGGTATGGGCACACCTGTAGTCTCAGCTAACTCAGGGAGATCTCACTTAGAACAACAAAATCAGGACAAGCTTGGTTTAATAACAAAGCGGGGTGCTAGATAAAAAACAAGAGATAATATATATTACTTTAAAAGTATAAACCATGTACCAAGTTTTTGGTCAAAACTTAAATAAAAATAAAATAAGTTAAATATCCTTCTACTATGAGTGAAACAATATACTACTCACGTGAGTGTATTTCTGAAAGTACAGTCACTTTTTAAAATTATTTTTGTTTGTTTGGGCTTATTTCACTTTTAACTATGTATCTGTGTGTGGGTGTGTGGGTGCAGGTGCCCCCCGAGACCAGCACAGAGCATCAGTTCAGCTGCACTGGGAGCTGCAGTTACAGGCAGTTTTGAACAAACTGGCACAGTGCTGTACACTGAACTCAGGTCCTCTGTAAGAGCAGCAAGTCTTCTTAACCACAGAGCCAACCCAGCACAGCTATATTTAAATAATTTGATGGCTCAGAGGTTGAGAGCACTGATTGCTCTTCCAGTAGAACCGGGTTCGATTCCCAGCACCCACAGGTCAGCTCACAACTGTCTGTAACTCCAGTTCTAGGGGACCTGACACCCTTACACAGACATACATGTAGACAAAACACCAATGCACATAAGATAAAAATAAATGATTATTTAAAATAATAATAATAATGAGATAATGTCTAGAAAATAATTTCCTAAGCCTGGGATGACTCTTCAGAAAATCAAAACCTAATCCGGTTTGTCAAACATAGTGACAAGTCCTAGTGAATCACAATTCTGTTCCTAGCCAGGCATAATGATGTACACCTTTAAGCCCTGCCCTTGAGAGACAGACAGAGGAAGCCTGCTCTACAGAGGGAGCTGCAGGCCAGCCAATGCTTTGGAGACAGGCACTATCTCAAAAATACATTTATAGTTTTAAATTTCCACACTCTTGTGATTTTTGTTGCTTTGAGACAGGATCTCATAAAGTCCAGGTGGACTTGAACTCATAGACCAAGATGACCTGGGATTACAGACATGACTAATCTGAATTCTGACTATCATCAGATAATTTCAGTCAGAAATGACCTTCATCAAATCGACCTTGAGGTTTCTTAACTGTGAAATGCTCAATTCAATTTGCTGTCAGGCCCTTAATGTGATCTCCATTTTCATAATGATTCTGACATAAGCCCTTGCCTACTTATAGCTTTCTTAAATACCTACTCTCGCGTTCTTACCAGAACTACATATTCAATGCTTGAAAACTGGGGTAAAAGCTCAGCAGGCTGATTCAGTTCAGATATCCCAGCATATGTAGGTGGAAACTGCAAACAAACAAACAACAAAAAAAAGTTATCAAATTATTGCCAAAAATAAGGTTTTAAACTCAAAATTATTTCTTTATCATTTAAATTTTTGTCTAGGTTTCTGTTGTTTTTGTTTTATGCACCCCTGGATGTCCTGGAACTCACTATGCAGATCATGCTGGTCTCATTTAATCATTAAAAAGTTATTTTCAGGCTAGTGAGATGATTTAGTGGCTAAGGGCTCTTGCTTCTAACACTAACTACCTGAGTTTGATCCCTGGAGCCCCTGGAGTATGAGGAAAGACTCAAATCCTCTCAAGCTGTCCTCTTACCTACACATGCTCACCTCTGCACATGCACACCCACCCACAACCAGTGAACGCAAGGAAAACAACTATTTTATCCTTTTTCACATAAGCAGTCCCTACATGACCAGCACTACAGCATTAGCATCCTTAAGAAACGTCCTTACAGGGAGGGGGAGGGAAATGGGAGGCGGGGAGGAGGTGGAAATTTTTTCAATAATAATAAAAAAAAGAAAAAAGAGAGATGTCCTTACCTGATTCCTTTGGTAACAAAAGTTGCAAGCCCAGAGTTTTGCTCGATAGTCCACTTGACTGTTTTAAGAAAAGACAGATTAGTTAGGTAATGTTTCAGTTAATTTTACAAGGACCTTAATTTAAATAAAATTAATTTTATTTAAAAACATGAACGGATTAAAATTGATGATCAAAGTGACTTGCTTTTAACTGGGAGCGTAAGAACCCAGGTAGTAGGCCTCTGCTACCACACCCATCTTAATAATGTAAGATTATAAAGTAGCAATAATAAAGACTAATGGGCCAGCAAGACAGCTCATGGGTCAAAGTGCTTGCCAAGTAAGCCTAACAACCTCAGTTCAATACCCAGAGCCAAGGGAGAAGGAGAGAACCAGGTCTTAAAAGTAGTCCTCTGACCTCTATGCTCGCTCGCTCTCTCTCTCTCTCCCTCTCTCTCCCTCTCTCTCTCTCTCTCTCTCTCTCTCTCTCTCTCTCTCTCTCTCTCTCTCACACACACACACACACACACACACGATTTATTTAATTATACAGATAAGAAAACAAAGAGAGATATTTCTACAAAGTGTGTGTGGAGCAGTTACTTTACAGCACAGCCTTCTTGGGTAAGCACGGCAGCACATACGTGCAATCCCAGCACTTGGGAGGCAGATGCAGGAGGACTACATACAGCAAGTTTGAGGCTAGTCTGGGCACATAACAAGTTCCAGGCCAGCCGGGGCTACATTGTGAGACTGTCTCACAAAACACAAATTGACAGCAGCAAAGATAACCAATAAAAACAAAAGAGATCCTTCAAAACTTGAAGAGCAGCCTGAAGGAAAAGAAAAACTGGAGGCAGAACAATAGCTGAAGACACAGTTCCAGGCTGTAAGTAAGCTGGTATGCTCAAGGCTCAGGAAGAAAAGAGATGTTAAGATGGTACATCAACCAAGAAGACTGGGTACGCCTATAATCCCAGCACTAGCAACACCAAGTAAAAGATGAAGACTCCACAGTGCTCTGGATTAGACCTGACAGCATTCCCTAGCAAACTGGATTGGAGAAAAGGCAAAAGAAAGAGAAATTTAAAAAATGTTTCTGGAGATTTTGCCTTAGAAATAAGTAGCACCTTTTGAATATCATGCTAACTCATTTATGACTTTTCCAAGTCCTACATACATAGCCAGCACCATTCATACATAGCCAGCACCATTAATAGGATATAATAGTTCTTATAATGATGTTTGTATCTGGTCTCTTTACATTACTAATTCATTATAACTAGAATACTAAAATTTAAACTCTTGGGATTTCTTTGACTATAACTCCAAATACAAAAAAAAAAAATGGAATTCTTTAAATAAATAACTTTTTATTGAGATATCTTATGTAGCCCAGGCTTTGAATTTGCTATGTAGCTAAAAATAATCTGGAGCTTCTGATTCCTCTGCCTCCACTCTCTGAATGCTGAGATCGCAGGTGTGCTGGTTTATGCGATGCAGGGGACTGGACCCAGGATTTTGTGTGTGCTAGGTAAGTACTCTATCAACTGAGCTAATCCCCGGCACAAATTACAGTTCTGAACTATTTTACCACAGTAGTTACTTCCATGTATTTTAATTACCATAAAGGATTCAAAACTGCACGGCAAGTGGTCCTACTGCACAGGACAGGCTCGTATTGAATGGGCGGTAAATCGGGTCTCTCCTTTAGCGGTGTGAACAGGGCTGCCACTGGAACAACCATTCTCGTAGCTTCCAGCCGACTAGATGGCCAAACATTCCAACTGAAGCGGACACCATCTCGTTCTTCATTTTGTTGAATAAACTCCAAATAGGTTGTCATTTTAGTGCTTGATTCTTATTTCTGTCTGAAACATAAATTAAAGATATTTAAAAATCCAGAAGCCTCATAAGAAACTCAAAGTAAAAATGTTTTCCTACCTCCAGAAATATTAACACATTAAAAATTATGACCAGCCGGGCAGTGGTGGCGCACGCCTTTAATCCCAGCACTTGGGAGGCAGAGGCAGGCGGATCTCTGTGAGTTTGAGACCAGCCTGGTCTACAAGAGCTAGTTCCAGGACAGGCTCCAAAGCCACAGAGAAACCCTGTCTCGAAAAAAAAAAAATTATGACCAAATGAAAATATAGTAACTCCACTCATAATCTATAATGGCTCTACGGAGCCTATTGCTCGTGAAGCTTAGTAAGAGGAAGGGATTTTAGATAACTTAATTCACTCTTAAAACTACTGACAAGGGGGGGCTGGAGAGATGGCTCAGAGGTTAAGAGCATTGCCTGCTCTTCCAAAGGTCCTGAGTTCAATTCCCAGCAACCACATGGTGGTTCACAACCATCTGTAATGGGGTCTGGTGCCCTCTTCTGGCCTGCAGGCATACACATAGACAGAATATTGTATGCATAATAAATAAATAAATATTTAAAAAAAAAAACTACTGACAAGGTAAGAGGGCTCAGTGGGTAAAGGAACTTGCTGCCAAGTCTGATGACCAGAGTTTGATCCCTGGGACCCACATGGTACAAGGAGAGAACCAAAGTTGTCCTCTGACTTCCAAACGTGTGCTGTGCACATAATGAGCCACATGCACTTAGTCACACACAAAAGAAATAAGTAAAATTTAAAAAAATAAGAAACTATGACAAATATATAGTAAGCATCCTTATTATTTATCTAAATATGTATAGAGGAAAAAGGACAAAAAGGGAATAGGGAACTAGACCCTATGATTCCCATCAACTTTGTAAGTCATGTAATTCTAATAAGCATATAAAATCATAAAATTCTAAAATATACATGGTTTTTAATTCAAAAATGGCAAGCTCTCACCTGACTTTCTAGAGGAGAGCATTTAATAGCATTTCTGCTAACAAGAAAGCTTCTCTTGAAACCAGGTAGAGAGTACTAGAGGCAAGGCAAACAAACGCCTGTTAAGTGGTGTCCCAGGATTCACATAGCGCAGAGCTCCTCGTAGAAACGGAATCCTAACTTGTGAAGGCATTTTAAGACATAAAATGCTAAGATACTATTGCAAAACCACAGCCAGGTTTAGGCTTTCTGGTTATTGTTTGTCACTCTCATCGTTCTGAAAGGTCTCGCTATATAATCCAGGTCACCCTCCAGCTGCAGCCTCCCAAGCCCTGGGATTATAACTGTGTGTCGCTACAACCAGGTAGCTTATTACTTTCTAAGTGGCTGGCTAAGGTGTCGGCTTTCCCATCTAGAATTGTCCTGACTCAGGCTTTTAAACCACAGAGTGGTTTGTCATGAATGGAAGCCAAAGAATTTAAACAAAATACAGAATTTCAAGTACTAATCAACAAAAATGAAGGAAATCGGGCTAAAAGACTGAGGCTGGAGAGACGGTAATAGTTAAGAGCTCACTGCTCTTTGCAGAGGACCTAAGTTAGTTTTTAGCACCCACATGGCAGTTCACAAATATCTGTAACTGCAGTTTCAGGGGCTCTGATTCTCTCTTCTGGCTCCCAAAGACGCCAGGTACACAAGTAATGCAAAAACATTCAGGCAGGCAAAGTACCCACAGACATTAAAAAAAAAGAAAAGAAAAGAAACAACTTAAAGGAACAGGAGGGCTGGAGAGATATGTCAGTGGTTAAGAGCACTGGCTCTTGGGTTCCATTCCTAGTGTCCACAGCCAGATTCTATAGCTCGCGTTCCAGGGGATCTGGCACCCCCTACTGGCATCTGAAGACAACAGGCACACAAGTGGTATACGGGCATTCACGCAGGCAAAGCACCCATACACATAACACAAAATATTTTTCAGTTAAGTTTAAAAACAGAATTGAAAATCATGGACCTACACTCTCAGAAGAAAGAATAAGGATGTTAAAGTTGCCAAGAAGGATGGTGGGAAATAAAACTGATTTTAAATGAATGGGTTTGTTGGCTTTATTTTTAAAAGACTGCAGGAAACTATCCTGCCTTTTCTGCTATGTGAGAATACACTGCAAAGTACCACGTATGCACCAGAGAAAAGGCCTTCACCAGACACCCAATATAGCATCTTGATTTGGGATTCCCTCTAAAACTGAGAAATAAGTTTCTAGTCAATAAAAAATACTGATATGACCAGGTGGGAAAGTGTTGTCAAACTTAGGATTAATTCTGTGAGCCATTCCGCACTAATGGATGAAGTTGCTGGAAACCACCAAGCTTGGATGACTTTCCATCTGCTGCTGTCCTATGTGCTAGGCTCTCTCCTTGAAAAGAGAAACAACCAACCAGTCTGGTATAACCAGCAAAGAGAAGTATGACGGTACAAACATGCAACCCAAGCACTAGGAGAGGCTGAGACAGGAGGATTACTGTAACCTGCGCTACAGGCTGACAGAGTGAGATCCTGTCTCAAAGAAATAATACTAAAAGTAAGGGGAGAAGAGAAACTGAGCAGAGATCACATAGTAAGACATGGTTACATAAATAAAAATCTTCAGCTGTTTCCCCTCTCCTCTCTGTTGGAATGCAGACTACACATAGCAGTCTTTGTTTAAGAGATACAAAAGTAAGCATGTTTTTCTTCAGATCATCAACAATGTTTAAAAGGAGGTCCCGAGAACCACTGTTTAGGTCTCTCTCAGTGAGAAAGATTCAAAGACTCAGAAGGTGTTTACGAAAGAGCCAGGTTTAAGTTTCCACAACAGGTTATAGACTGGATATTTTTTTAAGCATGTTACATCCAGAATACTTTCTTAAATGATTTACTGCTCTTTTTATGTGTATTGTTGTTTTGCCTACATTTGTATTTGGTGAGGGTGTTGGATTCTCTGGAACTCGAGTTATAAACAGTTGTGAGCTGCCACGTGGGGGAGTAGGGATTAAATGCTGGTCCTCTGGAAGAGCAGCCAAGGCTCTTACTGGCTGAGCCATCTCTCCAGCCTATGGACTGGATTCTAACTCCGAAGGACTCCGAAGGCTTGTATTTTATTACGATATGCAAAATGTCACCTGAGTGATATCTGAGCACGATTTCCATTTCCTTCGTGTGTTCCTCCCAACCTCTCTGCTTTAAAATCACATTTACTCAATGACATCTGCTGTGTTTCTGAACTTCTGCGCAGGCCACACCTGCTCTCACTTGGTCTAGTTACAGGGCCATGAACAACACTTCGTTACTTTCAATAGCAGTAACTGCTCACGCTGAAAATCACAAATACCAGCACAAAAGCCCTTTCGCGAACTTCCTTAATGTGATAACAATTTTTGGCAAGCACTTTATTACCTCTAGTATTAGCATTAGCCAGGCATAGTTTTATATTACCTAACATAAATTCAACATAACATAAAGTTGGCACACAACTTTAATCCTAGCACTTGGGAGGCAGAGGCAGGTAGATCTCCTGTCAGTTCCAGGCTGCCAGATTGAGACCCTGGAGACCCTGTTAAACACACACACACCCTGAAATATCATTAGAATGCAGACTTAACAAACTCATCTTTTTAAAAAAGTGACATAAGATACAAAAGGCCATCCTAAAGAAATGTCACGTTTTTCCAAAGATTTATAGCAGTGAAAACTATTTTAATAATTCCTCCTGGTAGAACAAAAGCATCATGTCACTTTCACATAGCACAGCAAATATTTTCCTATAGTATCTTGAAAGGCTTTCCCTAGTTTTGTTTTTCTGTATTCCAATTTTAACCTCCTTATTGCATTCCTAATTGAAAAACACACAAATTGCAAATAAATTTAAGCTCCTTAGTTATTTGTTACCATTGTTCCTCTCTACATTTCAGTTGTAAAATATTTTACATATGTATTTATTCCATTTCATTTTTTGGTATGGGTGTTTTGCCTGCATGTGCATCTGTATATCATGTGTGTGCAGTGCCTGTCGAGGCCAGGAGAGAGTAGTGGACGCCCTACAAATGGAGTTACAGATGGTTGTAAGACAGTAGTGAGCCGCTGTGTGTGTGTGTGCAAGTGCGCGCGTGCTTGTCTACGTCTGTACAGGTTCTCTGAAAGAGCAACCCACTGGTTGCTCTTAACTTCTGAGCCATCTTCCCAGGCCCAGTTGTAAAATTTTCATTGAAATGAACTGAGTAACAAATGTTATGCTCTTGGGGAATAAACTTCCCTGGCCTTTAATCTTCACATCAGTTAGATGAGAAATTTGAGCAATAATACTATAGCGTCTAAGAAACAATTAAAACCATGTGGACTTTTGAAGAGCCTGGAAAGAAGAGATTTAAAATGCATTTATATTTAAATTTCTTTAAGCGAATATACCTAGCTGCGCGCGGCTTAGGGTGGGAGTGTGTTAAGACAGGACCAGACAGAAGGTGAGGTGAGAAAATGAATCCACATCCCTCTAGTCTACCTCTGCATTTACTGTGAATCTTACTCTTCCTTTTCCACAAACAGTAAAGCTCCACCGACAGAATGGATGCCCGAGTGCACGGTACTGCTCCGCTCCGAAAGGCGAGCATTAGGAACGGGCCCAAGGCATCAGCTTTCCCCGGTACTTTTCTCCTTAACCTTTCCAAGGCCCAAGGCCGAATCACGGGTGATGTAGTCACCTGGGTTCAAAGTCTAGGGCAGTCCTGATGAAGTCAAGAAACGAACCCTGAGGGCCCAGGGCCCAGGAGCCCTGGGCAGGGATGGTAAAGCGTGTCATCCAGGGGGTGCGGGTGGGTGCAGGGCCAGCTGCTCGGACCTCCCTTCTGCACCCCGCTCCCAGGCTTCCACCTGAACCAGGAGTCCTGGAGATGGAGATGAGGGCGCTCGGTCGCCGTGACAGGCTCAGCGCTCTCGGGTCAGCGCTGGGCCACACAGCCTCCGGCGCGCCTCGCCCTCAGGCTTGGGGACAACGAGGACAGAGCCAACACCGTCCTAAGACCCCGGCCCGCTGCCCGCTGCCCGCCTCCCAGCCCGGGCGGAGCAGAGGTGGCAACGACGCCCGTCCTTACCACCGGACCTTCCGACGAGCTCCGCGCCAGTCGCAGCCTCCGCCTTGCAAAGTCAGTCTCCTCCGCCGCCCGGGAGCAGCCGTGGCACCGCAATCAGGGGCGGCACCACCCCGCCCCCGGCCTCCAGGACGGCCTCGGCCTGGACAACATGGCTGGTGCCGCCTCTGCCACGTCAAAGGGGAGGAGGCGACGAGGGGCGGGCAGCGGAGGGGCGGGGCGAGAAGAGGCAAGGGCGGGGACAGTCCCGGAAGGGGCGGGGCGCTCAGTTGGTAATGGGCGGGATGAGTGGCGGAAGAGACGGACCGGGGGTAATAAAGAGGGTGGGGCGAGCAAAGACGTCCCTGAGTGGCCCAGGCAGAGGGCGGGGATAGTTCAGGAATGGGGGGGTGGCGAGCGGCGGAAAGGCTGTAACCCGGGTAATAAGGAGTGGGACGTGGCGGAAAGGCACCGCTGCGAAGCTGCAGATCTCGGGAGTCGGGGAGTCATGTTAAGGTTAAAATACGCGACTGAGAGCCGGGCGGCCGTAGCTCACAGGCCTTTAATCCCATCAGAGGGAGGCAGAGGCAGGCGGATCTCTGTGAGTTCGGGGCCAGCCTGGTCTATAAGAGCTAGTTCCAGGACTGGCCCCAAAGCTGCTAGAGGTAAACCCTGTGTAGAAAAACTGAAAAAAAATAAAATAAGGAAAAAGTCAATGCACGACTGGGATAGAGTTACGGGAGAAAATATTTCCTGTTCACCGCCAGAGGGGCCTTTCGTGTCTACTCTTTGAATAATTGTTTTCCAGCTTTCTAATATATAGGAAAAAACTCCTGAGGGTTTTTTTTTCTGACAGATCTTATCCGTTCAGATGGAGAAACAAGGCAGTAGTCAACAATATTTGAAATATTTACTACAAAGAGATGCTAAGGTCCTTCTAATTTTGAATTCTCGTCAGTGTGTTAAGAGTCTATGAAATGGCTCAGCCAGTAAACTCGCTTGCTCCAGAACTCAGAGGTGGAAGGGGAGAACCTACTCTCCAAAGTTATACTCTGCCCTCCGCACCTGCTATCACATGCACGCATCCACACATATGCAAAATCACAAACATCGTCATTTTACACTTTTTAAGTGTCTCTCTAAGGTGGTGGTGGCGGCTCGTGCCTGAAATCCCGAGAGTCAAGGTAAAAAGACAGGCCAGCTCAATTTACATTGCAAATTGTAGACCCTTCTGGGCACTCTTCTGAAGAGACACAATCTCAAAACCCGAAAAATTATCCACGTGGGATATTTGGCTCATGCGTATAATCCCAGGACTAAGGAAGCTGAGGCCGGAGAATCGCTACAGATTGTAAAACAACTTGAGCTACTTAATAGGTTCAAGAATAGCATGAGCTTGGCGGTGGTGGCGCACGCCTTTAATCCCAGCACTCGGGAGGCAGAGGCAGGTGGATCTCTGTGAGTTTGAGACCAGTCTGGTCTACAAGAACTAGTTCCAGGACAGGCTCCAAAACCACAGAGAAACCCTGTCTCGAAAAAAAAAAAAAAAAAAAAGAATAGCATGAGCTGCACACCACTAAGATGCTCTCCGAAAAAGAAAAAATAAAATAAAAATTAAGCTCTCCCTGGAAACAACCTAGATGCCCTTCAATGGAAGAATGGATGAAGTATGGAATATATACGTATTAGAGTACTACTCAGCAGTAAAAAACAAGGACTTCTTGAATTTTGCATACAAATGGATGGAAATAGAAAACACTATCCTGAGTGAGGTAAGCCAGACCCAAAAAGAGGAACATGGGATGTACTCACTCATACTTGATTTCTAGCCATAAATAAAGGACATTGAACCTATAATTAGTGATCCTAGAGAAGCTAAATAAGAAGGTGAACCCAAAGAAAAACATATAGGCATCCTCCTGAATATTAACCTTTATCAGGCAATGAAAGGAGACAGAGACCCACATTGGAGCACCAGACAGAAATCTCAAGGTCCAAATCCGGAGCAGAAGGAGAGAGAGCACAAGCAAGGAACTCAGGACCGCGAGGGGTGCACCCACACACTGAGACAATGGGGATGTTCTATCTATCGGGAACTCACCAAGGCCAGCTGAACTGGGTCTGAAAAAGCCTGGGATAAAACCGGACTCGCTGAACATAGCGGACAATGAGGACTACTGAGAACTCAAGAACAATGGCAATGGGTTTTTGATCCTACTGCACATACTGGCTTTGTGGGAGCCTAGGCAGTTTGGATGCTCACCTTACTAGACCTGGATGGAGGTGGGTGGTCCTTGGACTTCCCACAGGGCAGGGACCCTGATTGATCTTTGGGCTGACAAGGGAGGGGGACGTGATTGGGGGAAGGGAAGGGAAATGGGAGGCGGTGGCGGGGAAGAGACAGAAATCTTAAATAAATAAATAAATAAATAAATAAAGCTCTCCATTCTTCCACTTTGTGTCAATTTCTTCCCCCGCAAAGCCGGAAAGGCACCACCCTCTTCAAAGGATTGTTAAGATTTAGATGACTGTAATGTGCTTCAACCAGTGGTTGAATTCTTTAGAACTCTAAAAATGATCAGTACAGCATTAATTTAGACACTATTCAATGCTATAAAAGTTCATCCTCGGTCCCAGCTCCCTACCCAAGCTTCAGAAGAGAAAATGGAATTAGGTTTTTTTTTAAAAAAAAAAAAAAAAAGACCTAGAAATTCTTTCGGAACCACTTCTGTTAGCTTCATTTCACCGCCGGAGCCATAAACTTGATGCAACCAGCAGGTTTGCGCGGCTCCGCCCCCCTAGGCCTATTCGCGTTGCGGAGGTCGCCGGAGCTCAGCATCAGCTGAGCGCAGGCGCAACAGGGCTTGGCGGGTTTGACTACCATGGCGTGGGTTCAGGCCGAGTCTGCGGTGGAAGAGTTGATGCCACGGTTGTTACCTGTGGAGCCCTGTGACTTGACGGAAGGTTTCGATCCCTCGGTGCCCCCCAGGACGCCGCAGGAATACCTGAGAAGGGTGCAGTGAGTGATGTTGCGCGAGTGGGCATAGACCTGGTGTCGCGCTTGACCCGTAGTGTGCGACAGAGTCCCTTTTCTGTTTGGGTTCCTGTCTCGGGCTGTCTGGGAAGTTTAAGATCCCTGTATATACAACCTACCGTGGGCAAATATGCCTTGAACTTGATTGCACGTTAAAAGGTGTGCTCTTAAATCTCTTTTAATCTAGGCAGTGTCAGGCGTTTTGTTCTTTTGTTGGGAGTCTGAATTTTATTTGCGATTTCATAATGAAGTAACATGCATCTATTGCACTGCACACGAGACACGAGCAAAGAGCAATAATAATAAGTTTCACACATGTACTGCTTGTAGGATCGAAGCGGCTCAGTGTCCAGATGTTGTGGTAGCCCAAATTGATCCAAAGAAGTTGAAGAGGAAGCAAAGTGTGAATATTTCTGTGAGTTTTACTAACCAAATGGGACTCTTCTAACCACACACAATCAAATGACTGAAGATTTTCTATCTTATCAAGAAAATCAGTTATGGCCTGACAGTGGTGGTGCACATCTTTAATCCCAGCATTTGGGAGTTTGAGGCCAGCCTGGTATGCAGAGCTAGTTCCAGGACAGTTAAGGCTTCACAAAGAAACCCTGTCTCGCAAAAAAAAAAAAAGAAGAAGAAGAAAAAATAATAAATTAGTTAAGGTTAGATTGCTCCCTACAAACTTAGACATCACTTGCAGGCTCACAAATTTTGGTTTGGATGCCAGCCTGCATTATGAGACCCCTTTGAAAGTGTAAATGTGTGTGTCATTTAAAAGATTACATACACACACCTCGAAAAAATACTTCAATTGTTTACTAATGCGGACCTTTACAAGTAAAATATGAAGGAATGTTTTACTGGCTATACCTTTATAGTTATTATCAAACTGGTGCTTGGTGCACATTCTCCATTTGACCTGGTATTTTCTCAGAACGGAAACACAAATGTCGTAGCATCCTTCTGTCCTTTCCGTGCAGACTCTGGTCTTTATTCGTTTGCTTATCCTGCACACTTTTTATTAAGCAGTTAGGTTGCGCTGGATACTAGGAACACAGCAGAAGATAATAGAGGAAAGGTGTCTACAGAGCAGGCATGTTGGTAAACACTTGTAATCCCAACACTTGGAGGTAGAGACAAGAGTGTTGGGAGGTCTAGGTAATTTTCTATTATATAGAGGGTTTCAGGCTAGCCTGGAATATATAAGACCCTCATCTCAGAAGGAAAGAATGAGGGAAGTCCCCTATGCCTGTACAGTAACAGTTTCCTAAAGGACACAGAAAATAACCAAATAATTACGCCATCTGGTCATTGCATGAAGAAAATGAACAGCACTCAATTAATAAAATGACTGCAGGCCTGGAAAGATGGCACAGTGGTTAAAAGCCCTGGATGTTCTTCCAGAGGATGCAGGTTCAGTTCCCAGCACCCATGTGACTACTCACTACTATCACTAAGCTCTAGTTCCAGGGGCTCTGATGCTCTCGTTTCACCCCTTCAGGTACCAGACCTGCACATAGTACACAGATATGCATGCAGACAAAACATGCACACAAAATAAATGAAACTTTTTAGTTAAAAATCTCTCAGCACTAGAGAGACAGGCTGGCAGACCTCTGTGAAGTTCAAGGCTAGCCCAGTGTACACAGTGATTTCCAGGACAACCGAGGCCATGAAGGGAAACCTTATCTCAGAAAAATGGAGGAGGGAGGTAGGCGGTTGCTGAGATCAAGTATTTTGGTTGTTTGTTTTGTTTTGTTTTGTTTTTTTTAATTTTTGAGACAGGGTTTCTCTGTAGCTTTTGGTTCCTGTCCTGGAACTAGCTCTTGTAGACCAGGCTGGCCTTGAACTTACAGAGATCGCCTGCCTCTGCCTGGGATTAAAGTGCGTGCGCTACCACCACCCAGCTTGAGATCAAGTTTTTGGGTGTTTTTGGAAGGTTTTTGATAAATTTTTTGTGTTTGAGGCAATTCCTTTAATGTTTATAATACGGATACTTTAATTCAGGCACTATAAGGTTATATAGCTTCACAAATTTTTACTTGATGGCACATGATTTCATGTAAACTTAGCTTTTTTTCAAATTTACCCAATTGTTTTATTAGAAGACGATGCCTGATCACTTGTTATCTGTGTGCTGTTTTGGAAAACAAGAGTAAGGTTAGGCACATAGGGTATTTAACTACTTTGTCTGAGAACTCCTGGGGTCGTGATGCCGTCACCATGCCCACCCTTACCCCCCCCCCAAAAAAAAGGGGGGTTTAAAAATGTAGATTTTTTTTTTCAAGTCAACTATCTTTGAGTTTTGGGTTTCATTTTTGACCATTCCAAAATTTTTTATTCTCTCTTCTTTGTTTCTCCTCACTATTATAGAAAAATAGAATTAAGTTATAATCCTTTAGATTCATATCCTTCATATTTCATAAGAACTTCACCTCCAACATTCAGCCCATATTTTTCTAAGTAAAATGACAAAGGGTCTCTCTTTTTTTATTTTTTTTTATTTTTTTTTTTTTTTTGGTTTTTCGAGACAGGGTTTCTTTGTGGTTTTGGAGCCTGTCCTGGAACTAGCACTTGTAGACCAGGCTGGTCTCGAACTCACAGAGATCCGCCTGCCTCTGCCTCCCGAGTGCTGGGATTAAAGGCGTGCGCCACCACCGCCCGGCTCTCTTTTTTTAAAAAAATGATTTTGTTATTTTTACTTAAAACGCATTTGTATTTTGCCTGCTTGTGTGTCTGTATGGGGGCATCAGATCCCCTGGAACTGGAGCTACAGACAGTTTTCAGCTGTGATATGGGTACCGGGAATTGAACCTGGAACCTTTGGAAGAACAGTCAATGCTGTTAACCACTGAGCCATCTCTCCAGCCCCAAAAGATCTCTTTTATTAACTGGTTCATAGATGTAAAGTAAACTACCTGCCTTTCTGCTCTAATAAAATGTACCTTTATTCTCTTAAATAATCTTATCATTCACTAAAACGTATTTACTCTTCATCTTGATTTTGCTCTTACTCTGCATAGGCATAGATTCTAATTACAGCACTGAAACAGCCTAACATCTGTGACCTGATTTCCAGCTTTCAGGATGCCAGCCTGCCCCAGAAGGTTATTCTCCAACACTTCAGTGGCAGCAGCAGCAAGTGGTCCAGTTCTCAGCTGTTCGACAGGTAAATGTCCCCTTCAATCAAATTAAACCTCCTCAGATGTACTTCTGTCCTTTGTCTGTAATTGAAATAATTATAAATACTCAAGTATTTGTGAATTACTTACCAAATTATTCTAATCATCAGAATATATTTGGCATTTATGTATTTTTTAAATTTTAGGGTAGTTTTTAGTTTTTCGTTCTCTGAAGATGATTAACTTTCCTTCCTGTAGAGTGTGAACAAGCACAGACATCACTGGAGAGCTCAGCAGTTGGACAGCAACGTGACAATGGTATGTGAGCTTCTCAGCTTACGTCGTCCAGTGTGTGCCTGTGAAATAATCCGTAGTCTAGTCTTTAAAGAGTTAAATGGTTAGTCTATACTATTCTTATTTTCCTACCTATGCCAATATGTGTGTATATCAGTTTGCTATAGTAATAGTCTGAGTCAGTGTTTAGTTACATTGCCCCAGCTGATGCGGAACTCATTATGTAGACCAGGCTAACCTTAGACACAAGGGTTTTGCCTGCTTCTGCCTCTGGTGGTGCTGGAATTAAAGGCATGCACCACCAAGACTGGCCCTTGACTGTTTGATTCACCTTATCTTGAGAGACTTAGGATATGTGAAAATGGTCAGGAACAAAATAGAGTATTACTGCTGTATCAGTTCTGCCGAAATAATAAGTAAGGCTGAGAAGTTAGGCTGTGTCCTTAGGATTATAGCCTAACAATATCCATAAAAGACTGTCAAATTACAATCTTACACAAGACCACCACCACCTTATACAGAAGGACTTCTGAGTCAGGAGCAGTGGCACTCTCCTAAATCCCAGCACTCCGGAGGCTGAAGCTGGAGGACCATAAGTTTGAGGCCAGCGAGAGTAATTTAAAGGTCAGTCTGGGCTTATAGGATAATCTTATCTCAAAAAAGCAAGTAAATGCAAACCTCTACCAGGACTTCTGCCCAGTTGCTCTTTGTTTGCCCTCAGACTTCTTTTTCAGAGTTTGCTCTGGTCCTTTCCTCCACCTCCCTAAGTACTCCTATGGCTTCCTATGTGTTTATTTTTCCTGCAGTGCTAGGGATTGAACTCAGGGCCTTGCATATGCTATGTAGTTCTTATACCTAGCCCTTGATTTCTTAAAACAAGTTTTGCTATGTAGCTCAGCCTAGCCTTAAACTTGGAATCCTCAAGCCTCTACCTCCTGAGTACTGGGACAGGCATGTGCTGCCGTGCGGGCATCTCTGGTTTTTTCATTTAGGTTGACAAATGGTGACTGTGTGACCTCTCCAGGCTTTTAAGGATTCTTCTAAACTGTTGCTTTTTTAGAATATAAATACATTTTCAGAATCTAAAGACACTGAAGGGGGGATTATTAGATTTTCTTGGTGAGACATTGATGTCATGCAATGAACATATTTATACTGCTTCACGGTAACCTGTGTAATAGTGAAGCCTGTGATCCATATTGGGATATTTCTTTCTGTGTCATAGCAACTTAGATATAATTAATTAACCTCCTAAAATATTAGCAGTTAAAGATTAGAATTGGGGAAGAGATGAATACATTATTCTAGGCAATTTTCTCCAATCTTTTAGAGAATCACACATTTAAGAAAGTGGCAAAAACTATTTATCTTCTGAAAGAGAAGAAAATACACTCCTTTTTTTAAAAAAGATTTATTTGTTTATCATGTATACAGTGTTCTGTCTGCATGTATGCCTGCAGGCCAGAAGAGGACACCAGATGGATTACAGATTTTTTGTGAGCCACCATGTGGTTGCAGGGAATTGAACTCAAGACCTCTGGAAGAGCAGCTAGTGCTCTTAACTGCTAAACCATATATCCAGCCCCAAAAATGTATTCTTTATGATCCAAATCCCCCTTTATAAATAGACCAGGCAGGGACCAGTGAGGTGGCTCCGTTTGTGAAGGCAATTGATGACCCAGTGTTTAATCTTCAGAACCCACATAGTGAAAGGAGAGAACTGACTCTTTCAAGGTGTTCTCTGACATGTACACGCATGAATGAATAGTAGAATTGGTTTGAGTTTTTGGAAAAGAGGACATCGAGTTAGAGTTCACTATGCAGCTTTAAAGGTCACATCTTCAACAGCAGTCACAGCCTACAGTTCTCGCAGTTAGTCCCAGCATAGGGGTCTAGAGAGTGTACACAGTTATGTCCATAGCTAGCACCATGTCTTTGAGTTGGGGTAATCGAGATATAGGGAACCCTCGGTTTCCTTTTTTTTTTTCTTGAAAATGAGCCAAAATTTTTATTTATTCTTTGCATTTGAAGTTCCCTTCAGTGGCATCTTTAGCCTCGCTTGTTTTTATGATGATCAGTGTAAAAATAAATAAATAGAAATAAGTAATTTTTTTTCTTTCAGCCAAAATCTGAAGATGAAGAAGGCTGGAAAAAATTTTGTCTGGGTGAAAGGTTATGTGCTGAAGGGGCTCTTGGACCATCTACAGATGAAAGCCCTGGGATTGATTATGTCCAAGTAGGTGGTGACCTAGATGAACATTAGCAGTGACAGACATGCAGACATTGACTAGTAGACTGGAGTTACCACAACCTGTTTGTGTGCGCCTCGTGACCTGAGAGCGGCTCGCTCTCTTCTCACAGGTCCTTACAAACAAAGCCGAGTGTGACTGGCGAAGACGAACTACTGTCTGATTCTGTGTAGAAAATACTAACCAACTTCCCACTTAGTTCATTGGCTTAGACAGTATCAGCCCACTTTCTAATTTACTGGGCTCATATTCTCTCGTATGTTAGTTATATAATGATTTTGTGAGTTAAAAGATTCTGTTATGGAAGGTGGAAGGGGTTTTATTTTGGGGCGGGGTCTCATTGCTGGGGCTGGCCTTGATATTACCTTCCTCCCGCCTTAGTCTTCTGAGTAAGCTAGGATTATGCGTACATTGCTGTCCTGTCTGCCTAAGATTCAGGGTTTGCTGGTTTGTTTGGTTTGGTTTGATTTTTGTGAAGCAGAGTTGGGAATTAATAAAGGGCATTTTTAATCTGAATTCAAAGCACAAAGAATAGTAGAGAAAGAGGCACTGAAAAAAATGCATGCCCTGGAACATAGGTGTGTACTTCTCAAGAGCTGCTTTGGTTTTCTTCGTTTTGTTTTGTTTTGAATGATTGAGCATGGGCTAAATACTAAGTTATAAGTAGTTATTGATAAATTTATTCTGCAGATGAAATATTGAGAGTATTTTTAAATTTTTCATAACTTTGTGGAGGATATGGAGACAGAGTCTTGCCCAGGGCTGACCTGGAAGTCACTGTGTAGCCCAGGATGGCCTTGACCTCATAATCATGATGGAATTTTCTGTCCTTTGTTAGGCGCGAAATTTTCCAGTTTGACCAGAAGTAAATGAAGCCCGACTTGTGCTGACATTAGTAAACCCCAGTCTCCTTTTCTCTTTCAGATTGGTTTTCCTCCCCTGCTTAGCATTGTAAGCAGAATGAATCAGGTAAGCATCCTCAAACAGTAACTCAGTCTTTTCTTGCAGTTTATATGAAAGGGTTTGAATCCACTTACTCAGCATTTACAGTGTTCAGGGTCTTGTCCTAGGCCCTGCAGTGATTCTGATTGTATTTCTATGTGAGAGAATAATGTTAATGGCTGTTTTATAGCTGAGCAAACAAAATTTCATCAAGTAAAAGGATCCCGTGACAGATGGCTCTTGTGTTCCTGATATGGTACTAACGTGTTCATTTGTGTACATTTAATTATGTGTGTTAAGCCTACATCTGAAATTCAGTACTTGAGGCCAAGACACAGTTCTAGTTTTAAAGGACCTGTCTCAGCATAGTTAGTGAAGGTTAAGATACATAATTTATTGGATAAAATAACTAATTTATTAGACCGAATGGGAAAAACAGAATTTTATTCATTAGTCCTTTAGGAGAGGAGATTTTTATTGCCAGCTTTAAAGCAAATGAAGCTATCGAATCAGTGATTGAGCCTTTAACCCCAGCACTCAGGGTGGATCTCTGATTTCAAGGCCATCCTGGTCTATAGAACGAGTTCCAGGAAAGCCAAGACTACACAGAGAAACCCTGTCTCAGAAAGGAAAGAAGCTGGTAGTCATAGTTGGGTTTTTTTTTTTTTAAGTACCCAATTCTCCACGCATTGATGATTTCATCTGTGTGATTTTAAAACAGCCTTCTCTAGCTAAGTTTGCTTCTCTTTAGAGTTGGTTTTCAAGTTTGTTTGAATTGGTAAGTAAACTAAAGGCTCTTTTTGGAGGCGTATTTGAAATTTTTTACTAGTGACAAACTAAATTTAAAGGCTGAGTTAACACTCGAGACTGTAAGACTATTTCTCTGAAAAGACTTTACATCAGGCTTGTGCTCACACTGGGAGGCAGCGGCCGCAGGACAGCCACAAGTATGAGACCCTCTTCTCTGCGCTGTGAACCCAGGCCAGTCAGGACCACATAGCGAGACCATGTCTCAAACAAAACAAAAGACCGGTTGCTAGTTACTGAGGGTTTTCTCTGGAAGCCTAAAGATCAAAGCCACTTTAACCTTGCAGCTGCTTTTTAGCTATAGTTAGTGAAGCTCGTGTTGAACTTGTCAGTGTTTTATCTCTAATGTCGCTGCCTGTCCCCACCCCACTGCTTTTTATTTTATTTTATTTATTTTTTTTTTTAGGCAACAGTCACTAGTGTCTTGGAATATCTGAGTAATTGGTTTGGAGAAAGAGATTTTACTCCAGAATTGGTAGTATTGCATCTTTTTCTTTTCATTATGCAGGCAAAATTATGTTTACTTATATGAGGTGTAACTGGGGTATTTATATTTACATATGTGTATGCATGTATATGTATTCATGTGTTCTGCAATATAAAATCCAAATCTTATTTATAAATAAGCACCGTATTTTCCTCATTAAGAAGGTCATAGGGACTGGGATTACCATGGCACCTGTCTGTGAATTGTAGCACTTGGGAGGCAGATGTAAGAGTTTGAGGGCAGCCTCAGCTCCATAGTGAACTGTAGGTCAGCCTAGGCTACAGAATAAGACCTTATCTCAAAAACGCAAAACAGGGGGCTAGAGAGATGGCTCAGAGGTTAAGAGCATTGACTGTTCTTCCAGAGGTACTGAGTTCAATCCCCAGCAACCACATGAAGGCTCACAACTATCTACTATGAGATCTAATACCCTTTTCTGACATTCAGGCAACATGCAGACAGAACACTGTATACATAATAAATAAATAATAATTAAAAAATATAAAACGGGAGCCAGATGGTGGTGGCGCGAGCCATGAATCCCATCACTCAGGAGGCAAAGAGAGGCAGGTCTCTGTGAGTTTGAGGCCAGCCTGGTCTACACAGTGAGTTCTAGGACAGGCTTCAAAGCTACACAGAGAAACCTGTCTTGAAGGGGAAAAACTTTTAGAAATGTATTAATTATACATTAATATGTTTATAAATTAAATTGATATGTATAAATATATAATCTATAATACAGTAACATATGAAATAATATATGTAAAGTGTTTCTATATCTATAAAATATATTTAATATATATATATGATGCAGGTTTTAAACGTGGGTATTAAGAGAAAAAAATTTTCTCAAAGAAAATTAATACTCACCAGGAACCTGGATGTGGTCTTCTCTGAGAGTCACTCTTTCAATCTTCAGGCAGGTGTAGTAGCACATGTAGTAATGAAATCCTAGCACTGAGGGCAGAGGCAGGCAGATCACTCATGAGTTCAAGGCCTGCCTGGACTACATAGCAAGTCTAAGGCCAGCAAGGTCTACAAAGTAGGCCCTGTCTCAACAAAAACAATTCTTTAGCCTATTTTTTAATGAGATAATACACCCCAGTGTGGTGATACACGATACACACCTTTAATCACAGCATTGTAGAGGCAGAGGCAAGCTGGAGACCAGCCAGAGATACATAATGAAACTTTGTCTCAAAAAACAAAAATGATTTTTCTTATAATTGATATCCTCAGAACAAGGCATGGTTTAAGATCCCCTTTAATCCCAGCATTCATGAGGCAGAATCAAGTAGATTTCTGTGATTTCCAGGCCAGCCATGGCTACACAATGAGACTCTGTATCCACAAAAAAGGTGGGGAGGGAAATAAACGATAGTACAAATAGCAGAAATGAGTTTGTTGGGAATTGGGTGCTATTTTAAAGGAGCTAGTGGTCTAGGTCTGTGGCTACAAGACAGAAGAACTATCATTTGATTTATTTGTCCTTTGATTTGTTCATAGCATGTAGGCAGATAACAGCATTAGGCATTTAGAAAAGCAGATTAAATAGGTGCTTCATTGTTTATTTATTACTTCTTAATTTTTACTTAGGGAAGATGGTTTTATGCTTTGCTGGCTTGTCTTGAAAAGCCTTTATTGCCTGAGGCTCATTCACTGATTCGACAGCTTGCAAGAAGATGCTCTGAAGTTAGACTCCTCGTGGTGAGTTACAGTGTATATTTCAGATTCTTATTGTCTACTTGTGTATATGGTGGGAGAGAAGATATCAGTGATATATGAAGTAGAAAAATGTGGGATTAGCCAGGCGGTGGTGGCACGTGCCTTTAATCCCAGCACTCAGGATGCAGAGGCAGGCGGATCTCTGAGTTCAAGGCCAGCCTGGTCTACAAGAGCTAGTTCCAGGACAGGCTCCAAAGCTACAGAGAAACTCTTGTCTCGAAAAATTTTAAAAAAAATGTGGGATATGTTATTAGTTGAGAATAAAGCGGCCACAAAAATAAGTCTCAAATATGCTAAATTAAATAATGTAAAGCCAAATATGGTGGGCAAGACTGTAATCCTGTCACCTAGGAGGTGGAAAGGGGAGTAATGCAATTTAAGTCCAGCCTGGGCTATACAAAAGACCCTCTCAAAAAAAGGGGGAGGGCTGGAGAGATGGCTCAGCGGTTAAGAGCATTGCCTGCTCTTCCAGAGGTCCTGAGTTCAATTCCCAGCAACCACATGGTGGCTCACAACCATCTGTAATGAGATCTGGTGCCCTCTTCTGGCCTGCAGGCATACATGTATACAGAATATTGTATACATAATAAATAAATAAATATTTTTTTAAAAAAGGGGGAGGGAGCAAGCATGATGGCATACACCTTTAATCCTAGCACTTAGAAGGCAGAGGCAGGTGGATCTCTGTAAGGCCAGCCTAGTCTGCAAGTGAGCTTCAGGCCAACCATGGCTACAGAGTAAGACCTGTCTCAAAAAAAAGAAGAATGTGGAAAAAAAGTACAGTGAAGATTTTTCCCCCAGGTAAAGGAAGTGTGAAGGTACACAGACAAGATCTAAAGTGGCCGAGTCCCAGAACTTCGGCTCTGATGCTCGTGACTTCTATCCTCCTCTTAGTCTGTTTTGTGCTGCGGTAGCAAAGTGCCTAAAGCCGGTGTTTACTAAGTACCGGGGAGTCGAATCCAGGGACCTGAGTGTGCTGGGCAAGCACTCTCCCAGCCTGAAAAGAAACTGATTTTAGTTCAGTTTTGGAAGCTCAGAGGCCCCATCTATTCTACCTCCCAGCTACATCGTGATATAATGGGGAGGCTCACCTAACGGGAGCGTATGTAACAACCCCTGTTGTAGTGCCCATAAACCTAGAACCCTTGGAAACAGCATTAATTTTTTTTTAACCTGAGACAGGGTCTCTCCGTGTAGCCCTGGCTGTCCTAGAACTCATTCTGTAGACCAGGCTGACCTCCAATTCAAAAGGTCGCCTGCCTCAGCTTCCTAAGGGCTGGGATTAAAAGCGTGCGCCCCCACTGCCCCATCATTAATTGTTAATCTTTCTGAACAGCATCTTTCTTTAGATAATGATCTTGGGCTGATGACCTGAGTTTGATATACTGGGAAATACACACACACTAAATAGAAACATAATTAAATAAAATAAAGCTGCATGGTGGTAGCACATGCCTTTAATTCCAGCATTTAAGATGCAGAGGCAGGAGAATCTCTGAGTTCAAGGCCAGCCTGGTATACAAAGTGAGTTCCAGGACTATTACACAGAGAAACCCTGTCTTGAAAAACCAGTAAAATAAGAGATTGTAGCTGGGGCTATAGCCTGTTGATTACAGTGTTCATCCAGCATGCACAGGGTTCTAGCCATAGCACTGCATATTTTAAGTGTGATGACCCAATCTTGTCAGCACTGGGGAGGTGGAGGCAGGAGGATCAAGGACAGCCTGGAGACTACATAGGAATTTTAGGCCCCACTGAACTACATGGAACCTAAGCCTGAGAGTAAAATAAAGGGCCTCTTGTTAGTAACTAAAGAATGCAGATACCTGGAGGCCCCCAAATTGGTTATCCAACACCAATTGGCCAGCCCCGAAATTGTGTGCATAGGTAACAGCATATGGACTAAGCAGGTTGTGTGTGTGTGTGTGTGTGTGTGTAAAGAGGAGAAGAAGCCATGAATTTAAGAGAGTAAGATAGGAGTACTTGGAAATGATTGGAGGGAGGAAATTTGGGATCAGGGAAAATAATGTGTTTATATTTAATTTTATTTTATAAATAAAAGATGGCCCAGATGTAGTGACATGCCTTTAAGCACTCAGGAGACCAAACAGACAGGTCCCTGTCTACATACGCAGTCCAGTGTACATAAGGAGTTCCAGGCCAGCTGGGGTATACAGTGCAAACTTGCCTCAAAAAAAAAAAAATACCCCAATGTTTTCAGGGAATATGTAAGTTCAGTTTTCTTTTGTCTGTCCCTTTTGAGGACAAGGCTGGCCTTAAATTCACAGCTCCGCCTGCCTCTGCTTCCCAGTCTCTGCTGCCCAAGGCGTGAGTCAAACACCAGCACCGATGTTTATTCCATGTGGTGACGGCTATCACCTAATAAAATTTTCACGTTTTCATCTTAAAAGGAAATTTATTAAGGAAAAACTGTACTTTTTCTGTTTTCCAGGGCAGTAAAGATGACGAAAGAGTTCCTGCTTTGAATTTACTGATCTGCTTAGTTAGCAGGTAAATTAGGAGATCTGACTTCCTGTTTGTTATCCACATAAGGTAGAACATTCATTTTCAGTTGCTGTATATTTTTTTCTAGTATGTTTAATTTCATTTTCTTTTTTTAAAGATAGATATCTTCTTTTTAAGATTTATTTATTTTATGCAAGTGTTCTATCTGCATGTAACCTTTATGCTAGAAGAGGGCATTAGTCCCTACTAGACATGGTTGAGAGCCACCATGTGGTTGCTGGGAATTGGACTCGGGACCTCTGAAAGAGCAGCCCTTGCTCTCTCAACTGCTGAGCAGTCTCTCCAGCCCTTTATCAGTACTGGGGAAATAACCCATTGTCTTGTATGACAGGCGAGGGTCTACCAGCTAAGCTGCTTCTCCATTCCTTGTTTGGTTGAATACCTTGTATCAGGGTTTCACCTGGATTGATTTGGAAATATATTCTAAATCTAAACAAAAGGCACACATTGATTTTAGGTCTCTTTCTGGACATGTTTTTAATTGTTGATCAGTGGTTTGTTATTGTTGTTTGTTTGCTTTGTCCTGTTTTTGCTAGCACCTTTCTAAAGCTTCATAAATAATGCTTAACTAAATACCCAGATGCCATTCCCTTTCATAGACAAGATAGGATTGGAGAATACACATATGCTGAACTGAACTGAACTTCTAGGGGTTTTTCTTTGTTTTGTTGTTTTGTTTTGTTTTTTTGAGACAAGGTTTCTTTGTCTAGCTAGTCCCAATTGCTATACTACAATTTACTCCGTAGAACAGGCTGGTGTCAAACTGAGACATCCCCCTGCTTCTGCCTCCCAAGTGCTGGGACTAAAGGCATCCACCACTGCTACCCAGCTCATCTAGTTTCTTGGTCTATTAATAATTACACTGTTTAATAGATTTAATTTTACTGAGTGCTTTATATCACTCTTTTTTCTTAGTGTTTCATAATAGGTACTCATTTAACCCTACACCATTGATTTAGAGATGAAGAAACTATGGCAAAAAGATGAAAAGTAACTTTCCTCCTTCCTGAACATCACAGATGTAGTATGGTAGATAGCATCCAAACCCAGGCAGCTTTACTGAAGAACTCAGCATCCCCCTCCCTCGCCCCATTTTTTTCATGTGTAAGCTGTTTTCCCATCAGGTAGAAGGCTGTAGTTTAATCTCTTTATTATAGAGTTGAGAGCTTTTACTGCTACAGGTAGTGCTATACTTGATATGAATGCATATACTGAATTCCTTTTATTACTAGGTATTTTGACCAGCGTGATTTAGCTGATGAGCCATCTTGATAGAGCTTAACTCCTGGGGATGGAAGATAGTTCGTCGAAGGCGGCCTGAGTCCGAGGAAGCATAATGCCAGTTTGAGAACAGAGTACATCACTTCTTCCACACTCTGTGAAGTGTTTCATCTTAATCTGCAGCTCAAGTTGATATTCAAAATGTAGACAGTATTGAAATAGCTAAGGAAAAGCCCACGGGTATCTGATGAACAGTTGGGATAGTTTCTTCAGTCATGTGCGTTGAAAATAGATCAAGTGTGACTTATTACTTAAGCAGCTTGCATAAAAACTGATGAAATTTTATACCGGTCCCTGGTGCTGTTTCATTGTTTGTTTACAAATATACATATGTATTTATGTTAAATGTATTTTGACTACTCAAATTTTGTTTGACTCTTGAACAAAATAAAAGACTGGGTGTCCTTATAATTAGAATTCATACAGATGAAATGGCAAATATGTTCATAGTCAACAAAACTAACTAAATGTTCAGGTTTAAACTCAGTCATTTAATTGTACCACCAGATCTTTCTAGCAGATCATTTTCAGTAGTGTCCTAATGATGGTACGAACTTGTAGTCCCAGCATTTGGAGGTCTAAGCCAATTTAGGCTACATAATAAGACTCTACCTCAAAAAAACAAGGGAGTAGAGATGGATGATGAGCGGTTAGGAGCGCTTGCTGCTCTTGCAGAGGACGTACGTTCAGTTCCCAGAACCTGCATAGCAGCTGCCAACCATCTGTGCCGTCAGTTTCATAGCATCTTGTGATAGACCAGCTCAGACAGGACAGGGTCTCAGGAACAGGTGGGTGAGGAGTCAGCAAATGAAAAACAGACCCAAGACTCAAAGGAATTGCATCTGAATGCATCTTTACTAGGCATGAGACTCATCCTTATACAGAAAAAAATTGCTTAACAGCATGTATTATTTTTTCATGTGATACAGATTATTAGAATAATTATATCAGATACATGAGAATAGAATTTCATCAGACAGATGTCCCTGGGGTGAGTCTGCAGTTGGTCATGCTATACATGGCTTGGCATTAGTTTCGATATAAATCTTTTTTTTTTTTTTTGGTTTTTCAAGACAGGGTTTCTCTGTGGTTTTGGAGCCTGTCCTGGAACTAGCTCTTGTAGACCAGGCTGGTCGATATAAATCTTTATCTAGGTCATGAGTTTATGGCATTTTGAGCTAAGGGCAAGTGGTTGTGGTTAACAGTCACACGGTGTACAGTCTTTTTATATTTCTGTCATCTATGCAGAACTTCTTTTCTTCTCCTCCATATTTCTAACTCCTCAAACCTTCCCCAAAACCAATCTCAAGAAGTTACAGGCAGTTATCTCTCTCTTCTTATCCCATCTTTGCTGATTCTGTCTTAATTGCTTAATTAAGTTTGTCTTTTGTTCTTTATTTACTCAGCACCAGATTAAACTTGGAAACCTTTTTGCTTTAAATGTTAACCCATCTTTCTCCATTAGCATCATGTACTCCTATATATGGCAGTGTTTCGTCAGTAGACTCTGGAAACTTAAACATACTATCTTCCCTTCCAGAAGAAACCAGACTGCGTTCCTTAGGACATAAGCAGGTAATGCCAAAGGTGCAAGGGCTCCGATGCAGGAAGCACAGTACACACACGCCTTCTCTGCAGGCACTCTTCCTTGAAGTTTGTGCTACAGCCTACGTGAGAGATCATACAGACTCCGCAGGAGGTGGCATGTCAGGATCTTATATCGTGGTCTGCCCTCCAGGTGCTGGGCATGCATACTGGGTTACATAAAGGCAAAACACTTCTATACATTAAAAATAAACAAATCTAAACAATAAAGTCTAAAAACAAGAACATGCACCACAGCTGGACCTAAAGCTTCACATTGTGGGACTGGAGAGACGGCTCAGCCACTAAGCGCACTGGCTGCTCTTAGAGAGGTCCTGAGTTCAGTTCTCAACAACCACATGGTGGCTCACAATGATAGATAGTATGTATAGTACAATCTGATGCCCTTCTCACATAAAGGTGTACATGCAGATAGAGCACTCATATACATAAATAAGGAAGGATGCACTGGGAACTGATGATACGATACAGATGAAGTGTCAGTTATGGTTTGTTTGTTTTAGTTTCTATAGCCAGTAGCATAAAGTTATATATACTACTTACAGTAAAATTCCTGAGTAGGTAACATTTACAAAGCAGTTTTCCTTATGGAGTGGATTAAGAGATAATAAACTATTACCTTAATGCAATTCCATCTCCACTAGCAAGCTAAAGGATTGTTATTGCTAAGATAGGATGTTACTCCATAGTTCAGCCTGACCTGGAAGTTACTCTGTAGCCCAACATGGTCTCAAGTTTGTTAATCCATGCCTCAGTTTCCCAAATACTATAACAGTTATGAGCCACCATACCTGATTTGGCTTGAGGATTGTGAACAAAAGTGAGAAACCATTTTATAATGATTTAATTTGGTGTAGGGATATTTTGGGTGCTGGAGACAATTAGAAGTAAACATTTTGAACCATAAGACCTTTGCACAGTAACCCCACGGGTGTTTTCAGGACTCTAGAACTGTCCGCACCCTTCATCCAGCTCCTGACTTCTCATAACAGAAGTACAGTTATTGTGGAGGTAATTAATATCCACTGTGGTGGTCTGAAGAAGGTGGTCCCCATAGGCTCCTATAGTTGAATGCTTAGGGTGTGGCATTAGGAGGTGTGACTCTGTTGAAGGAAGTGTGTCACTGAGAGTTTCAAAAGCCCAAACCAGTCCCAGTGTCTCTTCCTGCTGCCTGCCCATTCCTCTCGGCTCCTACTTCAGCACCAAGACACACACAAAATGTAAAGGCTGGCCGGGCGGTGGTGGCACAGGCCTTTAATCCCAGCACTCGGGAGGCAGAGGCAGGCGGATCTCTGAGTTCGAGGCCAGCCTGGTCTACAAGAGCTAGTTCCAGACAGGAACCAAAGCTACAGAGAAACCCTGTCTCGAAAAAAAAAAAAAAAGTAAAGGCTGGGTGTCAAAAGCCTTGGAGAACGACTTCACAATTTATTTGTAACTTTTATGCCTGGAGCATTGATGTTAACTGTTCGTATGTATACTTCTATATATAGTGCAGTATTTTGTGACAATATGGGGGGGTGTTTTTTTGTTCTTTTTTTAAGATTTATTTATTATATATTCAGTGTTCTACCTCCATATTTGCCTGCATGCCAGAAGAGGGCACCAGATCTCATTATAGATGGCTGTGAGCGATCGATCATGTGGTTGCTGGAAATTGAATTCAGGACCTCTGGGAGAGCAGCTAGTGTTCTTAACCTCTGGGCCATCTCTGCAGCCTGACAATTTTTTATTATACTTTTACTGTGTGTGTGTGTGTGAGAGAGAGAGAGAGACAGAGAGAGATTTGGGCTTTTGAAGATAGGATTTCCCTGTGTTCCCTTAGCCAGTACAACTAACCTCTTGTCACCTTGACACACAAATATCACTATTAGCCACAACCTTCCCTTTCTTGTTCATCCCCAAGATCACACAGTAAATCGTAATGTAGATATATGATTACAAGATATCTGATGCGACATCAAAGTGATCATGACCCACAGATTGAGAACTACTAATATAAAGTACTTTACAAATTTTAAAGTCCCACAGTCTTCTTACAAATTCACTTAGAAAGTTTAGTCTCTTTAAAAAAATAATTCAAAAAAAAAACCAAAGTCGACAACTGTGGACTATAAAATCAAAAAGGCAATTCAAGGGAAGAACCAGGGCATAGTCACAATATGAAACCAAACTCCAACTGTGTGAGTAACTCAGTGTCCGATGCCTAGGATCCACTCACAAACTTCTGGGCTCCTCCAAAAGGCCTGGGTCACTTCTCGGGCTCCACCCACTGTAGCCTACACAGACTGTCTCCTAAGCTCAGGCCAGCTCCATTCCACTGCTGCTGCAGTTCTTGACGGCTGTCCCATGGTACTGGCATCTCCAAAATGCTGAGATCTGGTTTTTTGAGACAGTTTCTCTGTAACATCCTTGGCTCCTTGGCTGTCCCAGAACTCACTTTGTAGACCAGGTTGGCTTCAAATTCACAGATTCACCTGCCTCTGCCTCTTGAATGCTGGTATTAAAGGTGTGCGCCCCAGGTTTTGATCCAACGCAATGTGCTGGCTTGGTGGGAGCCTAGCCAGTTTGGATGTTCACCTTCCTAGATATGGACGGAGCGGGGAGGACCTAGGATTTACCACAGGGCAGGGAACCCTGACTGCTCTTTGGACTGGAGAGGGAGGGGGAGAAAAGTGGGGGGAAGGGGAGAGGGGTGGGAGGAGGGGGAGAAGAATGGGAGGAGGGGGAGGGAAATGGGAGGCTGGGAGGAGGTGGAAATTTGTTTTTTTTTTCTTTCTTTTCTTTATTCTCCTTTTATCAATAAAAAAATACATTAAAAAAAAAAAGGTGTGCGCCCCAACACCCAGCTATGAATGAAGTACAATCTTGACCACCTCTGGAACACGGCTTTTATGTGCTGACTTATCAAACACTTCCCAGATTTCACTTCAATGATGCCGGCCTCTTCTTAATCACTGCTAACTTCTCAGCTCCAGCTGACCAGCATCAAGTATCCCAGCAAAGCAAGGGTTTCACTTTAGTGGTTCTGGTATCTTGTAATCATAACCATTCTTCAGCCCCAGATAACCAGAACCACAGATTCTTAATTTAAAATATGCAGTGGTCTCGAAGTGCAACTTCCCAGAAAGACTTGGAATAACTCTCAAACTTCTCTGGAACTTCATAAGCCAGGCCTCCCTCCAATGTCTGCATTTCTCTCAATAAAATACTTATCTTCCAAGCTCCCACAGAACATTCGCCAAGCTTTGAACACTCAGTGGCTTTTCTATCCCGAGAGTTCCAAAGTTCTTTCACAATTCTCCCAAATGTGAGGTCTGTCACAGCAATACCCTACTCCTGGTACCAATCTCTGTCTTAATTAAGGTTACTATTGCTAGAAACACCATGACCACAAGCAACTTAGAGAGGAAAGGATTTATTTGACTTGTGCTTCCATATCACAGTTCATCATCAAAGGAAATCAGTGTAGGAACTCAAGCAGGGAGGGAACACAGAGGCAGGAGCTAATGCAGAGGCCATGGAGGAATGCTGCTTATTCCCTAGATCAGAGTGCTTTTTTTTGTTTTGTTTTTTTTTGAGATAGGGTTTCTCTGTGTAACAGCCCCAGAACTAGCTTTGTAGACCAGGCTGGCTCGAACTCAGAGATCCTCCTGCCTCTGCCTCTCAAGTGCTGGGATTAAAGGCATGTGCCACCACCGCCCGGCTCTTCAGAGTGCTTTCTTACAGAACCTAGAATCACCAGCCCAGGGATGTCCCCACCTATAGTCACTAATTAAGAAAATGCCTTATGGGCCCCTCTGCTTACAGCCCATTCTTATGGTGGCATTTTCCCAAATGCAGGTCCTTCCTTTCAGATGAGTATAGTTTGTGAAGTTGACATAAAACTAGCCAGCAAGATATGTAACCAATACTGGACTCAAATTTGTAGCCTTTTCCAACTTCAGCATCCTGAATGTTTGGATTATAGGCATGCAACATCATACCAAGCATCCAAACCTATTTTTATTATGCTCTGCTTTTAATCTTTTGAAATAGTATCTCATGTGCATATCACAAGCTGGCCTAAAACTTATGTAAAGAGAATGAGCTTGAATTCCTGATCCTCCTGAGTGCTGGAATTACAGACGTGTGCCTCCATACCTGAATTATATTAGGTTTTTTTTTTTAAGATTTATTTATTTATTATGTACACAGTGTTCAGGCTCCATGAATGCCTGCAGGCCAGAAGAGGGCACCATATCTCATTACAGATGGCTGTGAGCCACCATGTGGTTGCTGGGAATTGAACTCAGGACCTCTGGAGCAGTCAGTGCCCTTAACCTCTGAGCCATCTCTCCAGCCCGGGTTTGTTGTTTTTGAAGCAAATTTTTAATAACTCTGCCCAGGCAGATTAATGATCTTATGTCTCAACCCTCTGAGTGTTAGGATTACAGGCATGTACCAATAATTATTTTTAAGGTTCCAGGCTGAGGCTAAGCAATGTATGGTAGAATCATCACCTGGTACATGAAACTAAGTGAGGCTTAAGGTGCCATGGAGACCCAGAGATGTTGGAGATGCCAAGACCATAAGATATCAACAAAGGAAAGCTGTGGACATGGAGAACTGCTGGCCCAAGAGAAGTTAGAACATGTTGCCATCTACCCAAGTTCTTTGGAGTGGTCATGATTCCTTAGATGGGAAATGTGTAAGTGGAGGATATGGTGTTTGCCCTGCTAGGTTTTGGTCTTGCTCAGGTCTGTCTTTTCTGGATTTGCCCCCATTCCTCCCTTTTGGAATAGGAAGATTTATTCTGCCATTCGTTATATGTTGCAAATATGTAACTCATGTTTTATGAGGTTGCCTTGACTTTGGACTATGGGACAATTATGAGAATACTAAGGATTATGGGCATTTGCAAAAATTAATTAAACATATATTGTATTATAGGATGAAAAGAATTTTATGATTTAAAGTAATTGTCAGGTTTTCAAGTGGACAAGGATTGGAGATTTTGACAATCTTCATTGTCAGTATGACTGGATTTAGAATCTTAATGAAAACAGTGACTGGCTTATTTCATTTAACATATATTTGCAAAGTTCATCCATGTTGAAGTATGGCAGAAACTCCTTTACTTTTTCTTTTAAAGTCTCATGTAGAACAAACGGGCTAGTTTCAAACCCCACAAAGACTACAGTTGGTGTCTACAGTGTTCTGGTGAATGGCTTTGAACTCTTGATTCTGCTGCATTTAGCTACCAAGCTCTGGGATGCTGTGCCCCATCATGTCCAGTGTGTGGTGCTGGGGTGACACCCAGCTTCATGCATACGAGACGAATACTCTACCAACTCTGCTATATCCATAGTTCCAGAAATTTTCTTAAAGGCTGTTAATATTTAGTATGTATATACCATATGTTGTATGTTTTATTCTTTTAACTTTTTGAGGGACCCACCACCCAATTCCCAAATAATAACACATGGATCTTATTCTGCATTATGAATGCCTGGCCTTAGCTTGGCTTGTTTCTTGCCAGCTGTTCTTGACCTACATTAACCCCTCTAGACTTTTACCTAACTTCTGTATATCTTACTTTTCTTCTTACTCCGTGACTTGCTGTGTGGCTGGCCCCTGATGGCCTTCACTCATTGCTGCTTGTTCTCCCTCCTCCCAGATTTCTCCTTCTATTTATCCTCTCTGCCTGGCAGCCCCGCCTATCCTTGCTCCTGCCTCACTATTCACCATTCTTCTCTTTATTAGACCATCAGTGTTTTAGACAGGTACAGTAACACAGCTTCACAGAGTTAAACAAATGCAGCATAAACAAAAGTCACACACCTGAAAATACTATTTCCCAACCACCATATTTTCCTTCTGTCTCCATTCCTGCATACTTACTATTTCCCCTTCTTGGCTATTGTGAGAATGTCGTCAACCTGGCAGTGATCACTCCAGGGTCCTTCATTTCAGTTATTTTGGATAAATACCATTTATCCCAGCAGCAGGGGAGTTACTGCAAAGGACTTCCCGAGACCGTCCATAGACGATGCCAGCAGGATGTCAGTGAAGCATCCAGAGTGACTAGTCAATTGCCCTTGTTACATGAACCTGCACACAGAAGGGCAGTATCGTATCATACCTGGGGGAATACCAAGATGTTCTATCAGGCCGGGCGGTGGTGGCGCACGCCTTTAATCCCAGCACTCGGGAGGCAGAGGCAGGAGGATCTTTGTGAGTTCGAGACCAGCCTGGTCTACAAGAGCTAGTTCCAGGACAGGCTCCAAAACCACAGAGAAACCCTGCCTCAAAAAAAAACCAAAAAAAAAAAAAAAAAACAAGATGTTCCATCTATTATATCCACAATGGTATAGATTACGGAGTTTCTTGTTTCTTTTTTGTTTTGTTTTGTTTTTCGAGACAGGGTTTCTCTGTGGCTTTGGAGCCTGTCCTGGAACTAGCTCTTGTAGACCAGGCTGGTCTGGAACTCAGAGATATGCCTGCCTCTGCCTCCTAAGTGCTGAAGTTAAAGGCGTGCGCCACCACCGCCGGCAAAAAAAAAAATGTAGTTCATACTGGCCTCGAACTTGTGATCCTCCTGCCTCAGCCTCCTTCAGCAAATTCTACCGGCATGCACCACCACAACCAGTGAGTCTACTTTTGCATAATCACTGGAGTCTCAAGTATTTTATATTGATCCACACAAGTTGATTCCTGAGTGTATTTTTAGTCTAATGATCCGGTTTCACTCTTTTGCATATGGTTATTACTTTCCTAGCATTTGTAGAAGAGATGAGCTGGTTGGATTTTTTTGTCAACTTGATATCAAGCACTAAGTTATGGGATCAACCTAAGTTTCACCAACAGAACAGATAGGAAAATTGATACACACACATAAAAACTAAAATGAAATATTTTTAAAGGGATAATGTGAGCAGGAGTAAGTATAAAAATTACTTCCAACATACCTAATATTCTCTACTGCTACAGTTACCAAGCTAATCTACATTTCACTTCGATTAATCGGTGGAGGGCTCATGACTGAAATCTATTAAAGTAAAATTAAGTCTTCAAACAATTTAGACAGTAACATATGTATTTATATATACATATAAACATACAATGTATAAATGAAATCCTTATATAGGCATACAAATTCTCGACAGAAATAAATTATAAACATACAATAAAAATTAAGCTTAATTTAGCATAGTGGTTTCTTTTTTTAAATAACTAAAACACATTTATACTTTAACAAATTTTGGTCATTTGAATAGAAACTATTCTGATTGGTACATATTTTTCTATACAGCAATTCAACACACCCTGAGTTTCACTTCTCAATCTATGGTTAAATACATATAACACTACGAAATAAAGATGTTTAAAATAAAGAGCTGTACATCTTGGTGTCGTGTTCACTGACATTAGTCAAACAGTTCAGCTAGTTTACATCATGGTGAAAGGACCTTATTGATAGCCTTCGATGGGTGAGGTAAGCCCTCTGCTCCAGCACAGACCGCCAACAGTGAGCAGAGATCAGCACTTGCAACACTTTGCACAGGAGCAGCCTCTCTCGCGTTTCACTGCACTCTACAGCTTCTGTATCATCACCTGGAATTTGCCTGAAGAACAGAACAGAAAACAGGCATATTCATTTCCATTCAGGAAGTAGTTTCACTCAAAGAACTTGCTGTGTCAAAGGTCTTTTCATGCTCCTTAAGGTAGCCAATAAAGTCTATCCCATTGGACAGTTGTCTGTCCTTCCTACATCCTGGGTGTCCCCCCCCCGACCCCGTGTGTGTGTGTGTGTGTTTCTGAGACAAGGAGGTCTCATTATGTAGCCCTGGATTCGAGTTCACATGTAGACCAGACCAGGCAAGCTTCGAACTCACAGATACTGCCTGCCTCTGCTTCCTCAGTGCTAGGGTTAAAGGCGTGAGTCACCATGCCTAGCAATTCTGAGTATTTCATTACTAATTTGTCAGTTGATAAAAAAGAAATCCAGTTGGGCAGTGGTGGTACACGCCTTTAATACCAACACTTGGGAGACAGAGACAGGAGGATATCTTTGAGTTCAAGGCAGCCTGGTACACAGACAGAGTTCCAGGATAGGTCCCAAAGTTACACAGAGAAACCCTGTACTGGGGGGGGGGGGGGAGGAAAAAGAAATAAAAAGGAAAAGAAAAGAAATATATTGAAACTCAATTAAATTTTGTTTTTGGTTAGTCCTTGAGTGAAAAGATATTACATATTACCAAAATAAATGTGAAATAAATGATACTAAAATGAAAGTTTCAGAATTTTTAGTTTCTTCTACATTTAAAAGAAACAGACCTGGAAAAAAAATGATGTAAAACATATGTAAGATGAACAAACTTACAGGCAGGCATTGAAGATACTTCAGCTGTTACAATACTTTTTATTCCCAAGTTTGATAAGCCACCTCTGATTAAGCCACATGTAAATGCTAGATACTAAAAAAAGGAAAACATACAAAAAATATTAAGGATTTACTAAAACAATAAGGTATCGGTAAACAGGGAATTGATTTAAGCTGTGGCGTCAATACATCATTGCTGTATTTAAACAGGAGAATGAGAGAAGGGGAGGACAAGGAAGTGAGAGCAAGAAGAAAAGGCAGAGGTAATCAAGAATGAAGCTGTGAAGCTGGCCTTTAATCCAGAAGCAGGCTGACCTCTGAGTTCAAGGCCACACAACCTCTAACTAGAAAGAAAGAAACAGCGCAGACATTGTAAAAAGGCAGTTGGAGGAAAGCTAACTGTACTAAAGCACATGGGCAAATGACTAAGCTTAACCAACCGGGGGCTGCAGAACAAGGCTCGGAATCTAGTGTAACCACAGAACAGCAACAGGTTAAGTTTAGGTCAAGAAACAATAGCGTTGGCCTGTGAGTGTTCTCCATGCTGTGCACAGGGATCCAGCTAGACGCTTAGTGCAGCTAGTCACTTTAGCCTCCTTAATTTCTATCTTCTTGGCCTGCCTATCAATACTGCTGACTAAGCAAAATCTCTGTGCTGCTTTTTCCTTTTTCCTCTTTGAGACCGGGTCTCAAGTAGTCAGTCAGGCCTCAAACTTCCTACTCCAGCTTCCGTCTCCCCAAATACTGGGATTACAAGCATGTGCTATCGCATCCAGCTTCCTACAACCAAACATCTCATCTTGTTTAAGACTTAAAGCATAGATAGCTATGAAGCTTGTCTGTAATCCTAGAACTCAAGCGCCTCAGGCAGGTGGATCACTACAAGTTGGAGACTAGCCTGGGCTTTGTAATAGGAGCTCTTAACTCAGCAGACATCAATTCAGTACCCCAGCAAGAAAAATCTTTAACTTATTCTTCACACCTGAAGAAAGTAAGGTGCCCCAAAGTTAAGTGGAAACTAAAAATAGTAAAATGTGAATAAAAAGAGCAATGATGTGTATGTGTGTGTGTATGTATGTATGTATATTAACCATAAAAATGCTTGAAGCCTAACTTCATATGGTTCTAGCTCTGTGATTTCTACATCATTACTACACCGTATTTGCAATCTATTTCAGCTATAGGAGGGAAAATTTTATAAACAAAGAGAGGGCACTATAACCCTTGTGACAGAAGGCAGAAGGAGGACATGAGAAGACTTAGGAGGTCAGCACAAACAAGGCAGACAAGGGGAGGGCGGTAGGCAAGGAGGACCTATAAGAACAAAGCATACATGAAAGAAAAATCATGAAATCTTTGCATGATTTATCTTTGTATGGTAATTTGTAAAACTTAATAGAAAATTGAAGAATGGGGGCTGGAGAGATGGTTCAGTGGTTAAGAGCACTGGCTGCTCTTGCAAAGGTCCTGAGTTCAATTCCCAACAACCACATGGTGGCTCACAACCCTCTGTAATGAGATCTTGCGCCCTCCTCTGGTATGCAGGCATACATGGAGGCAGAATGTTGTATACATAATAAATAAATAAATCTTTAAAAAAAAGAAAAGAAAAGAAAATTGAAGAATGAACAAATATTTACAGATAAGTAGCAAATTATACTTGCTTAGACACTTTAATTATCGCACAGGAACGCTCACATTAAAATTTGTTATTCTGAGCCGGGCGATGGTGGCGCACGCCTTTAATCCTAGCACTCTGGAGGCAGAGGCAGGCGGATCTCTGTGAGTTCGAGACCAGCCTGGTCTACAGAGCTAGTTCAGGACAGGCTCCAAAGCCACAGAGAAACCCTGTCTCGAAAAACCAAAAAAAATAAAATAAAATAAAAAAATAAAATTTGTTATTCTGTCAGGCACAGTGACATAGGCCTTTAATATCAG